>NW_012267300.1:1806479-1875814 GCF_000151885.1 Dipodomys ordii
AGTATAACTTGTGGAGGAGATGGGGAAAAACCAGTTGTTTAAGGATACAGGTGGACCTGTTGCAACAATGAGAAGTACAAGTTGTCATGTCCAAAACGAGGTTTACAACGTTGGTGTGGGGTGGGGGGGGGCAGGGAAGGGGAGGAAGGGGAGGAAGGAGCAGGTTTGGGATTGGGGCGTGGGGGGAGGCTGGGAAGGGATGTGAAGGGTAAACCAAAGGAGGAGGCTACAATGTTGGTAAGTAATGTACGCATTATCCTGCCCATGTAATTGTAACCCCTCTGTACAGTATGTTCACAAATAAAATAAAATTAAATTAAAAAAAATTTAGGGAAGTTAATTAATTTATTGGACAAAAGAGAAGTATGTAACTTAAAGAAAAAGAGACCCAGTGGTTCCTGAACTGATCATGAAACCATCTTGTGAGAATATATTTTATTGTAGGTGTGTTTTGTTTATTATAGGTTTTCTGACCATCGCCATTGTGTGTACTGGGGCTTGAAGCCTTTCTTTGAAAGTCACCCTCCTGACCACACTTCAGGTTCAGACCCACTAAATAGTTCCTCAGTGTTCAAATAGCTAAAACCTCTCAGAAAAGGCCTCATTCTGTTAAAGTATCTTATGCTCTGAGGATTACAAGGTTCTTTTTTAATCAACGTATATGTACATTTTTACGATATATTTAAGGCAAAGATGTTGTCCAGTCATTTTTTTACAAATTAAATAATTTATAGAACTTAATATATAAAAATATTCATCAAAGTCTATTAAAGTAGCTGCAGTATAAATACTGCAGTCTCAGAATTTGAAGGATCAGAGTGGTTTCTTCAGTTATGACCTTGAACTTCCTTTTCCTTCTTCCTTCCTTCCTTCTTTCCTTCCTTCCTTCCTTCATTCCTTCCTTCCTTCCTTCCTTCCTTCCTTCCTTCCTTCTTTCTTTCTTTCTGTCTTTCTTTCTGTCTGTCTGTCTGTCTGTCTTTCTGTCTTCCTTCCTTTTCTTGCCAGTCCTGTGGCTTGAATTCAGTGTCAGTGTGCTGTTCCAAAGGTTTTTCCACTCATGTCTAGTGCTCCACCACTTGAGTCAAAGCTCCACTTGCTGCTTTCGGGGGTTAGAGTTCAGAGTCTCATGGACTTTCCTGCCTGAGTTGGTTTTGAAGCTCAATCCTCAGATCTCAACTTTCTAAATAGCTAGGATTACAGGCTCCCTTTCTATTTTAGAACATACTGTTAGAGTCTATCCTACAATCTCATCAGTGAAGATTTGTCTTATGAGTGGACATGAATCTATTTTCTGCATCAAAAAGCTACAGCACTTCTACAAAGTTAAATTTTTTGAGGGAATCCAATTCCCTGCTATGAAATTTAGCAACATAATCAATCTACTTAGATATCAAACTGTACCTACTTTTTATCTCCAATGTATTCCTTGAATATAGTTTCTACTAGTTCACATATTGTTTTTGTTCTTTATTACCTATATCTGTGACAAACATTTATTAATTATCTGGTTGCAATATTGTTTAGCCCTGTTCCTACTCAAGTCTCAGCTCTCATTTTAATTTTGGAACTTTCTATTTTTCCTTTTCAGTTGTAATTAAATATAATTTGCCTATTCACTTTCTAGATATAACAAATAAAGTAAGTTTTTGTGTTGATGTTGGAGGAGTTAGGAGGGAGCTACAGTTAGTTACTTGTTGTTGATTAACAAGGTACTAAAAACTCAGAGGCTTAAAACAGCATATTCCCCAAGGATTAGATGGGATTGGAGTCTGAAGATGTTTTAACATGGCCTACACCTCAGATAGATACATGTGGATTGCTATTCAGATGTTTATCAGGTTATTTGCATGATATTGAAAAGTTTTGGTATCTTCCTCTGATGCTTGGGTCTAAGTCTAAGGTGTCTGTGTTCTTCCTGATTTCCTAACAGGATTGACTGTCAGTAACTAGAAGCCCTCCCAGTTCTTTGCCTTTCTCAGAAGATGTCACTTCAAAGCAGTCAAGAGAATGTATTAATCTAATTTTCAAGTTGAAGATTTTGTATACAATAATGTAATCAAGGAATTAATTTTTCTACTATCTTTTCCATATACTTTTGCTACAAACCAGTCATAGATTTAATTCAAACTCTTAGGTAGAATATAACTCGTTGGGGGTAAGCAGGTCATTTTAGCATTGTGCCTGAAACCAGTTCAAAACCTAGAATACTTGAAAGAAGAACAGGTTCTAGGGGCTCAGAAGTGGGGTGAAGAAGATGAGAGAAGGTAGAAGACAGCAAAGTTAGACATGATCAGTACAAGATACTTGAATGTTATGTGTAAGTCACCATGAAATCTATTTATCTACTTTATGAAATCTATTTATGCTACTGTCCCACTAACATGTATTAACCATTAAAATTAAAAGAAATGTTCAAGAAGAAGTAATTACAACTATGACCAAAAATTCTCCTCAGAAAAATAAAAATCATAACAAAAAATAATCTTACAAATGCATGTAGTTTTGGTGGTGAATATTCTGTCACTGATGTCCAAAAATTTTAATCACTCTTTTAGGCTCCTGTATGAGAAGGCTCTGAATAATATTATTTATTTTAAAGTTAAATACTATTTAAATCAATATATAACCTTAATAAATCAGATTGTCCTTGCAGACATCCTGAATAGGGCACAATCTGATCCTCACCCAAGTAAATAGGGGGCCCTCTGTCTCACTGCCTTTCAGCTAGGATGTCAGTTTCTTTCTGTCATTGAATTGAAGGAAAACATTGGCTCTTCAGGGTTTTAAGCCTGCAGATATTTGTAAAGGAACTGCACTATTTTTCTTATTGTATCTGCAGCTGCTGACTTCAGACCTTGAACTTGGTAGATTCCCTAATACTGGGAGCTAATTCCTAACTCTCCTTCTTTCTGATTTCATGTAACTTAGGCCCACATACATGCATTATAGAAGCACATATAATCTATGGGATTTGTGTATTTTTACACAAAGCAACACATCATTTAAGTACTGCTTCTATGGAGAACTAATTAATACAACTTTTAAATTGAGCATATTTACCTAGTATCATTTAAAAATTCCCTAATTGGTC
This sequence comes from Dipodomys ordii, assembly GCF_000151885.1. Classification (NCBI taxonomy): domain Eukaryota; kingdom Metazoa; phylum Chordata; class Mammalia; order Rodentia; family Heteromyidae; genus Dipodomys; species Dipodomys ordii. The sequence goes on from NW_012267300.1 coordinate 1,809,571, forward strand.
ATCAGATATGACCAAATAACATACCCTATTTAGATAGAAAAGTTTGCTATTGCTTTAAATGAGGAACTCAATGCAACTCACCTGAAAATATGAATTGACTCAAATGCTTTTATTTTCAAGCATTATGAAGAACTTACTTGGAAACCTGAAGGCTGTCTACAAAGTTCTGTTTTCTGAATAGTTGGTTTAAATAAATGAAAGCTAATGGAATCTGCCTGTATGAACAAACTAATATTATTTTTTGGTACTAAAAGAAGAAAATATTGTTATTTTTAGAAGAAAACTCAAATTTTTGTTCATATTTTGAGTTCTATGATGCTATGGTGTTTTGTGTGTATTACTACTCTTCTTATGTAAGCAGATCATTGATTATTCAGATAATATAAAAATTTGTAATGGTACCTACCTGTCAAGGCTTAGGGGATCAAGGGATCAGGGTGCTAGCCATAGAACTTGTCCTACTGTAATGTGTTTCAGCATCTCTATTGAAATTATGATCGATGAATTCAAAATTTATGTGAGGAAAGTGCAATTCTTTATCAAAAGAAGTCTATTCCTATCATTTATACTGACTGCTTAAACTATCTTCTAGAAAAGTTGCCCCCCCCAAAAAAAAAAGAATGTTGCAGTCAGATTACCTCTTCAAAAAATGCTTCATGACTTCTAACACTGGAAACAAAAGAAGCCCAAGAGAGAAAAATAAATTATCCTTAAGCATATCCAGTCTAATGGGAAATGCAGCCAATCCCATTTCATCAAGAGAGGCAGAAATAATAAATTATGCAAAAATGTTTCTTTTGAAATATTCTGGCATAATTGAACAAGACTACAAAGCCTATCAATATAGGGTAAAGTTATATGGTTCAGTAGAGGCTGTGTAGAAGAAGATACCTAATGAAAGAAGTAACTATAGATAAGAAAGTAGGAACTGGCATCTCCCACCTGTAATTCTAGTTACTAATGAGGCTAAGATGTGAGAATGATTGTTCAATGCCAGCCTGGGCAAAAAAACAAAAAGTCTATAAGATTCTTTTTCTTTTGTGTGTGTTTATCGGTGGTGGGGCTTGAACTATGGGCCTGAGCTCTGTCCCTCAGCTCTTCACCTCAAGGTGAGCGCTCTAACACTTGAGTTACAGCGCCATTCCGGTTTTCTAGTGGTTTATTGGTGATAAGAGTTTCTCGGACTTTCCTGCCGGACTGGCTTTGAACCATGATCCTCAGATCTCAGCTCCTGAGTAGCTAGGATTACAGGCGTGAACCACCCTGCGCTCTGTGAGATTCTTATCTCCAAATAAACACCAAAAAACTGGAAGTAGAGCTCTGGCTCAGAATGATTCAGAGCTAGCCTTGAGCATAAAGAGCTCAAGGACAGTGTCCAGGCTCCTAGTGTATATGTGTATATATATATATATACACACACACACACATATGTGTGTGTATATATATATATATAGAGAGAGAGAGAGAGGAGAGAGAGAAAGATGGGATGGAGAAAGGCAGAAAGAAAAGAAAGAAAGAAAGGCTGTTGGAAGAAACTGAGCATAGAAAATTGATTTTTCTAGGTACAGAGTAGAAGGGGTTTTACTAGAGTAGAAACATACTTTCATGGATTTATACTTAAAGTGAAAGATGACAAAAAATAAAAGTAGAATGACAGAAATCACTATAGGCTGTCCGTTAGAAATTTTCCTTACAATCAATAGGAGGGACTTGGAATGACTTAAAAAGTAGGAAAAGATTAAAAAGGTTGGTATCATTTAGAGAAATTACTATTAATTAATTATACTTTTATGATAGATTTATTAAGCAATAAAATGTATTATAAAACTTAAATTTTAAAGGGTATATTTTGATGTTTTAGGAGATCACTGAGTTTAGCAATGAATACTACTAATTCCAGTTTTATTTTTATCATTTTAAAGAGAAATATCATGGCCATTTCTATTTCTTATCTATCTAGGCCATAATGATTATTAGTCTCTCTCTGTGTCTATGCACTTACCTTTCCTGGACATTTCATATATAAGAACCACATAGAATGTGCTTTGTTATACCTAGATTATTTTTCATAACATATTCATGCATGTTCTAACATGAATAATTGTCAATTGTATGGATATACATTTGTTTTATATTCATCAATTGATGAATATTTGGGCTGTTTCTAATTTGGGCTTTAATCAATAGTGCCACTTTAACGATCTATGTATAAGATTTTTATGTATGTATGTGCATATTACTTGAATGTCTATATAGAAATATATTTATTGGTTATATGGTAAAATCTGGTGTTAATATTTTGAAGTGCTACCAGACTGGTTGTATAATTTTGTTTTCACTAAGATGGTGTAAGGGATTTGGTTTTCTCCAGAGACTTTGTAACTTTTTTTATTTTATTTTAAGCATCTTTTCAGGAGTGAACTATCTCATTGGAGTTTGGACTTTTATTTCTTCTGTGAGTAATTATACTGAAGATCTTTCATGCAATTTGGGTTCTTTGTGGAAATGTGTTTTAAAATATTTTTATTTTAATTGGGTTAATTTGTCTTTTTCCTGTGAGGATATCAGTTTTCATGAAATAATTTGGATAGAGCTCTCGGTTTTCACTTCCCATGTTGATTCCTTTTAAGAGTACAGCTTTTTATTTTGAAGAGTTCGTGTGTGTGTGTGTGTGTGTGTGTGTGTGTGTGTGTGTGTGTGTGTGTAAGCTTGACTTAGGCCTTGTCCTTGAGCCTTTTTTTTTCCCCTCAAGGCTAGCACTCTAACACTTAAGCCATAGTTCCAAGTCCAGCTTTTTGGTGGCTAATTGGAGATAAGATTTTTACACTTTCCTGCCTGAGCTAAGATTTTCACACTTTCTTGCCAGGGGTGTTTTTTTTGTTTTGTTTATTTTTTTCTTTTTTATTGTAAAGATGCTATACAAAGGTGTTACAGTTACGTGAGTAAGATAATAAGTACATTCTTTGTTACCCCCTCCTTTGTTTCTCCTACTATCCCATTCCTCCCACACCTCTCCCAATCCTTGCTCCCCCCAATTTGCAAAATTCATTTCCAACATAGTATCTTATGAGCCTCATGGTTACAATGGGTCATCCTGTATGATTTTCAGATCTCAGCCTCCTGAGTAGCTAGGATTACTCAGAAATACAGTGGCCAGTTAAGAATTCTAATTTTTATTCTATTTTAAATTTTATTCTCTGCTTACCATATAGAAAAAAGCAAAATGTAATCAAAGGTCACAAAAAAATCTCTATGTTTATTGTGAGAGTTTTATAATTTTAATAATTACATTTATGCCTTTAGTGTCCTTGAATTCTTTGTATAGCTGGCATTAAAAGTGGGTGTCTAAATTTATTTTTGTCTTTGGATAAACAGTTTTTCCAAAAAGTAGTGTTCATAAGAAGATGGTGGAGTAGAGGCTGGAGGCTAAACAAGCTCTCTCATAGAAAGCAGTTTTAGTGTTCCAGTGAACAGTCCTCACCTAGAGAATTACACCAAGTGGGCCATCACAGTGCAAAGAATTTGGCCAGAGTGGAAAAATCCAGGCAAAGAGACAGATCTGAGCACTTGCCAGTAGTCGCGGCTGCAGCAGCAGAGGTGGCATAAGTGGAGGCTGTAGCCACCATACCAACAGAGAGTTTGGGACAAAGGTGTCAGAAGCTTACCACCAACAAGAACTGACAAGGAGCATATATCTTCATCCTGCAGATCACAGACCAAAGGGACAGGCCCAGGAAGCAAGACTCTGGCGTGAGTAGAACCCTTACATCCTCACTCCTTCTCAGGGAACAGAGGAGGGAAGGCTGCCCCTCCCCCACCACCTGAGATCTCTAACTTTGATACTAACAAAGGCTTGGCTGAGCAGCTAGCTCCAACTCAGGTCTTGGAAGAAAACAAAAGAGTCATTTAGCAGGTCACGGGAACCTGACCTGACCTGCCAGGCTCAGTTCCACCCAGGGGAAAGTCAACCAGCCCAGACAGAGAAAAATCTGCCCCCGGAGGAGTGAATTTCATCACTGGGTAAACAGAGCAAGAGGCTGCACCTCCCAACAAAAGCCTAGACAAACAATTGAAACTCAGTAAACATAAACCCTGAGAATGGCTCTAAGCTGGGCTCTGTGCATGTCTCAGAAGGTAGCCCCTCAGGAAAAAGTTACTGTTTACTGAAAGGCCTAAACCTTACCCAGAACCTAGCCTCATCACAGCATCTCCAAACTAGAGGAAACTCACATCTCCCTCTTTTGGGATACTCAAAGCAAATCTACCTCCCACTGAACTAGCCTGGGAGGAGGATCACAAAATCCTGAGTATGGCAGAGCATTTTTCTGCCTGCTCAAACAAACTGACTTAAGAAACCAATCAAGCCACAGGAAAACCAAATACCACAAGCAGACCAGAAACACCAGAAAGACACTTTTTATGGACACAGGGGAGATACAAGATCTTCCCACCACCCCCCCCCAACAACAACAACAACAACAAAGAATTATTTTTTCTACCTAATTTTATTTTTTAATTCTTTTAAATTATTTTTTCTCTCATAATTATATTTTGAGTGAATATGTGTGTTTGTGTGGTTTTTTTAAAAAATCTCTTTTGACGTTTTGGTCCTTTTTTAAAAATTATTTTCTTTTTCATCTCTCTTTTTTGTGTGACTTAATTGCTGTTCTGCTCATACCCAGATATATAATTGTCATCGATTATTAGACCTTATCCCCCATTGTGTACATAGTTAATCCAGAAATTTATTATTCAATTCTCAACCTCTTAGGCTTAACTTCTTAATAGTAGTATTATCTCTTTATACCTATATAATTTTCATGTATTCCAATTTTAAGAATTTTGTTTTAGTTTTTCATGTTTCCTTTCTATCCTTCCACTCCTTTAATCCAATCCTTTTTTTCTTGCAATATCAGTTCTTTATACTTACCCAATTTTTAAGTGATTCACTTTTTTAATTTAAATTTTGTTTTTCTATTTTTTCTTGTTTTTATTTTTTATCTCTCCTATCATTCTGTCTAATTCATTTCCCTCTGAGATTAGGACTTGGTTAAATTCACTCTCCACATCCTTCCAATCCTATTTTACCCACATTTCTACCTAAAACTAATAATTTCTGGTTTGCCAAATTCTTTCCTGTTCTTAGTTCATTAGCTGTTCAATGTTAAATAGATTGTATCTGTTGAAATAGATTGTATCTGCAGACATTTTGACTGTGCTATTACAGGACTCTGGTTGATGCTTGCCTTAAAATAGTGTTCTAGCACAAAATTGATTATTTTCATACCAAATGGGCAAAAGAAGCTGAAGAAACACAAGAAAAATGGCAAGTTTTAACTCCCGCTAATGACAATCAGGTGACAAACCAGTCAATGAATAATCTAGAGAAGAGTTCCCAAAAAGCTCCACAAATACTCCTGGTACACTTGGTGAGTAAAAAGATTGAAAACCTACAAAGGACTTAGTGTGAGCGAGAGGAGGCAAATGAAAGATTAATACAGGAATCTCATGAGCATGAGGAAGCTACTGAAAAATTAATACAGGAATTCCATGAGCAGGCTGAGAACAGTCAAAGAGAAAGACAGGAATTACATGAACAGGCTGAAAACATTCCAAGAGAACTACAGGAATTGCATGAGCATGAGGAAGCTGATCAGTATAATACAAGAATTGTGAGAGTAGGATGAGAGTAGACAGAGATCAATGGAGGCATTCATGGAATCCATAAAGAGACAGCTGAAAGAATTCAGGTAGACCACAAAGGGAATGCTGAATGGAGCCCAACAGAAGGAATGGGAGTCCAAGGAAACCATAACCAATCAACTAAGTGATTTGAGAATAAACACTGAACACTAGAGCACCCAAATTCATCCAAGAAACACTACTTTCCCTCAAATCTCACACAGATGCAAAGATATTAATTGTTGGGGACTTTAACACACCATTATCCCCACTAGATAGATCAACTCAGCAAAGACTCAACAGAGAAACTGCAGATCTAAACAACTGCATAGATCAACTAGATTTAACAGAGTTCTACTGAATATTTCACCCAGCAGCATAAGAATACACGTTTTTCTCAGCAGAACATGGAACATTTTCTAAAATAGACCATATTTTAGATCACAAAGAAAACTTGTCCAAATTCAGAAACATTGAAGTTATACCTTGCATTCCCTCAGGCAAAAAGGGAATAAAACTAGAACTCAACACCAAAAGCAACCAAAGAAAGCCCTGTAACACATGGAGGCTGTACAACACACTATTGAATTACCAGTGGGTCAGGGAAGAGATTAGAAAGGAAATTGAAATGTTCAAGATATTCAACAAAAATGAACACACAAATTACCAGCTCCAAAGGCAGTACTCAGAGGCAAGATTATAGCTCTGAGTTCCTACATCACAAATTGGAGAGATCTGAAACCAACAATTTAATGAGGCATCTGAACCTCCTTGAAAAAGAGCAGCAAAGGGGATGGGAAGGTGGCTCAGTGGTAGAGCACTTGCCTTGCATGCCTGAGGTCCTGGGTTCGATTCCTCAGCACCACATAAGCAAAAAGACAAAAGCCAGAAGTGGCGCTGTGGCTCAGTTGGTAGAGCGCTAGCCTTGAGCTGAAGAGCTTAGGGACAGTGTCCAGGCCCAGAGTTCAGGCCCCACAACCAGACCCCCCTAAAAAAAAGAAAGAAAAAGAGCAGCAAGGTAAACCTCAATCCAGTAGATGGAAAGAAATAATTAAAATTAGATAATCAGAATTAAACTAATTAGAATAAAATAACATAGAATTATAAAAAGAGTTGTTTCTTTGAAAAAAATTAAAATTGACAGACCCTTAGCAAATCTTATCAGAAAAATAAGAGAACACACCCCAATAAACAAACTCAGAGATGAGAATGGAAACATCACCAAAGAAAAAAACCAAGATTCAGAACAGTGTAAGCAAATACTTCTCAAACTTTTATGCTAATAAGTTTGAGAACCTGGAAGAAATGGACCTTTTCCTAGCAAATATGGACACGGCAAAACTAAACGAAGATGAGTTAAACCACCTTAACAGGTCCATAACAAGCACTGAAATAGAGACAACAATAAGAGACCTCCCATTTAAGAAAAGCCAAGGATCAGATGGATTTACAGCAGAATTCTACAAGGCATTCAAAGCAGAGCTCACACCAATACTCATCCAACTCTTCAATAAAATTGAAGGAGAAAGTTTACTACCAAACTCTTTCTATGAAGCCATCATAACCCTCATCCCAAAACCAGGCAGGGACTCATCAAAGAAAGAGAACTATATACCCATTTCTTTGGTGACTATTGATGCAAAACTTCTCAACAAAATTTTGGCCCAATCAATTGCAACAATTCATCAAAAAAAATCATACACCATGACCAAACCTGCTCCCCTTCAGTCAGGGATGCAAAGCTGGTTCAGTATACACAAATCAATTAATATAATTCATCACATCAATAAGAGCAAGGATAAGAACCACATGGTTATCTCAATAGATGCAGAAAAGGCATTTGACAAGATCCAACATCCCTTTATGATGAAGGTTCTGGAAATATTAGGAATCCATGGAACATTCCTCAATACAATAAAGGCTGTATATGACAATCCTACAGCCAGTATTATACTCAATGGTGAAAAACTAAAGCCATTTCCTCTAAACTTAAAAACAAGACAAAGATGTCCACTGTCTCCATTGCTCTTCAATGTAGTATTAGAATGCCTAGCTACAGCAATAAGACAAGATGCAAACATAAAAGCGATCCAAATAGGGAAAGAGGAAGTAAAACTGTCCCTCTAAGCAGATGACATGATCTTGTACTTCAAGAATCCCATGGACTCCCTCTTTACAGATGACATGATCTTGTACTTCAAGAATCCCATGGACTCCACTCCCAAATTACTCAAGGTGATTCAAAACTTTGGCAAAGTAGCAGGGTATAAAGTTAAAACTCAAAAATCAATGGCTTTTCTGTATGCCAACAATGAGAAAAATGTGGCTGAAATCAGGAAAGCAACTCCATTAGGAATAGCCCCACAAAAAATAAAATACCTAGGAATTAACTTAACCAAAGAAGTGAAGGACCTCTATGAAGAAAACTTTAAAATCTTCAAAAAGGAAATCAAACAAAGAACTTAAAAAATGGCAAAACCTCCCATGCTTCTGGATTGGAAAGATCAAGATCGTGAAAATGGCAATACTTCCCAAGGCTATCTACAAATTCAATGCAATACCTATCAACATACCAACCTCATTCTTCAAAGAAATAGAAGAGACAATCCAAGAATTCATATGGAACAATAAAAGACCCCGAATAGCAGACACGATCCTCAACGGAAAGAACACTGCTGGAGGAATATCAATACCAAATTTCAAACTCTACTATAAACCATAGTAATCAAAACAGCTTGGTACTGGCACAAGAACAGACCTCAGGATCAATGGAATAGAATTGAAAACCAAGAAATGAATCTACAGACCTATAGCCATCTAATCTTTGATAAGGGAGCTAAAAAAAATAGAATGTAAGGACAGCCTCTTCAGTAAGTGGTGCTGGCAAAATTGGTTAATCACTTGTAGAAAACTAAAGCTAGATCCTTATATATCACCCTGCACCAGAATCAACTCCAGATGGATCAAAGACCTCAGAGTCAAAGCAGAAACTCCCTGAAAACCTTATAGGAGAGAATTGGAGAAACCCTAGGTCTCCTTGGCACAGGCCAAAATATTCTTAAAAGAGACCCAGAAACACAACAAATCAAAGAAAGGTTGGACAAATGGGATTGCATGAAACTGCAGAGCTTCTGCATGGCAAAGGACATAGCTAGCAATATCAATAGAAAGCCCACAGATTAGGAGAAGATCTTCTCTAGCTATACAACAGACAAGGCTCTCATATCTAAAATATACCTGGAACTCAAAAAATTAAATCTCCCAACAGCAAATCCTCAAAGATACAACTGCCCAATAAATAAGTGGGCTAAAGACTAACAGAGAAACTTTTCTGAAGAGGAAATAAGGATGGCCAATTGACACATGAATAAATGCTCAACCTCTCTAGCCATAAAAGAAATGCAAATCAAAACAACACTGACATACCCCCTCACCCCAGTTAGAATTTCTATAATCAAGAACTCTATTAACAACAGATGCTGGAGAGGTGTGGCCAGAAGGGAACCCTCCTGCATTGTTGGTGGGAGTGTAAATTTGTTCAACCACTTTGGAAAATACTATGGAGGTTGCTCAAAAGATTCCAAATAGTGCTCCCCTATGACCCAGCAATCCCACTTTGGGGAATTTACCCAAATGATCACAAATTAGACCATACTAAAACTACCAGCACAACTATATTTATTGCAACAGTTTTTGCCATAGCTAAGATATGGAACCAACCCAGATGTCCCTTAGTAGATGAATGGATTAAGAAAATGTGGTGCATATACACAGTGGAATTCTATGCCTCCATCAGAAAGAATGGCATTACCCCATTTGTTAGGAATGGAAAGACCTAGAAAAAATTATATTAAGTGAAGTAAGCCAGGCCCAAATAAACATAGGTCCCTGGTTTCCTTTATTTGCAATAACTAGTATATGTCTGAGACAAGCAGAAATGATCAGGTAAGTTGATGTTAGGCGAAATGAACCCCAAGATAAGGACTCAAATATTTTTCTTTCTTGCTGTTGTTTCTAACATATTTATAAGATCATTTTTTTGTTGCTTTGTATGTCCCTCCCCCACAGTATAACTCCTGTTTTTACTGTATTTAATGTTGGTATTAATTTGGGGAAGGTAAGGGAAAAAATAAAATGTTTAAATAAGGATATATGTGGACCCATTTCAACAATGAGATGTACAAGATGTTATGTTGAAAATGAACTTTACAACTTTGGCGTGGGGGGTAGGGATAGGAAGTCAGTGATGGGAAGGGGCAACAAAGAAGGAGGCAACAATGCTTGATGAGAAATGTAGTCATTACCTTGCTCTCATAATTTTCACCCCTCTGCATAGCATTTTCACAATAAAAAATTAATAAAAAATTAAAAAAACAATAACAGTTTTTCCTACACTATGGTTTGAAGAGACTGTTTCCCAGCTAAATAGTATGAGTACCTATGTTGATTGGTCCTAATGAATGGGTTTATTTCAGGAATCTCTATATACCTATTCTATTGCTAGGCCTGAATTATTTCTATCACTGTAGGATTGTACTAAATTTTAAATTCAGAAAAAATGTGAGTTTTCCAAATTTTTTCTTTTTATCCAGATGAATTTGATTATTTTTATTAGCATTTTATAATTTCTCTTCCAAAAAACGGAAATAGGGGTTTTGGTTTAGATCATTCTAGAGTGTATTGCAATCTTGCCAGTAATAAGAATTCTAATCTATAAAAGAAGATAGATTTCCATTTATTTAGAGCTTCATTTATTTCCTTCAATATAGTTTTGTGGATTTGTTTGTGCAACTATTCCAAACTTTTTATTCTTTCAGATTCCATTATAAATAAATTTGTTTTATTAACTCTAGACTGCTTATTGTCATTGCCTAAAATATTATTGATTTTTCTATATTAATCTTGTAGCACAGATTTGGTGAATTAATTCCTTAGTTCTAAAAGTTTTGCCCTTGACGGTAGTTTTGATGGTGGGGTTACACTGAATTATTTTAGTACAAATTATAAATGACACATTAGGGAAAATTTTCCTTTTCACATCCAATCTCAATGCCATATATTTCTTCTTCCTGAATAATTGCCTTTGCTACAACATCTAGTACCATTTTAACAACAAGGTTTGAAAAAGATATTTCCTGGTCTTGCATGAAAAATATTGGTCTTTCACATTAAACATTCAGTTAATAATGGGTTTTTCACATCTGGTGAAAAATGAAAACTTCAGTTCTATTTCTAGCTTATTAAGTTCTTTTTACTCATGAAAAGGTCATAGAAATGCTCAATGAATTTCATCAAGTGATTTTATATCAGTTAATATGACATGTGACTTTTTTTCCTTATTCTATGAACACAAATTGTATTGATTGATTCATAGTTGCAACAGGCTTTAGAACTGATCACCCTCTAACAATTTCTTCCTTTCTCTCTCTAATCACCTCAAACAGCTTCCCAATAAAAGCATATACATAGCTATACACATCATATCTCCTATACATGCGTGTATATATACATATATATATATATACACACACACACATATATAGGATGCACTATAAACTAGTGCAAACACTATAAAAATCAGTCCAGATATAGTTCTCAAAAAGTAATAATAGAATGACCATTAAATAGAAAGTAATGATACTTTTAGGGCTGGGAAGGTGGCTCAGTGGTAGAGCACTTGCCTTGCATGCCTGAGGCCCTGGGTTCGATTCCTCAGCACCACATAAGCAAAAAGAAAAAAGCCAGAAGTGGCGCTGTGGCTCAAGTGGTAGAGCACTAGCTTTGAGCTGAAGAACTTAGGGACAGTGCCCAGGCCCAGAGTTCAGGCCCCACGACTGGACTCAAAAAAAAAAAAGAAAGAAAGAAAGTAATGATACTTTTAGTCCTTGGCAATAAAGGAGATTAAGTAAAAAAAAAAAAAAAGATTTCATTTGACTCCCATTAGATTGGCCCATCATCAAGAATAAAAATTGCAACAAATGCTGCTGAAATAAAGGAAACTGATATCGTTTATATGTTGTTCTTGGGAATGGAAACTAGTACAACTTTGAAAATCAGTATGCAGTTTCCTCAAAATACTAAAAATAGAAATACCATACAATTCAGTAATATTGGAATGCAAATTGGGTTACAGTAGGAGCAACTGTATTGGAATGCAAATTGGGTTACAGTAGGAGCAACTGGCACCCATTTCTCTTTCAGCACTGTTCATGAGAACAAAGCTATGGAAACTGCTCAGATGCCCTCCAAAATTTTGAAAGGATCAAGAAATGTATGTGTGTGTGTGTGTGTGTGTGTGTGTGTGTGTGTGTGTGTGTGCGCGCGTGTGTGTATTAGTCTTATTTGATGGGCAAAGTGAGATTAACAAGTAGGCTAGTCTTATTAAGGTATTGAATATGCATTTGTGAAATACCATGGTGAAACTCCTTTGAATATTTAGAATATATTTAACAAGTGCATGACTTGCATAAAAATAATATAAAACAAGTTCTTAATGGTACAGGTTAGAGGGCAAATGGTGATAAAAGTAAATATGGTTTAAATGGGGTGTGTTTTGTGTGTGTGTTTGTGTGTGTGTATATGTGTATGTGAAAATGGAACAGTAGTTGGGTTCCAGTGCCTCTAATCTCAGCTACTTAAGAGACTGTTCTGAGGATCACAGCTCAAAGCCAGCCTGGACAAGAAAGTCATTTACCCGCCCCTCCCCCCACCTCCAAACCACTTATAAAACGAAAGTGAAGCTCTTTGTCAAATGGTAGCATATTAGCCTTGAGCAAAAAGCTTTCGGAGAGTACCTATCTTGGTCCTGAGTTGAAGTCTAATGGATGAGAGAGAGAGAGAAGGGGGAAGAGTGAGAGAGTGGGAGGGAAAAGGAGGGAGAGGGAGGGAGAGAGAGAGAGAGGGAGAGGGAAAGAGAGAGGTAGACAGGGAGGGAGGGAGAGATGGAGAGAGGAAGAGAGGGAGGGAGGGAAAAGATAGAGGGGGGAAAGAAGTAGGAGGAGAGAGAGGGGGAGAGGGACAGAGAGGAAGAGAGAGGGAGGGAGAGAAGGAAAGAAGGAGGGAAAGAGGGAGAAAAGGAGAGGAAGAGAGGGGAGAAGAGAGAGGTGGGGAAAGGGTCAGACAGGGAGAGGGGGGAGGAGAGAGGGAGATGGAGGAGGGAGAGAGGGAGGGAGAGAGGGAGAGGGAGCAGGAGAGGGAGAACTGAAACAAAAATTATACATTCAGGAATTGGCTAACATTGAGGACTCAAGATGTTTAGAGGGTTACTAACAGTAATTGGCTGGAACTAATGGTCTTTCAAAAGTATGGTTACTGAAATAAAGTTGTCAATGAACTTACTGGCATGAGTTTGTTCTTTCTTTCTTTCTTCCTTCCTTCCTTTCTTCCTTCTTTTCTTCCTTCCTTCCTTCTTTCCTTTCTTTCCTCTCTTTCACTCTCTCTTTCATTTTTGTTCAAATTCCAGGGTTTGAACTCAAGGCCTCACATTCTCATTTAGCTTTCTTGCACCAAGGCTGGCGCTCTATCTTTTGAACCAGACCTCAAGTCCAGTACTTCCCTGCCTAATCATAGATAGTGTCTTATGGATTGTGCTGCCCAGCCTAGATACAAAGTTTGATCTTTCAAGTCTCAGCTTTTCAGTAGCTAGGACTACAATATAAGCCACTGTTATCCAGGTTAATATTTTCTAGGATTGATTAACATCAAATACGGAGAAAATCAGAAATATTTATTTTCAGCAGTGAAGATATGAAAAATAAATTTAAGGCATTTGCTTATTTGGTATGATGATAAAAAAGAATATATTAAATATACTATTCAGATTTCTGTCTAGATGCCTTAACAGGAATTTTGCTAGGGTCAAGGATCTGTTTTTTGTTTTTTGTTTTTCTTTGGTTGACTGATGTATTCTCTGAGGAAATAAATGGGTATATACTGAAGTTTTTAAAATATGTTTGAACAAAAGTAATTTCCATTCACATAGGGGCTACTAATACAGTAATAAAATTTTAGACATTTTCAGTTCTCCTCAAGATACCAAAAAAAAAAAACAGGTTCCTGAAACCAGAATAATTAGTGCAGATATTTATTTTGCCAAGACTTTGTAGGCAACAGCACAGAAACAATAATTGAAAACACAAGTCAGATGAAATATCCAATGGGCATTATGGGGGAAAAAAGACCACTACCACACATATATGACAAGCATAAATACATAAGGATCTAGAGATCTATAAAATCTGCAAAAGAGCCTAGTAAAACAAAAGATATAAGAAACAATGAAGCAAGAATATTAGGAATCCTGTGGATATTATTATTTATCTGTTTTGCCTTTCTTCCAGAAGAAGGAAACAATTGAATTTGTTAATCAACCCATGAAAGGTGAACAAGGAAAGGAAAAGGACTGTACAGTATTCATTTAATTCACAAGTGGATTTCAGAAGTCCTTGACAAGAATGGTTTGGGAAAGTGATGGATTGGAAGGGGTGATGGGGGAGATGAGAGAGTAGAAGGTCATGAAGTATGAAGTGGTCACTAGAGACAATCTTTGGTAATGAAAAAGAGGTGTTTTATTTTTTTTTTATGTTAGTTCTCTGCTGAAAGAAATCAGAGCATATTAAATGCAATGCTGATCAGAAGAATAAAAATGTTAGGGTTCTAAAATAGAAGAAACAAAGAGTTCTCAAAAGACTAGTGAATAAAAAGTAAGAAGTTACTATATAATTTTTTCCTGACTCAAAATTCTTGTCTTTTAGTTCATTTTGCTTAGCATCATCTTATATGGTCTGTGTATATAACTATTGAGCTGTTCTGCTCATCTGCTAAAATTATCCTAGAGGTATACTAATTGTTACAGATAAGAGAGACCATAGGACCTATGTTGCTTTGGGTCTGGCTAACTTCACTTAATATGATTTTACCCAAGTCCTTTTATTTTCTTATGAACGGGGCAGTGTCATTCATTCTGATGGAAGCTTAGAATTCTATTATAGATACCACATTTTCTTGATCCTTTCATCTACTGTGGGGCATCTGGTTGGTTTCCATATCTTAGCTATGGTAAATGATGCATGCACACAAGGTTTTTTTGTTGTTGTTGTTTTTCTCAATGTACTATGTGATTTCTTTTTTCTTTTGTGTTTTTCCCCTATGGTTAATCCTCTGTTGTCACTGCATTTGATTTTGGTATCCTGGATATTGTATATACATTTATCTGAACCAGAGAAGGGAAGGGGAACAATAAAATGGTGAGTCAAAGGTCAATGGGGGAACCTATGCAACACAATATGTTGGAAATGATCTGTACAACTTAAGGTGATGGGGAGAAGCAAAGAGGGAAAAATGAGAGAAGAGGTAACAAGTTAGAAAAGAAATGTAATCACTACCTATCTTATGTAAATGTAACCCCTCTTTACATCACCTTGACAATAAAAATTTTTAAAAAGCATTTTTGCATTACTGACATTTCAAGGACTGTTTGAATTTTCTACATAAATATCTATGCTTTTAAGGGTCCCATTATTAAACATTTTATTATAAAGAATCTGAAGATAAGATGTAATGTGTGCCAAAGTTGTTAGGTTTTATGAGACAAAAGCAGT
This sequence comes from Dipodomys ordii, assembly GCF_000151885.1. Lineage (NCBI taxonomy): Eukaryota > Metazoa > Chordata > Mammalia > Rodentia > Heteromyidae > Dipodomys > Dipodomys ordii. The sequence goes on from NW_012267300.1 coordinate 1,824,852, forward strand.
CTAAAATGTATAATTAGCTTTTGAATGTTTTAAAATTTTATATCAAAAGATGTGCATATAAGCATGTGTGTGTGTTTGTGTGTGTGTGTGTGGGTGTATGTGTGTGTGTGTGTGTGTGTGTGACATTCTGCCAATTAAGCCACAGCTTTACTTTCTGGCTTTAGTAGTCAATTGGAGATGACTATCATGTAATTATCTTGCCTGGGCTTGCTTCAGACCTAGATCCTCACATCTCAGCCTCTTGAGTAGCCTTACTGCCTTGTAGCTTATAGGCCATTGTCTCTACAAAGTAATTTTTACAAGAACTTTGCTACTCTTTGAAGAACAGTATATACCCTTTTCCTGTATATATAAATTGATAGTTTTTATTTTAAACCACACTGTTTCTTCATCTCTATTTCTGCTCTCAATAAACTATTTAGGAATATTCACAAATATTATGACATTTCACTCTCTAATTAATTCAGCATGAAACATTAATCATGCAAGAATAGGGATATTCTCTTACATAGCAACATAAAATTGTCATACTAGAGACATTTAATACTAATATAACACTTCATATAATATAGAGTCTACATTAAAGTTTACTCAGTTATCCCAATAATGCCTTTTGTACATATTTTACCCTCTTCTTTCTCTCTCTCTTTCCCTTTCCCCTCTCTCTTTGTGTGTTTGTGTATATATCTGTGTCAGTATGGGTCTTGAAAGCACAGCCTCATGTTTTTGTTTGGCTTCACTCACAGTTGGCACTTGAATACTTGAACCACAACTCCACTTTCAACTTTTTGCTAATTAATCGGAGATAGGAGTCTCTCAGATTCTTCTTATCTGGAATGGCTTCAAACTGAAATCTTTTCAGCCCTTGGAGTAGTTAGGACTGCAGGACTTATTCACCAAAATCTGAGTGTATGTTTAAGTGTAGAATGCAAAGATTTGTCAATTTTATTTAGTGATCCTATAATCTTTAATTTCCTTTAAACAAGAAAATTCCCATGAACATTTTCCTTTTTAAAATGTCATAAAAATTAAAAAAAGTTAATTGTTATTGTTTTTTTGAATATCTCTTCATTTAGCAGGTGGTAGGAATGGGGAAGGCAAGAGATGGAATAAAGAATGGATGTCATCTCAGTATGCTGGGTATATAGATGGACATTAGATTCATGGATGAAAATGTTGCAATAAAACATTTATTTGTACAAATAGTAAGCATTAAAAATTCAAAAAGAAGGTGGGCACCGTTGGCTCACTCCTGTAATCCTAGCTACTCAGAAGGCTGAGATCTGAGGATTGCGGTTCAAAGCCAGCCCAGGCAGGAAACTCCGTGAGACTCTTATCTCCAATAAAACCACCAGAAAACCAGAAGTGGCGCTGTGGCTCAAGCGGTAGAACGCTCCCCTTGAGCTGAGGAGCGCAGGGACAGGGCCCAAGCCAAGAGTTCAAGCCCTGCGCCCAACCAAAAAAATAAAAAATAAAATTCAAAAAGAGAAAAATATTCTATTTATTGCTAGGAGTAATAACCCAATGGTTCACTCAATTTTCAGAAAATAAGCCTACTAATAGATGAAATTTTAAAGTTAAATTAATCTGTTTGGTAGGATAACTAATCAATGGTTCAATTATAATGGTAATTTACTGACTCATAAGTGAAACAAGAATTTTAATTCCTCTTTACTTATTTTTTTTTCTTTTGTGACATTGTTTTGGAAAAATAACTGCCTTGAAAGAATTATCTTGAAGTTCAAGCCTTTCAAGTCCTATGGCAACTTAGGATACAAAAGTTAAAAATCAGAATCTTCTTTCCCAAGTTTATTAAAATTTTACCTCAGTGTTTGATCTTACATATCGGGAAAGGATTACTGAAACCCATTAAAAATAATAATGTTCATTTCTCAATGGTCTTCAGGGATGTATATTTTAGGAAAAAAAGCCACCTGTGTGGATAAAAAGGTCTGAGCCAACTTAACAGGCTTCATTTCACATTCTGCCTCTTTATTATTTCAAAATGACACTTTTGCCGTTTAGAGGGACCAGTAAGGCACTGTTATAACTAAAATTGGATAAAATTCCAAGCGGTGTCAAAGACATTGTTTGAATTCACTTAAAAGTATTTTATGTCACTGTTCACCAACTCACTTCTCTAGTCATGATCTGCCTGTGGCAAACTGTTCCTCTCTGGGACTGAAAAGATTACTCCCACTGATACTTCAATGACAGTGTGAATATTGACTTGAACTTACAAAGGTCAGACAGTTCTACCAGTTAATAGGAGTGAGGAGAGCAGCTCCAAGTCTCTTTGAAAGGAATTTAACCTTCAAATTGTTAAGCATGCTGCTTTGTGGAGCCAATTTTGGAAACTAAGAGAATGTGCACTTCTCTACTTTCCAAAACTACTAATAGGAGCATGAAAGTTAAGGGGAAAAAAAAAAAAACGCCAAGCATGTGAGGTAGCTGACTCACTTCAGTGGGACAATATTCACAGTGTACCTTGTTGTTATCTTTTTTAAAGGGTGCTGGATTCTGAGGCAAAACTCTATGAGCCTGAAACTTTCATTGATGTAGAATAATAGCCTTTTTGACTTTTAAGCACTGTGTGCTGTACAATGATAAGACAAAGTACATATTTTTTCCCAGCATCATTCTGACACAAAATGGAGAAAATAAAGGTTTATTCCCAGTGGAGCATGACACCGCCTCACCTATCCTGCAAAGTCCTTTTCTTTCTGTTCTTGTTTCATAGCTGAGAGTTCAAGAAAGGCTGACATAATTTAAAGTCTATTGCAATGCCACCTATCTGTTAAGAGTACTGTCTCAGCTTCAGTGCAAAAAGAATGGGAGTGAAGGTGCAGGACTGAAAATGAGGATGAGACTTCACTTTTCATTCTGATGGAAAGTAAAACCAATGTTTTTAATTTTTAATAAAACACATTTATATTGTGGCACCAAAGACAAAGTATGTGCTGCATATGAATGAAGATGATTCCCTAGTTTGTCTTGAGGACGAGGAGACAGGAGACATAATGATAAAGAGGGCCTTTTACACATAATAACTGAGAAGAAGCAATCCTGGGTATCTTGGAAAGCAAAGCTCTCATGATTCCAGGACATATTTCAGAGATGGCATTATGGCTTTCAGTGCTTTAAGTTTGGCATCAGCGAGATTTTAGATTGCGCTAAAATCATCCTTAATGTCCTTTCTGCCTCATCAGTGGGGGACCATTCATGTAACAAAGTGCCAATCAGGGGCTCTTGTTCCACTTTAGCTTGAAGATATTACTGTGGAGGTTTTCTAAGAGCATGAGCTCTCTGCTTGAGATGCCCTTTATTATAACTCTCGTTAAAGGTCTGCTGACTTAGCCATTAGAAACCCCTAATGTTCTCAACTACAAAAATTTGCTTTAAAATAAAGCTTAGCATACTAAGTTGGAACCAGGGGAGCAATGATTTTGATAAATTGGAAGGAAATAAAATAGTCATTTCAAGTTAAAAAATGACAAAAATATAAATATCAAAGCTATTTGAGTTATATGTGTCATTGCTCTGATATCTCCAAAAATAGCGTCATTAATTAAAATGAAGTTGGAAAGTAATTAGCTCATAATGTGAACTAATCAGTTTTATAAGTTTGGAATATAAAAATGTAATTAAGGAAAAGAAAAATGAGTTACACATAAAATGATTTCCTTGATTGAGAAAATATCAGTAAATTTTTAGACTCAAACATTTTTTTTCTGAAAATGCAAGATCTGTGTTTTTACTATAGCATTTTTAAAGTTTTCTATTTAATGAGAAAATAACTTTAATGCTTAAGTTTTTCCTTGTAGGAATTTTAGTCATGCTTTGTTTTAGTTGAATTTATCCAGAAATAATAAATTATCAAAAATACAATATAGACACAGTTATAGAAAGGATGGGGTCGCTAATATATCTCAACATTTTAAATACAAATATAAAGAATGCTAATATCATCTTATTTGTAAGTGAATTCCAAAGATTCATTTTCTAATGATATATTATTGTTTTGAACTTTTACACATTAAAAATATATTTATAATAAGCTTTTATCATGAGTCTTTCTACCATTAGCACAACTTTGCAGGAAAGAATTAAAACAAAACAAAATAATCAAATGTGAATCCTTAGAAAATGAGCAATGGTTGAACAATTCTGGTGATGAGAGGAGTCCTCCATAGAATAATTTTGTGTGATTATAGGAATTTATAAAGGACTGAGTAATGTGTAGCCAGACACTGGATAGAACTGCCTACTGTTAGATAGGGTAGAGATGTCAGCCAGCTTTTTTAAGGATGCGATATTGGAGTTAAGAAGTATTGATTGAAAGCAAGCATACTAAAGATGTCCTGAGAAAGAATTCTAGAGTAAGGAAAATAATAAATTGATAAGATAGTAGAGAAAGGCTTAGGATGTTCCGGAAGCAAAATGGGAACCCGTGGAGCTAACTAGTGATTGAGAAGCAGAGTGAGAAAGTTGGAGAAAAGACAGGAACTAGACATATATCAAAAGGAATTTATCTAGTCCTGCTGCTCTCTAACCAATGCATGCCAAAATTCAAGTAAGGTTGAATTTTCTCCTAGAGAACCTGATAGGGAATGGAAGAATTGGATATACTGTTAGTGCCACTTGTCACAAATATCCTCCAGACATATTTGCACTCAGTTGCCCTCTAGCTTAGAGTCAGAGAGAAAAGTCCTCAAAACCTGTTTTTGGATAGGTATATGGATGTATGGATGAATGTATAAATGAGTGAATGGACAAATGAATGGATCATTAGCTGAGAAAGTCTATTTGGTAGCTCAAGCACTTCACAAGGTTTTTGTTGATTTTTTTTAACATGGTAGATACATAGAAACTTCAGTTTTAATTTGAAAGTTAAAATCTCAGCCCAATGTATGGAAGTCTGTATGATACTATAAAGAGGAAGATTAACTTTGGTACTGTGTTTCAATGTTACACATACTTCTAGATAAAGCACATATTTTTCATAAAGTTTTGTATCATCCATGCTTTCAGCCATCCATAAGTAACATTGAAATATGTCTGCAAAGAGAAGAGGGTCTATTATAATCTACACTGACCTCTACATCATCTTCCATTCATTCTCTAATTTCTAAAATATGGTTTCGATTTCCATGACTTCTATAAATATTGTTCTTCCTAAATATTGTATTAACATAGTCATAGTTAATGATCAACTGTACATATGTTTATCACAATCACACTTGATTATGGTAGTCTTTTCTTTTTTCTGTTGGTCGTGGGGCTTGAACTCTGGGCCTGGGCGCTATCCCTCAGCTATTCAGCTCAAGGTGAGCGTTCTACCACTTGAGCCACAGCACTACTTCTGGTTTTCTGAGTGTTTTATTGGAGATAAGAGTCTCACAGACTTTCCTGCCCGGGTTGGCTTTGAACCGCGATCCTCAGACTTCAGCCTTCTGAGTAGCTAGGATTACAGGTGTGAGCCACCTGGCTCATAGTCTTTACTTTTGGTAATTGTATCTTTCATAAAATTATTTTGTCATTAACTACCATGAAAATTCATTTGGGTTCTCTTTCTATTCTTCATATAGCATTTCCTTCGTTGTCTCTTTGAGTAGCAATTCAAGCCATCTAATTGTTTTGTGTGTGTTTGGGGGGTGGAATTTGCTCTATGTAATTTTCCTGGGCAATAATTTCAACGTTCACAGTTGAACTTGATATATTTTCAGAAAATTCATTAATGTATTCTTAGCATTCAAAGTATCTCATGATGCAATAGGTGGGTAGATGGATGGATGGATGGAGAGATACATGGACAGATGAGTCTATTTGAAAACTCAAAGTTTTGAAACCTTTCAAATAAATAGCATTATTATTTTTGGTAATTCATAACTAAATATATAGTCATGACTATTTAAAATTCTACATTTAACAGACTGAGAAGATGTAACTATCTGTGTCCAAAATTCCAGCAAGACAAACGAGCTAGTAGTAAACCTTACCTATGCCTTTAGAGGAATATATATTGTCCAATTTGTCATGGTCAGGCAATGTCTGTCTCTCTCATCTATGCCACTTTCCTGACTTCAGTAAAAATTTATTTAAATACTTTAAACAAAAGAGCTAGCAGACATATAAATTCAATATGATTCAGGCTGTGAATCATCTCTGCTTAACTTATTCACCAATAAATCCTTATTTCAGTGTTGTAATGAGGAAAAATATTCTTGTATTGTACATTTAACTTGAAACATATTTTCAACACTACATAATTTAATATTTCTAATCACAAACACATCACTACTACATCTTCTTCTCTATTTTAGTCAAACCTCACCCTTTGCTCCTGCAAATGTGATAGGTTCCTAATTGAATTTCTGACATGTTTTCCTTTCTTCTATATTCACTATCTAAAAACTTATTATACATCTTTCAAATCCATGTTCTCTGTGAAACTTACTTCATTTGGGAAGAATTTTATCTATATTTCCCAGTATCCCATGAGCTATTTTAATGTATTATTTTCTAATTAAACATGATAATGAAAATTATAATATCCCAAATATATTAGGCACATTTATATAATAGGGATTATTCTAATAACTTTAATTGTTATTAGAGGGTTTGGAGGATTGGTTCAAATACTCTATGTAGATTTAGAGATCTAAGGATGTATAAAATGCCATAGCCTCTGCATACAATTTTGACTATCCTCCTTCATAGTTTATGTCATCTATAGGTCTCTTAAAGTATATAGTACAATAAAATTTCCTCATCTAGTTGTTATATTATATTGCTTACAAAATAATGGTAAGAAGAAAATCAGTATATATCCAGTATAGAAAAGAGCACTGTGGATTTCACTGCATTATGAATGAAAACAGGAATTAAAATGCTCAGATGAGTGTTAGAAAGAGAAAAAGGGTCTGTGAAATGAAATTGGAAAGCTAGCTGGGTGCTGGTGGCTCACACCTGTAATCCTACCTACTCAGGAGACTGAGATCTAAGGATCGTGGTTCAAATCCAGCCTGGGCAAGAAAGTCCATGGAACTCTTATCTCCAATTATCCACCAGAAAACCGGAAGTGGTAGAGTGCTTGCCTTGAGCTTTTAAAGGGCTCAGGGACAGTTTCCAGTCCCAGAGTTCAAGTCCCATGGCCAAAAAAAAAAAAAGAAAAAGAAAAGAAAAGAAAAAGGAAAAGGAAAGCTCCATTGCTGCTCCATTGCTTCTACCATGAGGATTTAGCATTCTGTGGGTAGCACATTCAAGATTTGCTCTTTGGAAGTTTCTATAATTACTTTCTAAATATTGTCAATCCCACATTGGTTTGAGTTGCAGATACAGTAGCCATCAGTATAAAAAATTCTCTATGCAGCACTATTAACTAGATAAGATTATTGTCAACATAGAAATAAAGAAGCTAAAATACAGAAAAATCTATTAATCCTACTAAGGTAGGCCTGGAATTCAGGCCTGGTTATTCTGATTCTAATGGAATGGTTCCTCCAAAATCTGTCATTTATTTTTCAACTATTTATTCAATACTACCTATTATATTTAAGATTTTGCCATTAGCTTTGTAGTTTACTAATCTGATTTATAGACTGACAGGTCAGAGAAGTTTTGTTAAATAACTGAATGAATGAAACAGTTAACTGAATGGTAAGATCATGAAAAAATTTCTTTTCCATTATCTAAGAGGCACCTAATAACACTAGATTGAGGTGAATGTATCCCATCTGTCTCTAGCTGTTTCCTAAAGTAGATGAAATGTACATATCACAGAATTAAATATGTATCACAATTAAATATAGGACAAAGGAACCATGTTCCAATGTTATGTATCACTGGATTTAATACTGTTTAATGTATTGTGACTCCAACCTGGAGTTCTGAGGACCTAATTTATAGTTTATCCACATGTCATCTTTGTATGTGTCATGTTTGAAAATTGCCAATTCATTTTTTTATTTTTTTATTTTAATTTTAATTTTTTGTGAACATACTGTACAGAGGAGTTGCAATTACATTGGCAAGATAATGAGTACATTTCTTATCAAGCATTGCAGCCTCCTCCTTTGTTTACCCTCACATCCCTTCCCAGCCTTCCCCCCCTCCCCCACCAAATCCCCCCACCACCAAAGTTGTAAAGTTCGTTTTTGGCATGACAACTTGTACTTCTCATAGTTGCATTGGGTCCACACGTATCCTTAAATGACTTGTTTTTCCCCATCTCCTCCACAAATTATACCAACATCAAATATAGTGAAAGCAGGGGTTATACTGTGCGGGAGGGACATACAAAGCAACAAAGAAATAATCTTATAAATGGGTTAGAAACAAATGCATGAAAAAAAAAACATTAAAATACATATCTAAAGGTTCGTTTTCCTAACATCACCTTATCTGACCTTTTCTGCTTGACTCATACATATACTAGATATTGCAAATAAGGGAAACCATGGGATCTATGTTTCTTTGGGCCTGGTTTACTTCACTTAATATAATTTTTTCCAAGTCTTTCCATTCCCTAACAAATGGGGCAATGTCAGTCATTCTTTCTGATGGAGGCATAGAATTCCATTGTGTATATATACCACATTTTCTTGATCCATTCATCTACAGAGGGGCATCTGGGTTGGTTCCATATCTTAGCTAGGGTAAATAATGCTGCAATAAACATAGAAGAAAGAAAATTGCCAATTCATATGGAATAAAAATAAAATATCTGTTTCCCATGTCAATAGCTTGAATACTTATTATTCAAATGAGCCTATTTACTGCCTACAAGATCTAGTGAAATATATAAATGCACATAGTTAGGAAGAGATAGATTTGTTAGATAAGGAATGAAGTTATGGGCTGGGAAGTTGGCTCAGTGGTAGAGCAGAGCGTTTGTGTTGCATGCATGAGGCCCTGGGTTTGATTCCTCAGCTCCACATAAGTAAAAAGAAAAAAGCTGGAAGTGGCACTGTGGTTCAAGTGGTAGAGTGCTAACCTTGAGCTGAAGAGCTAAGGGACAGTGCCCAGGCCAGACTTCAGGCTCCACAACTGGACCTTCCCCTCCCCCCAAAAAGGAATGAAGTTATGACAAAGAGGAAAATATCGAAGACCCTCATCATATTTAAATTTTGTGAAATAAAGACTTCCATGTGTTGACATACTGCCAGTTTAAATTTTCTGCTAAATGATTAAGAAAAAAATGAGTTTATAGGATTAAATCATTTGAGAAAATTTGAGTTCAGATTAATACTTGCTGAGATGGATGCTGAAGATGTAACATTTATTGCTTCTACTAATACTTGGTAGTAAGCGTTCTGTTGACTGATATCTACTAAGCTAATCTTCCAGTGAGAAGATTCTCCATCGTTGTCTTTAACAAAAACGTAGTTACCAAAGGTCAGCTACAATTACTGTATTTCTTGTAAATCATCATAGCATTTAGTACAGTACATACTGGATCCTATAAAATCAAGATATACTACACACCAATCAACCAAGAAAAACATATTTTAATTACAATGAAAGTCAATATATAAAGGTTCATAGCTTTACCATCTTTATATATTTTAGGCTTTATTATTATTGAGTATATTTCTTCTCTGAATCTTGTAACTTTGAAGCAAAAATTTAAAGATCCCAAGTAATTCTAATTGAATAATTATATTTGAAATAAATTTGATTTAAAAAAGCATTAGTTAAGCCCTATATTTTTTTCTGGAGAAATATGCATTTAAACTGTCAGAGCAAACTAATAATTTTTCTTCAAATCTTTATTAATTTCTCACAGAACAAGAGAGGTAATTTTTGTTTATAGACATTCTTTTGTGTTGGTGGGATGATTTATATAAAATGCAATTTCTGTCAGATATGTCATTATAATCTAGAACTTCATAGTTTTTTTCTTGTTAAATTATAATGTTAAAATCGGCAATGATGTTTTAGGTTTTTTAATAATAATACAACTTTGTGAAACATTATTGCTATTAAGAGAATAAATCCATGCATTAGAGAAGTTCATGGCACATTTTGAAAAGATGGATGTTATTATGACTCACATTGCAGCTTAACCTCAATTATAGAGTTGCACAAATTCCAAACACAGCTGATTCATCTTCTATCAAATGTTTATCCCACAGATAAACATTGGAAGGATAATACTTTACAGTAAAGATAGCTCATTTTGATGGTATAATAAGTGGATCATTCTATATATTATGAAATGAAGACTGGTACACCCAATGTTATAGCATTATTTGGTGCAAGCAAGTAGTTTAAGAAATAATTTGGAAAATTCTGCTGCCATTTATGATTGATAACTGCTGCTGAACATATCTTCTCTTACTGAGAACAACCATAAATCTGGATAATGGGTGTTAACTAGATGATATATATGGATAGACAAATGATAGGCTGATGCATACATATGTATATATACATCTAACTTTATTACTGTCCCACCCTTCCCCCTCTTTCTCTTTCTCGCTCTCACATACAAATAACTAGATATGCTTATCTATTATCTATCTATGTTTTAGGTTTTGGATAACAGGCCATTGAGTTTCTGGTTACTCAGAGTAGACATAACTACCATGTAATTAAGATTTCTTCCTAAGAAGAAAGGAAAAGTCCATGCTGCCACTATAGAAATCTCTGTGAAGAGACCTCCAGGGAATCTGTAGCTTTGGACTGAGCTGTAAAGACCAAGGGTAAAAAAGGGAGAAAAGATTACCCCAAAGTGTTGTGAACAGAGATGACATAGGTCAAGCATAGCTGAAAGATATTGAAACTGTCTCAGAAATAAAAGAGAGACTTCAGTATCCCTTTTTTGACATGATTATATGTTCATTTTTTTTAAGTTTTAATTTTTAGACATTGTAACTATACAACAGAGGCCAGGTGCTAGTGGCTCACACCTGTAATGCTCACTACTCAAGGAGCTGAGATCTGAGGATCATGGTTCAAAGCCAGACTGGGTAGTAAAGTCCATGAGACTCTTATCTCCAATAAACTACCAGAAAACTGGAAGTGGTACAGTGGCTCAAGTGGTAAAGTGCTAGCCTTGAGCTGGAGAGCTGAGGGACAGCACCCAGGCCCAGAGTTCAAGTCCCGTGACCTATACACACACACACACACACACACACACACACACACATATATATGTGTGTGTGTGTGTGTGTGTGTATACATATATATGTTTACATATTCAACAGAGAAGTAATTATCTGAATGAGAGTGTAAAATGAGTAGAAAACTTAAGTATGAAAAAGGAAAATAAGTTTTATGAAGTGCTTTATTTTTCATTTCTTGATTAGATGATGGTTACCTTGCAAATACTTTTGTAAAATCGCTGCAATTGTGCATTTTACATATATATTATGTTAAGTATTACATATGTTACATTCAATAAACATGCTTAAGAAAAGCTAACCAACTCATTCTAGCACCATCCCTTAAAAAAAACATCTCTGACTTTCACAAATGTTTAGATGAGAGACATTTTTTGCATTTTAGGTCATCCTAAATTGTAGTTTAAACCAGTGGGAGAACTACAAGGGAGGGGTAACAGTGCTCAACAAGAAATGTACTCATTGCCTTACTCATGTAACTCTAGCCTCTCTGTACAGAATCTTTACAATAAAATAAAATTTAAAAAAGAGAAACAACTGGGCTGGGAAGGTGGCTCAGTGATAGAGCGCTTGCCTTGCATGCTCAAGGTCCTGGGTTCGATTCCTCAGCACCACATAAGCCGGAAGTGGCCCTGTGGCTCAAGTGGTAGAGTGCTAGCCTTGAGCTGAAGAGCTGAGGGACAGCGCCCAGGCCCAGAGTTCAGGCCCCACGACCGGACCCCCACCCCCCCAAAAAAGAGAAACAACTAAATACATAAAATATAAAATGAAAATAATATGTATTCTGATTTTCAAAGAGAGGTGGGGCTAGAGTCCACATTTCTTAATAATTTCTAATATCTTTAGTAATTACAATGTTCTAAAGAATCAGGACAAAGCAAAAACTAAATCCATCTCAAGTTCCAGCATTTGATCTTTACCAGGCCCGATTATCTGATCACTCTTCTATGCCAAAACATCTTCAGCTCTTTCTCACAAATGCAGATCTTAATATTTCCTGTGATACACAAGAAACATACAGACCTCAAAGAAATATAAAATGAGGTAAAAATGACTGAGTGAATCAAGAACATTGCTTTTATGTTATCTCTGTAGAGATGGCACTTCATTTACAGACCATTAGAAACAATTATCACCTTTCTGAAGAGAACGCTGAGCTGGCTTTTTTCCCTACAACTTTGATGTGATCCTCTGTGACAAGATATCCAGTTTTTTAACCCATCAACAATGTTAATCCCTCCTAAATTATGACATACAAGTCCACACAGAAAAATCACTTATAGGAATATATTGTTTAATAAGTAATTGCTTTTCATCCTTACTATTCAAAAATTATTAAATTATAATGACCTTTTAAATTTGACCAGTTAGCTTTTCTATATTGAATCATCCATCTATTTAACACTTATTTAAAAATTGTCCGACTTCACCATTATAAACACTTAAAATATTTTTTGAGAGGACAGTCTACGCCTAGGCTCACATCAACCTCTTTGGCTTCAAAAATCCTCCTGCTTCAGCACCTGACACTGTGGCTTCAGATGTATGCTATTTTGGTAGGCTCAGTGGCTTTACAACTTTCTTCACCAGTGACTTACTGAAAATCACATCCAATATTGTCACAGCTAGCCATAGAAAATACTATTTCTTTTTTTTCCCTTCATTTCAAACTGAATTAACAGATTTTTAACATTTTCTGAGGTTTTGTTCTAGGCCTTCTTATGTTTCTTCAGGCATTCCCTTTGGAAATTTTTATAAGAATTAATCTAACAACAGGTAATGGGTGATCCTCACATCTGTATCTTCCATCCTGAATTCCTAATTCAGTTCCCAACTTGACAGTCACTCACTAAACACTTTGCTATTCTAACTTGATGAATTAAATATATTTCTTCTTGTCATGAGAACTATTTCTGTCACCCATTGTAACCCCTATGCTCATCAAAGACCACATTCCATCACAAAAGTCTCAAATTCATCCTTTACAAAATCTCTTAATTAGTTGAAATTACTCTCTCCTGTTTCTACCACTACTGCTTTTGTTCAGATGCTTTTCTTTCTTGCTAACATTATCAAAATAAATTTCTTTATTGACCACTATTTGTTATTATATTCTTTGTCCACATCTTCTATAATCTATCCCTTCCTTCTGCTCCAATCACTTTTATATAAACTCTAATCAACCTCTTTTCCTCCAAGGCATTGTTACTTTTAATTGTTTATCAATTATTTCTCATAAAAGAGCCTTTATTAACTGTATTTAAAGTATTTTTTTCAACCATATTGTCTTCTAGTAACTATGCCTGATATCTCAAACAATATCCTTTGTTTTGAATGTCCTTTCCAAGCTCCTGTCTTTATTTGACTTTGCATATGAACTGCCTCTTATTCATAGCTCATTTTTATCATTCTACATGAAATCATCTACCTAGCCCTCAAAAAGTAATTCAAATTATTATTTCTTCAAAACAATATCTTTGTGATCTCTAAGACATATAGACAGATATACTATCTACCTATATCCAAAAGCGTATATGCACTATTGAATAGAAAGAGTCAGACTAAAAGGCCTGGATTTTCTATTATTTACAAACAAAGTAATTTATTCATCTTTTTTTTTTGTCGGTTGTGGGGCTTGAACTCTGAGTTTGGGCACTGTCGCTGCACTCTTCAGCTCAAGGCAAGCTCTCTACAGCTTGAGCCACAGCACCACTTCTGATTTATTTTTTATGCTGATCCAGGGGTTTAAACTCAGGTCCTAGACACTGTCTCTGAGCTCTTTTTACTAAAGACAGCCATTCTATCACTTGACCCACACCTCCTTTTCTGGCTTTTTGGTAGTTAATGGGAGGTAAGAGTCTTATGGACTTTGCTTCAAGGTCTGGTTTTGAACTGCTATCCTCTGATCTCAGCCCCTGAGTAGCTAGGATTATAGGCTTGAGCCACTGACAGCCATCTAAGAAAAACATTTTGAGGCAAAACAAAGCCCATCCCCCAAAATGGTTCTGACATTATTGTTGTTCATGCCTTTTTGAGTCTTATAGAATCAAAAATTGTTTCAGGGTGCTGATGGCTCATACCTACAATCTTACCTTCTCAGAAGGGTTAAAGCCTGCCCAACAAAATATCTGTTAAAGTATTATCTCAAATTAACCACTAAAAAGCTAGAAGTATGCTGTGGCTCAAGCAGTAGAGTGCTATCCATCAACATAAAGCTCAGGGGCAGCGCCCAGGCCATGAATTCAAGCCCCAAAACCATCACAATAATAGTTTATTGTTCTACGCGTGGAGCTCAAACCTATAATTCTAGCTACTAGAAATGTGGAACACAGGGACATCACAGTTTGAGACTAGTCTAGACACATGGTTAGGCAGAGTAACACTCATCTATCATTCTAAAGTAAAGAGTGATGGAATGTACTTCTAAGGGGAAGCAAGATGACTAATTTCAGTACCATACAGCTTTCATCCCAGTGACAAAGGAAGGCAAAATAAGAGGATGGCAGTCCTGGTCAATCTAGGCATAAATGAAGACACTATCTTGAAAATAACCAAGTGCAAAAGTGGAACTGACAGAGTGGCTCAAGTGGTAAAGCACCTACCTATGAAGTGTTCAGGGTTGATTTGAACCCTAGCATTGCCAAAACAAATTGAAAATCATATACAAGACCATTATTACTTATTTGAGTTATATGAAATATAGATTGTAAATTGATTGGCAGAGAAATTGGCAAGGTATAATCTTAGAAATTTCACTTCATCATTCATGACTATATTTTTCTTCCTTATGAAATAAAATATTTGTTTAGGGTGAGGAAATAAATAAGCATTATAAGAACTTGCACTGTATTTTTAAGTTTCCATTATTTGTACCTCAAGTAGGTTTAAATGCATCCTTCTGATTTTCTCTCTCAAAAGAAACACATTTGCATAAATCCACCACTCATATAATGTCCATTTTAAGTGTATACATGAGATAATCAATTGTATGTCTCTAATATATCTTGATATGATTTTATATACCATTGTAATATGATCTTAAGTCTTAGTTTATAACTAGAGAATAGATACAGATATGAAACTATAAGCATATTATATTTCATTCTGCCATGAGATGAAGTCCAGTCATTTTTTTCTATGCACAGTTGTTCTGGTTTATAAAGCATACTTCTGCCTTTGGAAATATGCTGACAAAGGTTAAGTTAGAAACTCTATTCTCTGTCTCTGTCTCCACTGGCCTGTTTAGACCTTTATTACTTCCTTAAATTACTTACTAACGACATTGTTTGTTTTCTTGGTTTGTGGGGGAAAAAATCTATTAGAAGGCAAAATGGCTGAGTATACACACAATCAAGTTGTAAACCCAAAAGTCTCAACTTTGTCACTGTTAGTGCAACAAAATCTTTATCAGAAGGTGCCTCTTTTTCCTTGGGTGGCTGATGGAGTAAAAATAATGCCATGTCTGGTTCTTCCTGAAGGTGGTGATGACTACATACAAAATAATAAGTTTGGAAACAAGTTGACTTCTTGAGGAAAAATAGACTTTATCATTTGGCAAAATCATATTTTATATGAAGGTATGCTCAACATATTTGCAGACCTTTGTCATTTTTATTTCTTCATGTTTCTCGAGTGGTCAGCTGACAGATAAGGATATGGGAACCAATAACCTTGTTTGTACTCTGCTTTCAGGGAGACAAACTGTTCCTTCAGTTGCTATGATACATCTTTGTATCAAGGGAGGAAGGGGAGTACAGAAAGATGGAAGTTTACCAGAGTTATCTTTTAATTGTTTAATAAAAGATAAATCATTACTAGTTCTGGTATATTATGACTCACACTCAAGAGAATAAGAGAGAGAAAACAATGATCCAGTTTTGACATTGTCAGTTGGAAAAAATGTTACACCCGAGTGTAGGCAGTAAACAAAGCAAAAACCCAAGCAAAAAGGTAGAATAAGTCAAGAGACATCTTGTTGGCTTTCCCATACTTACCAACTACTCAAACTCTTCACCTGGAGCTACCTAGTGTAATCAGTCCCACTGAGGCAAAGAGGATACAAGTATTTTAGGAGCACCATGAGAAAGATGTAGAACAAGTTGATTTGTCAGTAATTTAGTTAACAGTATTGCAGTTAGTCCCACTATTCATGCTTTGCCCTGACTAGATATCCTATTAATACCAAAGCAATCATCAAGCAAAAGTCTCATTTTTCTACTCACTTTAGTTCTGCAGAAGAATTAAATACAGGAAAATTGTTAACTAACTCCCCACAGTAAACAAACACAGCACAAAACAGAAACCAATTGACTTAAAGGACAGTTAGGAGAAAAACACCTTCCAAGTCTTCTTAGCTTAAAATAGTTTATTTAACCCCATGATCAGGTATACTTTCTTAGTCTTGCTTCATTTGAAACGACTGAGGTGGGACTGCTTCTACCTCAGTGTTATGGGTTTAAATATCCACCTTTGCCTCTGTAATTTCTTCAGAGTGGTGGGTTTAAATATCCACCATTGCCTCTAAGGTCTTCACAATATTTAGGAATCACTGATGCTCAATTCTATAGCCCTCTATTGATGATCATGCATTCATCTTGGACAATGAACTTTGGAAAGTCCTGAGACTTCTAGGCTGGCACAAAGTATCAAATATTTTTCCTCAGCTGTACCCCTGTAACCGTAGCTACTCAGGAGGCTGAGATCTGAGGATCACAGTTTCGGCTTGGAAAAAATTATATTAAATGAAGTAAGCCAGGCCCCCTAAAACATAGGTCCCATGGTTTCCCTTTTTTGCAATAACTAGTACATGTGTAGGACAAGTAGAAAGGTCAACAACTATGTACATATGGCCATATAAGATGATGTCAAGCAAAGAGAACCCCAAAATAGGGACACAAATATTTTTTCTTGCTTGCTATTGTTTCTAACATATTTATAAGGAACCTGGTGATTTTTTTTTTTTGTTTCTTTGTGTGTTCCTCTCCCATGGTATAACCCCTGTTTTCATTGTATTTGATGTCAGTGCCCTACATCTTGTATATACATTTCTCTAATTTGGGGAAGAGAAGGGAAAAAACGAAATGCTTAAGGATACAGGTTGACCCATGGTAACAATGAGAGGTACAAGACATTATGTTGAAAACAAACTTTACAACTTCATGGAGGGGAGGGAAGAGTTGGGGAGGTAGGAGGGAAAGGATGGTAGGAGAAAAACAAAGGAGGAGAAAACAATGCTCGAGAGGAAATGTACTCATTACCTTGCTCATGTAACTGTAACCCCTCTGTACAGTATTTTTACAATAAAAAACGTACAAAAAAAAGCTAGCCTAGGAAGGAACGTTCATGAGACTGTTATCTCCAATAAACCACCAGAAAACCCAGAACTGGTGCTGCGGCTCATGTGGTAGAGCACACACCTTGAGCTTGAAGAGCTGAGGGACAGCACCCAGGCCCAGAGTTCAAGCCCCATGACTGTCTATATATATATATATATATATATGTGTGTGTGTGTGTGTGTGTGTGTGTATATATATATATATATATATATATATATATATATTCCTCTAGCAGAGGACATTTTCTCTTTCAATAACAGATAAATAAGCCACAAACATGAGAAAATTAATTGTAGAAATAGAAATGTATGATTTAAAGAACTATTATTACCAACAAAATGATTTCCAGGAGGCAACTCTAAAAGGAATAACTCAAACTTTCTGTTTCAACAACTGTCTATTTTTATAAAGTAACATAAATATAGTAATGGAAACATCTATAAAAATATCACTTTGCTAACCAGTATTGATTCAGAGCAAGAGAGCTATAAGTAAAATGTTAAAAATGAATTCATTTAAGAATAATTAAAATTCATAAATATATAGAAATATATCACAAAGGCTGAAAGCATGGCTGAAGGTGTAGAGTGGTAGCTTAGAAACCTCAAGGCACTGAGTCAAACACCAGTGTATATTTGTGTATATACATACAAACATATGTGTATATATACATATATGTATATATATGTATATATACATATATACATATATATATGTATATACATATGATGTCTAGTCAGGGTGAAGCATGAACTGAATGCTAAAGATTTAAATACCTGCCTACTGTTAAGTAACTGTCCATAATAAACAGCCACAACGCAAGATAAAAAACAAAGTCCCTGACCTAAAGCAATAATGATATATACATATAATATTTCTTTTCTAGATTTAGTTTATAAATCTA
Source organism: Dipodomys ordii (assembly GCF_000151885.1). Lineage (NCBI taxonomy): Eukaryota > Metazoa > Chordata > Mammalia > Rodentia > Heteromyidae > Dipodomys > Dipodomys ordii. The sequence continues at coordinate 1,843,217 of NW_012267300.1, forward strand.
TTCTAGTTATATCTAGAAAATAACAACGGAAAAATATACTGCAATGACAATATGATTAAAACTTCACATGTTCTCCAAATTGTATAGTTTTGATGACAATTTAATTTTCATCATCTTTTTATCCTAATGTGGAAGTGAGACAGAGATAAGATTTGAAGTTTTGAATTTTCCAAGTGCTGATATGCCTGAGTCCACTGTTCTTATTAAACATAGTTGAATGGGACTTTGTGGGATTTCTACAATGTAGCTAAGCCAAACTCATAATCATTGAAAAAATATATAATATTTGTAAATGAATACTATACCTAAGAGAAGATAAGTGGATGCTTTAATGTAGTGCTTCTCAACTAAGCTCCATTATGGCCATATGTGATTTCCTTCTCCCTCTATCTTTGGAACGGTTTGATGCTGACGTTGCTAAGAAGTTACTTAAGTCTTCTGAGGACCTGGGCTCCAGCCTTGTTGTGCTCTCATCACCCTTCTTTCCTTGCAAGTTGGAAGAAATCAAGGCCTTATCACCTGGAGTTACCTGGATTACTGATTATTATTATTTTTAAAAGGAACAGTATTCAAATTTTATGGTAATATTAGAAATACTGTAAAGATTTTGTGCAGAAAAGAGGAAAAGCATAAACTATGTTTTCCTGAGTCAAATTGTAAAACTTTACTCTGGGAAGAACATACCTGTGATGTATAGCCATGGCCCCAAAGTGAAGGGGCCATGTGCTAAGTCCTCAGGATCATTGTAATCCATGGCCTTTATAACCATCTTTTCCCATACTTACCATATGTTTAAGGCTAACCTGGATACAAAAATGATTTTGAGGACATTTTATATGCATAAGCACACATACCTTATATCCTATTTTAGAGTTTTGTATGTGTATTTACTAGATAATATGTTTGCAATTACTGGTGTGTTGTTTCAATTTTGATTATTATAATACTTTGTACAGTAACTTGTTTTTTTTTCCTTTGGATACTTTTGTCTTCCAATTACCATATTATTATCAGACATATGTTCTTTCCAATGTTTTAGTGTCAAATAGCAATATACTTTATAATGTTTTTATTTAAATACACTTTGTTAATTATTTTTTTTTAAAAACAAAAGTCTATCCAATTCTTTCTACTTTAATAATAAACTTGTACAAATGTTAGTATTTTTTCTGCAAGCATTTTAAGACCCCATCTCTGGGTGTTTGCAGTCCATAAAATGTACAAGTCTGCTTGTAATAGGTAGATATTTTACTACATAAACATAATAATATATGAACTAAGTCTGTAAAAGTATACAAAAAACCAAGGTATTTTCTTTATATATCTAAATAAGAATTGCACTAATGGAAGACTTAGTAGGTTTGGGCCTAGACAAGGTTGGATGTTGTAATGTTGAGACCATTTGTGTGTTATTGCAACCAAGAGAAAAGCCCTTGGAGGCAGGGTGTGGGAGAAGGGTGAGGTGTCAAATGTTCAAGCTGCAGATTTCATTTCCAAGAATTAGGTGATGATGACCACATATTGTCCCTCTTTCTCCTAGAGAACATTGCCACGTAAAATATTCATAAAAAGTCACCACTATAATAACTCACTAATCTGTGTTCTTTCATATGTAGCTCAAGCACTAGAGCTCCTTCATATGATTTGTTAGACTCTAAGGGAATCCAGGACTCTCCTCACAATGAGGAGAGCTCTAGTAAAAACCACAGAGTCAGCAGAATGGAGAACATCAGGAGGAAAGCAAAGTAAACCCTTGAATCTCTAGAAATAGAAGTGATTGTTCTTTGTGCCCTGATGTCAATTTGTGTTCACCATTCTACTGGCCAGAGTACCAGAAGTTGAAGTTATTTGCATGGCCTAAAGAACGCGTCAATCTCAAGAAATAGAGTTGAAAATAATAACAACATACACACATAACCCTCAACTCAGAACCCTGCTTAAAGTCCAAAATATGAAATTATTATGTTTTTGAGAAAATGAGCAAATGTGAGCAATCTTCCCAACACTGGCACTTAATGAACATACTTAAAAATACCAGGAGTACAAGCAAGTGATCCTTGCTTGTCAGCCAAGCACTGATGAAAACCTACAACAGTCTGAGCAATTCTCTATCTTGAAAATAACCTTTGTTGGAAGGTTGGGGATGTTGCTTAGTGGTATTTACACCTACCTGGAAATTCAAATAGCAGCACTACCTAGACAAAAAAGAAAAAATGGTAGAGATGAACTCAGTATTTGTTTTAAATCCCTATATTTCAGAAAATAAATATATCAGAAAATGGATTAAAAATGGGAACATAACAATTGAGTCAAAATAAACTTGTATTAAAGATTTGTTGTCAAAATTAAGTACTTTTTGTATTAAATTTAGTCCATGACACATTAGATAACAAATGCTTGCAAATATATTCTGTGATGAAGTAACAATATTTTAATGCAATCAGTTTGCCTACAGTCTCTAAATTAAAGATGTTCTCTTTATATGTGGGTCTTTATTGTTTTTAATATTTAAGATCTAACAGAAACTGTGGGTATGCATTTCTTCTTTCATCTTCCTAGGCACATATGTTTTCCATTTCACAACCTTACATTTATGTATTTAGAATCTACTAATTAATTTCTTATTTTCTGCTGTGATTGACCAGTAGAAGGTACTTAAGTCTTATGAGGACCTGGGCTCCCACCTTGTGCTTTCCTTTTCCTTCTTTCCTTGTGATTTGGAAGACCTCAAGCCCTTACCACCTGGAGGTACTTGGATTACTGAGTGATTATATGGAGTACAACTGCTAAGCAGAGACTACAGACTAGCAACATAAACAATACACTGTACATCTGTAAAACTATAGGCTTCTTTTAAAGACATCAGAAGTTTAGAACTATTCATTATAACTTTTAGACTACTTGGAATGTCACCAGTATTGCTGGGACAACCATTTCATATATGAATTTCCAAAAAAAGATTAATTTCACTCAGGAAATTAAGAATATATACATATATGTGTGCATATATATGTACATATATATATACAAATGTGGATAATTATACATATATATATAATGTGTGGAAATATATGAACACAAATGTATAATGAACACAAATGTATAAATATGTATGTATATTAAAGTGTTTTTAGTCTACATTATTTGCACAATATGAAGTACTCATCAATCTCACCCCCTTGTCACTCTTCTTTATGTTCTCTTTCCCTTCTTAAAATTATTTCAACATATTTCCTTGTTCTATGTCATAAAGTACTCTGACCATGTTCACTCTCATTCACCCTCTCCATTCATTCCCTTCCTCACTCCCACTTGTACTCACGTTTCCTAAAAATACTTCTTTTACTTTCCTGTCATTTGTTTTCTGATGTGTATTGATTTTCTGCAAAGCTTTACTATGGAACTTCACATGTGCATTTATTAAAGTTTATTCAGAATAACTTCCCACATTACTCTTTTTCTTCATCTACAACTTTCATCTACATATGTAGAGATCATATTCTTCAGTATTCATTCTATTTTCCTTCCCTATCTCCCCTAGTCTCATTGATACAATCAAGTTCAAGTTATATACATTCTAAATATAAATAATTTTGCATATTTTGTTGTTACCTTTGTTTCTATATTTTCTTTATACAGGCTTTCTGCTGTTTTTTTTTCACAATCCTGGTCAGATTCATCTATTCTTAATAAACATTTTGCTACTACATCAAAGGCTTCCTTCCATTCCGGTTTCAATAGCATTTTTGTACCTGTTTTTTTATCTGTAAATTGTCATCATTCTTTTATATAGTATTCTCAAAACTTTTAAAATATTTACAACTTTTCAAAGTCATAGTCATTTAAAAGTCAACTATCCACTTCCAATAAGACTCCTGGGTATTACATTTCTGCCATAGCTACATGGTAACTAACTACTTTCAGGTAGTAAGATTTGTATCATTTATGACTGATCCGTGGAAGTTATATCCATCATTCATACTGTGTTCTATTTGTTAGAGGGTGTTTAAAAAATACAGCTCAGACTTGAGAGGAGGGCCTCTAAGCTCACTTTTGGAAAGAGCAGTGTTTATTTGATTTGTTGACAGTATTGTAAAACTCTAGAGGAACAAAACACTAGTAGTGGATGTCCTTTTATTTCAAGGCTTTCTGATGTAGTAAAAGTAACAAATACATAAATAAGCTTTCTACAACATAAAATGTGCTATAATACATTTATTTTTAATTTTTGAAGTATAGAGAAAGTAAAAATACAGTTATGCCATTTGGGTGAGCTTGAAAACTGTAGTGTTCACAAGTCAAAGAAGTTTAGAAATGGTATTCTGGACAGAGAAGACTGCAAGATCGGTCATGGATACTGGTAAAGTATGGCCAGTTTAGGGATGGTGCTAGTAGCCCATGGGACAGATCTCATAAGAATAAAAATACCCAAAGTCAGGCTCTGGTAGTCATACCTATAATCCTAGCCAGCTGGGGGAAGAAAGTCCATGAGACTCTTATCCTCAATTTGCCACCAGAAAACTGGAAGTGATGCAGTGGTTCTAGTGTAGAGCACTAGCCTTCAACTGAAGAGCTCAGGGAAAATGCCCAGGTCCAGAGATCAAGCCCCACAATAAAAATACCGAGGAGCTACAGGACATGCTGTTAACTGGTGGCCAGTTGTGAGAATTGCATACTGCCATTGTGTTTCTGTGTGGGTGTGCTGGTACTAGGGCCTGGTGGCAGCTGTCCCTTAGCTTTATCTCTAAATGATGGCTCTTTACCACTTGAGCCACACCTCCATTTCCAGTCCTTTTTTATTGTGAAAATACCATATAGAGGGGTTACAATTACATGGGCAAGATAATGAGTACATTTCTTATCAGGCATTGTTGCCTCCTCCTGTGCTTCCCCTTCCTATTCCTTAAGGTTATTATTTGGACATGGGATTCCCACAGACTTTTCTACCTGGATTGCTTCAAAACACAGACCTCAGCCGTCTGAGATCTGGGCCTGAGCCCATATAAGATGATGTTAGAATTATCAGTATGAGCCACTGGTGCCTGGCATTAGTAAATTTTTAAGTGAGAGAAAATATACATTCTCATACTATATTTTCAATTGAAAATGTAATATGTTTCAAATAAATCAAGAAATATATTGGTTACATATAAAACTCACCTTGAACATACTTCTACACTTTCAGCATTACAATTAAATACTTGGCATGGGAGAACTCAAGTAGAAAATAAAATTGATTTCCAAATCCACCCACAAACCCAGACTCTGAAGTGTGTGTGGGGAAACAGGAAGTTCAATGCTGCTTAAGTCCTGTTTTTATGGTTTTTTTTTAGTATTTTTAGGAGAATGCCACAAATCCTGTATACTGAGAAGCTACAGATGTGTTTAAACGACTTATCTTGTATTAACAGTCAATTAGCCCAAGGAGAAAACTTTCAGAAGGTGTGGGAGGAATCTTCACATGCTTACTGGAAGCTGATCAAAAACTAGTGATAATCTCCTTGCCAAGATGCCTCCTACTCCCAAGTCCCTAGGAAATTGCAACAGTCCTCAAGTTAAGATTCTAGGTCTGAAAAACAGGAAAAAGGAAAGAGAAAAAAACAAATAATCTGGGAAAACTGTTCACTTAGAAACAACTCTATGACCCAGCAACCCCACTCTTGGGCATTTACCCAAACGATCACAAACAAGGCCATACTAAAGTGAAGGGCCAAAGTAACTCCATTTTGAGATTAACCCTACCATGTTGTGCTAGGCTGCCCTCAGAGTAACCCTGAGAGAGAAAAAAACAGTTCTAGGCAAAACCACAGGTTGCCACCAACCCTGTCCACCCTTAACAAACACAACAATTGCCCAAGTGTTCCAGGAACAGAGCATAACTGTTTTGCAACCATCGGGCCATCAAACATGGACCACTAGAACAAGGGCAGTGCAGTTAGAGTGGACTCAAACCTTGGCACACGGGCCAATAAAAAATTGACTATGCAATCTTTATAAATGTTCACCAATCATGTAACTGCTTGTGTGGAAATTCCCTAAAGCTGTTTGTTCAATACGATAAAAGCTGTGCTGATTTTGTGCTTGGGGCCTCTTAGCATCACCGGTTACCGAGTGTGTAGAGAACCAAGCTGGAGCTTGCAAATAAACGACTCTTGCTGTTTGCATTGATCTTGGTCTCTGGTGGTCTTTCCGGGTTCCCTAGTCCATGTACAACAAAAGCTGCCAGCACAACTATGTTTATCACAGCATTATTCACCAAAGCCAAAGTATGGATCCAACCATGATGCCCCTCAGTAGATAAATGGATCAAGAAAACGTGAGATAGATAGATAGATAGATAGATAGATAGATAGATAGATAGATAGATAGATAGATAGATAGATGATAGATAGCCTCCATCAGAAAGAATGGCACTGACCTATTTGTAAGGAAATGGAAAGGCTTGGAAAAAATTAAGTGAAGTAAGCCAGGTCCCATGGTTTCCCTTATTTGTGATAACTAGTGTATGTCTAGGATAATCTTACCAGACAAGCAGAAAAGGTCAAAAGCTATGTACATATGAACATATAAAATGTTGTTAAGTAAAATGAACCCCAAGAAAGGGACTCAAGAGGTTTTATCTTTGTTGCTGTTGTTTTTAATGTACTATGTGATTTGTTTTTGTTTCTTTTGTATGTTCTTCCCCCATGGTATATCCCCTGTTCTCACTGCATATGATTCCTGTGCCCTCATCTTATATAGACATTCTTTCTAATTTGGGGAGGGGAAAAGGAAATAACAAGACGCTGAAACAAGGATACAGGTTGACCCATTGTAACAATGAGATGTTGAAGACACTATGTTGAAAATGAACTTTACAACTTGGAGATGGGGAGGGAGGAGTTGGGGAAGTGGGGAGGGAAGGGATGTTAGGGGGAAAACAAATGAGGGGGTAACAATGTTTGATAAGAAATGTATTCATTACCTCATGTAACTGTAACCCCTCTGTAGTGTATCTTTACAATAAAAATGTAAAAAAAGAAAGAACCAACTTCAAGATGTTTATGAATGGAAATTAATGGCCTATAGCATATGAAGCTACTATGAATAGCTAAGGACAAACCCTGCAAGACCATGATTTTCATTACTCTGGGATAAATGCCAACGAGTGCAGTTACTGGATCCTACAGTAAACCTGTTTATAAGGTTTTAAAAGAATTTGTTACTGGGGGCTGGTGACTCATGCCCCTAATTCTATCTGCTCAGGAGCTGAAATTTGAGGATCTCAGTTTGAAGCCAGCCCAAGAAGGAAAGTTCATAGGACTCTTATCTGCAATCAGCTAAGAGAAAGCCATAAATAGATCTGTGGTTAGAGACGTTATCATGCCAGCATTGAGAGTAAAAGCTAAGTGGCAGGGCTCAGGCTCTTAGTTCAAGCCCCAGTACTTGAATAAATAAATTAATTAATTAAAGAAAAATATCGGTCAAGTTATTTCCAAACTACCCATACCACTTCACAATGCCTCCAGCAATGTAAGAATGGCATATTTTATCTTCTCTCTCATCATGATGTGAGGTTGTCACTATGTTTTAAATATTAGAAATTAAAGTAAGTATACAGCAGTATCTCATTGGGATGGAAATTGATTTTCCTTAGTACTTTCTGACATTTAACATTTTAGATGTCAGTCTCTTTTGTAAAATATACATATAGTTTTGCTAATTTGTATTCTTATAGAAACCTTTAGATAAATGTGTAATTTGCAAATATTGTTCCCATTTTATAATTTTTCTTTTTATTCTTATATAGAAAAACAACTACTCATATGTTTTATGAAATCAAATTAATCAATTATTCCTTTTAGTGATTTGTTTTGGGAATCAAGTCAGAATTTTTATCCCTAACCCAAGGAGATATTCTCCTTTATTTGGTAAAATTGCAATAGTTTTATATTTAAATTTTAAAGGTGTTATCTATTTAAATAACTTAAATAATTACTTGAGCTCTCTGTAGAGTCTCTTATACTTCAATTAATTCATTTGTAAGCAAGTTGTTACCACCAAGTATGATTACTTGAATATGTATTAGCACATTCTACCTACAACAAATGAAGGAAACCATGCAAGCTGTGTTTCTCTGGGTCTGGCTTATTTCACTTTTAATATATTTTTTTCTGAGACCTCCCATTTCTTTATAGATGGTACAACATCATTATTCCTGATGATGAATAGAATTCTATTGTGTATATATACCACATTTTTTGATCCATTCATCCATTGAGGGGCACTGGGCTCATTCCATATTTTGGATATGGTAGATAATGCTGCAATTAACATGGTTGTCCATGTAGCTTTAGTCTGGCCTTGTTTGTGCTCTATTGGATAAATTCCCAGTAGTGGAATTGCTAAGTCAAATCGAACAAAATAAGGAACCAATCATTTCAAGAGAGGCGAGGGGAAGAAGAATGAAGGGGCGAAGGAAGAAGAATGCAGGCAAGAATTCATTGAATATACCACAGATATAAGAGAAATATAAGGGAAGGGGTGAAGCAAAGGTGAAGATGTTGATGTGATAAAAAAGATCAAGATGAATTGTTAATATTAACTGATACATAATCTGATACATAATCTAAAAAGTAAGAAAAGTAAGGGAATAAGTATGTTGGGAAGGGGGGAGAATGTTTGAAGAGACAACATAGATCAAGATGCACAGCATTCCTAATCTGCTTTGATGAATAGCAACACACACCTTCATTCAATGACTTAAGGATAATAAAAATATTTTAAATCCATGTGATCATTATGCAATTATGATAAAATGAAGAATTCCTATGTACCCTCTACACTTGAAGTACAAAAATAATATTTGCCATAAACATAATTGTGCTGATAACCCAGATGCCCCTCAGTAGATGAATAGATCAAGAAACTGTGTTTCATATACACAGTGGAATTCTATGCTTCCATCAGAAAGAATGACACCACCCCATTTGTAAGGAAATGGGAAGACTTAGAAAAATCATATTAAGTGAAGAAAGCCAGACACAAAGAAACCTAGGTCCTATGGTTTCCCTTATTTGCAATAATTTGTATACATCTAGCATAATCTTATCAGATGAGCAGAATAGCTCAGATGCTATGTACATATGACCATATAAGATGATGCTAAGTGAAATGAACTCTGAGACTTGGACACAAGAGGTTTTTCTTTGTTGTTGTTTTTAATGCACTATGTGATTTTTTTTGTTTCTTTTGTATGTTTTTCCCCCCATAGTATACCCCCTGTTGCCACTGTATTTGATTTTGGTACCCTGGTATTGTATATACATATATTTGAATTAAGGAAGGGAAAGGGAACAACAGAATGGTGAGACAAAGCACAAGGGGGGAACCAATGCAACAGCGACATACATGAGACAATATGTCAGAAATGATCTATACATCTTGGAGGAGCTAGGGGAAGGAAAGTAGGAGAAAACTAAGGGAAGGGGTAACAAGTTTAACAGGAAATGTACTTATTACCTTACTTGTAACTATAACCCCTCTGTACATTACCTTGACAATAAAAGATAAAATAAAAGTTAAAAAATTGTCATTAAAATAAATAGCTAATAAATAAGCAAAAATAAATATATTATCTATTTGTGGTTAATCTCTTATAATAAGATATTTGGGTAGAAGGTTTTTAAAAATGATTTTGTGTATATAAGTCAATTAATATTTGTTGAAAAATATTTCTAGCTATTTCAGGAAGCACAAACTTGGAAAGTCTTGATTCACAGCCAGCCTAGGGCAGAAAAGTATAAGAAACAGTCTCCAGTTAACCAACAAATCCTGAATTGTAGGAAAGAGTCAAGTGTTTAAGCTGCACTTCAGCAAGAAGGCTGAGTGCAAGGCCTTGAATTCAAGTCATGGTACAGGTATAAAAAATAATACATTACATAATAAAATACATTTGTGGAGAATTTGCCTCTTCTCTATGCATATTGCTATGGTTGATAATTATTTGCATCCAGATGTACAACATACCAAGATGTACAACATAACATTTTTGGCATTATCCAATCCGAAGTGTTATTTGATGATTTCAATGGCTTAAGTTCATAATACTAGATACTTGGAAAGTGAGATGAGAGATCATATTTAAAGGACAATCTAAGAATAAAAGTTGAAAAGGTGCTTCTCAATGGATGGATGAGTACAGAAATGTGTACTTGGGGCTTGGAAGGTGGCTCAGTGGTAGAGCGCTTGCCTTGCATGCTTGAGGCCCTAGGTTTGATTCCTCAGCACCACATAAGCAAAAAGAAAAAAAGCCGGAAGTGGCGCTGTGGCTCAAGTGGTAGAGTGCTAGCCTTGAGCTGAAGAGCTGAGGGACAGCACACAAGCCCAGAGTTCAGGCCCCACGATCGGACCCCCCACCCAAAAAAAGAGAAGTGTGTACCTTATATCCCAGCTACAGGGGAAGCCCAAAGGTATAATGGCATATGCCTGCACCCCAGCCATAGGGGAAATTCCAAGAGGATAGAAGCAGCCTGGATTAGTTGAGTCCAAAGCAAGACCTGCTTCAAAAGTAACCATGCAATAGAGGATTACGTTCAGTCTCATTGTAGAGGCAGTTATGGTCAGACTGTGTATTGTGGACATGGAGAAGTTTTGAAGTAGAATAAAGGCAGAGGAACATTGATGGGTTTCAGCCTTTAGTTCCTTGGAGGCACCACATCAATATGAGGACTATATCAAATATTTTCTCTAGTCCAGTATATCAAATACTTTCTACCTTATTAATAAGATAAGGAAATTTGTATATTCATGATAATGAAGAAAAACTTCAAGTTCTGAGTTTGGTCCTCCGTTTTTTTCCACACAAACTGATTTGTTGCTAATGCATTGCCAACAGTTGAGATGTTGACAAATTTTTCTTCATATATGTAGGTGCACAAAAAGATAATACCTTCATTTACTGAAGAAGTTTAAAGTTTTTTGTGTTTGTATATAGAATGTGTACATATACAGGATGTAATTGGGAGGAACATTCAAAATGTCAGCTCTGCAAGAGTTGCATAAAACAAATACGACATTTCTAAAGATCTTACAATTACAGCTTCAGTACTGGAAATCATTCAAAATAAAATACATAGCATAGTGGACTGTAAAAACATAATGGTGACAACTTTAATCACTATGAAGAAGCTAAATACATAAAAATAAAAACGTAAAACCAATCTAAAAAGAAAATTCACCATATTAGTATCGTGTAACATAGATTGATTGTATACAATTGTACTATCGTGGTCTAGAATAGCTGGCCAGTTTCCACAGTCATTAGCTATATGTTGCAGTTTTGCATTGCAATGAATAGATGATATTTTTCTTTTAGGGCATGACCCTCATTAGGGAATACATTCACATTCACTTCCTACATGGCACTGCTCTTTTTTAAACTCTTCTATGATTTGATAAACACAGATGTGAGCATTCCCTGATAAGGTTTTTCATCCTTTGTGCCATGTTTCTATGTCATTTGAGTTAGGCAAAAATCTATTACGCATGCATTCTTACACAGACCATAGATTTGGCAGGAACAATACCAATGATCAAACAGCAATATCTTTCCTGTCTTCTTATCCTATCATGCACATAATTAATTTCAAAGCAGTTGGTAACTTTCTTGGCTTCTTCAGACAAATGTAGCTTTATTCATTAAAAGCTCCTCTAATTTCATCAGCTGAAAGGCATATCAATGCAGACAAATAACATTTTAAAAGAAATCTTCTATCATTACTGTATTATGATGACTTTTAGAAGTTCAGAATAGATATATTCCATCCTTCCAGAATGTTAACATTCTGGATTAGGGCTTTGAAGTTATGTTTGGGAAATGATGATATGCAAAACAGATCCCAAAGGGAAATGTATAAATGCATACTACTGTTGTTGATAATTCTTTGCATCCAGATTTATCATTATAGTTATCTAAATACCATAATGTAGAGCCTAACATTTTTGGCATTATCCAATCGAAAGTGTGATTTTTTACAATACTGCACTGCATTGTATGACCCTGATCTCCAACTCTGCACTATACCTCCTGTAAGTGCCACTATCAGGTTTTCAAGCATAATTTTTAAGATGTATACTATTTATGAAAACCAGGTAAAAGCCTGTTCTAAAAGATTCCTATGTGAACAATTCTCACAATAAGAAGAAATATCAATAGAAGAAACAGAGATTGCAGACCTAGTTACTAAAAGTTTGCCCCAGATCACTCACATCAATGATGTCAAGTTAATTACAAAGACAAATCTCAGTCCTGAGCTCCAGATTGATAAATTGAATAATGAATCCTTTATGATTGTGAAAAACAGTCCCTTTGACAAAAGACCAAAATAAGAATTTTCATATGTGTGTGTGTGTGTATGCATGTATACATATATGGATGTTTAGATCTACACATGTGCATACAGATATAACTATATGCATGCATGTGTATGTAAATCTGCATATGCATATGCATATAATTGCATGCAATGCAGAATCTGCGTGCTACTGTATGCATGTATTTTCACATAGGTATTTGTGCATCGTGTGTGACTATCTTTCTTCTTTCCTATTAGACTGTGTTCACATTGTCTAGAAAGTAGGAGATGAGTTTACTGCTAAACTAGTGAATGCTTTTCATTTTTCTTTTTCTCTTTTTTCCCCTTAAATTTATGATTGCCAAAATAAATAGTATTAGAGGCTTGAATATTAAGTACAGTAATAATTCCTCAATATCAAACTTTAAATTCTTAATGATGACTTGGCAAGAACTTGCTACCCTTATCTCTGGGAAACTGAACAAAGAATAGAAGGGAGTTGGATTATGCTATACTTTGAGGTGATGCATGCTAGTATTTTGTCCATTGGCAATCCCAACTATGTGCTTTGTTTAGATTTCATAACAAGTGAAAACAACAGAAGATTTGGGAGATGTAAACTAGAATGGGAAGTATATAGCTAAGACTTGAACATTGCAAGTCAAAGCATTAACCATATTTATGTAGGACCCTTGCATCACAAGACCCAGAAAAAAATAAATCACTTTTTGGCATCTTTCTGTAAAGGAGTATCCATTAAAATTATAAATAAACAACTATTTTATAAAATATATTTTGTACCATTGGCAATAATACCAGTATATACACAATATTACGTAATCCATATAAGCGATAAGTGCCATCACAAAATAAACTTGGAAATATTTTTTCTTGCAATTATAATAATGTTTTATTATCTAGGAGTATAATATACCAGCAATGGTATCAAAAGTGGTATCAAAAGTTATCTACGGGGCTGGAAAGGTGACTCAGTGGTAGAGTGCTTGCCTTGCGTGCATGAGGCCCTGGGTTTGATTCCTTGGCACCACACAGGGAGAAAAAGCCAGAAGTGGCTCTGTGGCTCAAGTGATAGAGCACTAGCCTTGAACTGAAGAGCTAAGGGACAGCAAACAGGCCCAGAGTTCAGGCCCCATGACCGACCAAAAATAAAAAGTTGTCTCCATGTTCTAAGTATATTATGTATATATTTGAAAATACCATGATGAAATCACTTTATACAATTAATATATCCTAATAAAATATAATAATAATGAAAAGAAATAGTATTAACTTTTCATATTATCAACTTTTGATCCCAATATTTTTTTTAACAAATGCTTTACTAATTAAAACAGAATTGTCACTGAGATTTTCCCTGGTCTCTCAGTATTACTTTTTTGGACAGAGGTAGTGCTAGGTTTGGACCAAGAACCTTACACTTGCTAGAAATATTCACCACGATTTAAATGAGCCATGACATCCCTTTAGATTTCTAGGGACTTTTTCTTTTTCCCATGTGTTTATTGTCTTAGGCAGAACTGAGATTCACCCATCTAGACCTCCCATGTAGGTAGGAATACAAATGTGAAACACAATGCTCAGCTTATTTGGGAGGATGGAGTATCATTTTTTTTCCCAAGTTGGTGTGAAACTACTACACTCTTTCTCTACCTCCCGAGTGGCTGTAATTACCAGTAAGAGTCAATGTTACTCTCTTCAACTTATTTTAGTGTCTACTCTGGAAGATAAGAAGCACAACAGCAAAGCTCACTTAACCTTATTAGCCAGAGTCTCTGCCAAGATTTTAGAAGTGTGAACACCCAATATACTTATTTTTTTAACCTACCTGTTTTATGTAAAGGACACTTGTGGAGTTAAATTTTTATTAACTAACAGTTGAAAAATAACTATACTTCTACAGAGTCAATTATTTCATTTTTGAAATTCATTTTCTATTCAGAAAGTCTAAAACTTTTCTAGCACTTACTGTACTCTTTCTGCAAATGACCCTGAAAAAATGTGTGAGTCAGTATCACTTAGCATTTCCAACCACAATCTAAGTAATATGCTGGGTATTGATGGGTTTTTTAATACTAATGGTACAAGCTTTTCTATCCTGCATGGAATCAAAATCATACATCCAATTCTAATCCTATGGTAGATTTCTTCCTTCACTGAAACAACCTATTCATGTCTTGAATTAAAAAAAACTAACAAACAAAATAAATTAATAAATATACAATTATTGGCACATACAATGCCATTAATAAGTATTTGCTATATAAATGACCACTTCCTCCAATGTAGCTCCTAGGCCATGAAGCTTAAAATCTACTTCCTGTATTCTCTATGCTCTCTTTCTGTAGTTAGGTCTCCTAAAAATTTTTGAATGTGTGTTGTTCACATTTACTCCAGCATTTCTGCATTTACTTGGGTAAAGATCTCAGTATTTACTTTCTTAATGAGTTGCAGACTATGTCATGATCACATTTTATGAACTGATAAACTTACCAAGTTCCATCAAAAATCCTGATACAATTTGTGCAGAGAGGTTACAGTTATATGACAGTTATATGAGTAAGGCAATGAGTACATTTCTTGTCAAGCATTGTTCTCCCTTCCCTTGTTCTCCCACTATCCTTTCCCTCCCCTATTTCCTCAGTGCTCTCCCCCTCCCCGCCCAAAGTTGTAAAGTTCATTTCCAATATACTGTCTTGTGAGTTGTTGCAATGGGTGTCTGTGTCCTTGTTTCAGCGTTCTGTTATTCCCTTTCTTCTCCCCAAATTAGACAAATGTATATACAAGATGAAAGGTACTAAAATCAAGTACAGTGACAACAGGGGATATACCATAGGGGGGAGAACACACAAAAGAAACAAAAAACAATCACATAGTATATTTAAAAAAAAACCACAACAATAAAGAGAAACCTCTTGTGTCCCTATTTCAGTGTTCATTTCACTTAGCATTATCTTTTTTAAAATTTTTTAATTAATTAATTTTTTCTAAAGTCGTGTTTATTTTGTTGTATCTCCTTACATATTGTATTTAACAACCACATATCAGGGATACCATATGCCATCTGTCTCTTTGCTCTTGGCTTAGCTTACTCAAAATAACTTTTTTTTCTAGTGCCATCCATTTCCCTGTGAATGGCATTATTTTGTGCTTTCTAATGGGTGCATAATATTCCATTGTATATAGGCATCCCATTTTTGGATCCATTCATCTGTAGTGGGGCATCTGGGTTGCTTCCATATCTTAGCTATTATGAACTGTGCTGCAATAAACATGGAGGTTCAAGTGCCCTTTTATCCTGGTTCCTGTTGTTCAGGGTAGATGCTTAGGAGTGATATGGCGGGGTCATAGGGTAGGTCTATATTTAGTTTTCTTAGGTACCTCCAGACTGCTTTCCAAAGTGGTTGTATTAGTGTACATTCCTACCAGCAGTGCAATAGGGTTACTCATTCTCCCCATCCCCTCCAGCATTTGTTGTTGGCTGAATTTAGGATGTGGGCCATTCTGACTGGGATAAGATATTTATATTTGCATTTCCTTTACAACCAGTGATAATTAATATTTCCTCATGTGCTTCTTTGCCATTTTTTATCTCTTCTTCTGAGAAGTCCCTCTTTAGTTTTCTTGCCTATTTAGTAATTGGTTTGCTTGGTGTGGGGGGATTAGTTTCTTGAGTTCCTTGTATATAATGGATATTAGGACCTTGTGTGATATATTGCTGGTAAATATTTTTTCCAAATTAGTTGGCTGTCTTTCTAATTTGGTTAACATATCTTTAGCTGTGCAGAAACTTTTTTTTTATTTTAAGGTAATCTCATTTATCAAGTCTCTCTCTAACTTGTTGTGACCCTGGGACTCTGTTCAGGAAGTTCCTTCCTGTGCCTATTAGTTCAAGTGTCTCTCCTACTCTGTCCTGCAGTAGTTTCAGAGATTCAGGTTTAATGTTAAGGTCTTTAATCCATTTTGAGTTGATGTTAGTGCATGGTGACAGGCTAGGGTCCACTTTTAGTTTTCTGCATGTGACCATACAGTTTTCCCAGCATCAGTAATAGCAGAGGCTATGCTTCTGCTACTGTATTTCTTTGGCTCCTTTGTCAAATATCAGGTGACTGTAAATGTGTGTTTTAATTTCTGGATCTTCTAATCTGTTTCATTGGTCTTCGAGTTTATTTTTGTGCCAATACCAAGCTATCATTTTTTATTATGGCTCTATAGTAGAGTTTGAAGTCTGGCATCATGATCCTCCAGTGTTCTGTTTGTTTTCTAATTTCTATTTTTTAATTGTTTTCAAGTAATCTTTTTTTCTCTCATAATTTTTATTTTAGGTGTATATGTGTCTGTGTGGCTTTAAAAAAATCTCTTTTGACCTTTTGGTCCTTTTTTTTCTCTTTTCATTTTTTTCTCTCTTTCTTTTTTTGCATGACTTAATTGTTGTTCTGCTCATCCCCAGATATATAGTGATCATCAATTATTAGACTTTATCCCCTAATGTGTACATACTTAATCCAGAAATGTATTAATCAATTCACCTCTTAAGGTTACTTACTTTAATAGAAGTGTTATCTCTTTATACCTATATAATTTTCAAGTAACCAAGTTTAAGAATTTTAATTTTTAGTTTTTCATGTTTCTTTTAGAGTCTATCCTTTTCTTCTCTCAATATCATTTCTTTATATTTACATAATTTTAAGTGATTCACTTTTTTAATTTAATTTCCCCAAGTTTTCATTTTTTTTCTTAATCCCTCTCCTATCATTCTGTCCAATCCATTTTCCTCTTTGAGATTAGGACTTGGTTAAATTCACTCTCCTTCTACTTCTCCACATCTCTCTAATCCTGTTTTTCCCTGCATTTCTCCCTAAACCTAATAATTTTTAGTTTGCCAAATCCTTCTTTGTTGTTCTTAGCGATAGTTGTTTGATATTGAATAGAATGTATCTGTTGAAATAGATTGTATCTACAGCCATTTTGACTGTGCTACTACAGGACTCTGGTTGAAGCTTGCCTTAATATAGTGTTCTAGCACAAAATTGGTGTTACTTTCATACCAAACAGGCAGAACAAGCTGTAGAAACACAAGAAAAATGGCAAGTCTGTGTATCTCAACTCCTTCTCATGATAATCAGGTGACAGAACAGTTAATAAATAATCCAGAGGACAGTTCCCAAAAAGCTCTACAAACACTACTGGTAAACATGGTGAATGAAAAGATTGTAAACCTGCAAAGGACTCAGTGTGAACGTTATAGGGAGTGAGAGGAGGCAAACCAATGATTAATACAGGAATCTCATGAGCATGAGGAAGCTACTCAAAGATCAATACAGGAATTACATGAGCATGCTGAGAACACTCAGAGAAAAACACGGGAATGGTGTGAACATGAGGAAACTAATCAAAGAGTAATACAGGAATTACAAGAGAGGGATCAGAATAGAAAAAGATCAATAGAGGCATTCATGGAATCCATAAGCAGACAGCTGAAAGAATTCAGGCAGACCACAAAGGGAATGCTGAATGGAGCCCAACAGAAGGAATGGGAGTCCAAGGAAACCATAACCAATCAACTAAGTGATTTGAGAATAAACATTGAACACCAAATTAAGCAAGTAAAGAAGTTCATACAAAGTCTAAAACAAAGCTCCAACAAAGAATTTGAAGCCATTAAAAGCCAACCAATTAGAAGGAAAAAAAAAAAAACAAAGTAGAAAGCCTTGACAGTAGATAAGACCATGCAGAAGATAACATCTTGGGGATTGAAGACAGCCTAGATATTATAGAGAAAGAACATATAACTATCCAAGACAAATCCAAGAAATATGATAAATCTATTCAACATTTGGAAGACACCATCAGAAGGCCTAATCTGAGGATAATGGGAAGAGCACCGAGAGACAGGAAATTTATTTAACAGTATCCTAGCACAGAACTTCCCAAACATGGAAAAAGATAGGTCTATTCAGATAAAAGAACCGTTCAGAACTCCAAATAGACCAAATCAAAGCAGGGCATCCCACTGTCACATTATAATCTGCACAGGATCCATTCGGACCATGGAAGGGATGCTTAAAACTGTGAAGGAGAAAAGATCAATCACTTATAAAGGGAAACCAACTAGAATCACTTCAGATTTCTCAGCAAGATGATCCTGGAATGATGTATGTCATGCCCTAAAGACAAACAACTATCAACCAAGAATACTGTACCCAGCTAAACACTCCTTCATAACTGAAGGTCAAATAAAAACCTTCCACAACAAAGAAAAACTAAAACAATATATCTCCACCAAACCAGCCCTACAAAAGATACTTAAATATGTCCTACACATAGAAAACCAACAAGACCACAATAAATGCCAAGAAACCTCATCCAAACTGAGAATCCAAAAACCATAGGAAGAACCCAGTTGGCACAGGCCCCAAGAAGGTGGGTAACATGCTAGGAACTACCAAACTTTTCTCACTTCTAAGTCTCAACATTAATGGACTTAACTCTCTAATTAAGCTACATAGACTGTCCAGTTGGATTAAAAAGCAAGATCCTTCTATCTCCTTCTTTCAGGAGTCACAATTTGCCCATAAAAACAAAAATGTTTTGACAGTGAAAGGCTGGAATAAAATCTAACAAGCAAATAGCCCCTATAAACAGGTGTGAGTTGCATTTCTATTATCAGATAAAATAGACTTCTAATTAAAATTAGTGAGTAGAAATACAGAAGGACGTAACATACTAATTAAGGGATCTTTCTTTCAGGAAGATATTACAATTCTAAATATCTATTTGCCAAACAACAGAGCACCCAAATTCATCTAAAAATGCTACTTTCCCTCAAATCTCACATAGATCTAAAGACATTAATTGTCGGGGACTTTAACGCACTACTATCCCCATTAGATAGATCAACTCAGCAAAAACTCAACAGAGAAACTGCAGATCTATACAACTGCATAGATCAACTAGATTTAACAGACTTCTACTGAATAGTTTACCCAGCAGCATAAGAATGCATGTTTTTCTCAGTAACACATGGAACATTTTCCAAAATAGACCACATTTTAGGTCACAAAGCAAACTTGTCCAATTAAGAAACATTGAAGTTATACCTTGCATTCTCTCAGATGACAAGGGAATAAAATTAAAACTCAACACCAAAAGTCACAAAGTCCTGTAACACATGGAGGCTGTAAAACACACTCTTGAATCACCAGTGGGTCATAGAAGAGATTAGAAAGGAAATTCAAATGTTCAGGATATTCAACAAAAATGGACACACAAATTAGCAGCTCCTCTGGGACACAGCAAAGGCAAGTTTATAGCTCTGCGTTCCTACCTCACAAACTGGAGAGATCTGAAACCAACAATTTAATGAGACATCTGAACCTTTGAAAAAGTGCAGCAAGGTAAACCCCAATCCAGTAGACAGAAAGAAATAATTAAAATTTAATCAGAATTAAATATAATAGAATCCAAAAAAACTATAGAATCAACAAAACAGAGTTGTTTCTTTGAAAAAAATTAACAAAATTGAGACCCTTAGCAAATCTTATCAGAAAAAGAAGAGAACACACCCAAATAAACAAACTCAGAGATGAGAATGGAACCATCACCACAGAAACAACTAAGATTCAGAACATTTTAAGGGAATACTTCTCAAATTTTATGCTAATAAGTCTGAGAACCTGGCAGAAATGGATCTTTTCCTTGCAAATATTGACATGCCAAAACTAAATCAAGATGAGTTAAACCAACTTAACAGGCCCATATCAAGCATTGAAATAGAAAGAAAAATAAAAGACCTCCAATCTAAGAAAAGCCCGGAAACAGATGGTTTTACAATGTAATTCAAAGCATAGCTCACATCAACTCTTCAATGAAATTGAAAGAGAAAGTTCACTAGTGAACTCATTCTATGAAGCTATCATTACCCTCATCCCAAAACCAGGCAGGGACTCATCAAAGAAAGAGAACTATAGACCCATTTCTTTGATGAACATTGATGCAAAACTTCTCAACAAAATTTTGGCCAATTGATTTCAACAATTTATCCAAAAAATCATACACCACGATCAAACAGGATTCATTTCAAGGATGCAAAGCTGGTTCAATATATGCAAATCAATTAATATAATTCATCACATCAATAAGAGCAAGGATAAGAACCACATGGTTATCTCAATAGATGCAGAAAAAGCATTTGACAAGATCCAACACCAATTTATGATGGAGACTCTGAAAAAATTAAGAATCCATGGTACATTCCTCAATACAATAAAGGCTGTGTATGAGAAACATACAGCCAACATTATACTGAATGGTGAAAAACTAAAACCATTCCTCTTAGCTCAGGAATGAAACAAAGATGCCCACTCTCTCCACTGCTCTTCAATCTAGTATTAGAATGCCTAGCTATAGCAACAAGACAAGATGCAAACATGAAAATGATCCAAACAGGGAAAAATGAAGTAAAACTCTCCCTCTTTGCAGATGACATGATCTTGTATTTAAAGAATCCCACAGACTCCACTCCCAAACTACGCAAGCTGATTCAAAACTTTGACAAAGTAACAGGGTATAAAATTAACCTTCAAAAGTCAACGGCTTTTCTGTATGCCAACAATGAGAAGGGGGTGACTGAAATCAGGAAAGCCACTCCATTCGTAATAGCCCCACAAAAAATATAACATCTAGTAATTAACACAAGAAGTAAAGGATCTCTATGATGAAAACTTTAAAAACCTGAAAAAGTAAATCAAAGCAGAACTTAGAAAATGGAAAAATTCCCCTGCTCTGGGATTGAAAGGATCAACATCATGAAAATGCCAATACTTCCCAAGGCTATCTACAAATTCAATGCAATACCTATCAATAATACAACCTCATTCTTCAAGGAAATAGAAGAGGCAATCCAAAAATTCATATGGAACAGTAAAAGATCCCAAATAGCAAAAAATGATCCTAAACAGAAGGAACAGTGCTTGAAGAATATCAACACCAAACTTCAAACTCTACTACAAAGCCGTAGGAATCAAAACAGCTTGGTACTGGCACAAGAACAGACCCCAGGACCAATGGAATAGAATTGAAAACCCAGGAATTTATACCCATAGACCTATAGCCATCCAATCATCGATAAGGGAGCTAAAAAATAGAATGGAAGAAAGAAATCCACTTCAGTAAATGGCACTGGCAACATTTGTTAATCACTTGTAGAAAACTAAATCTAGATCCTTATATATCACTCTGCACCAGAATCAACTCCAAATGGTCAAAGACCATGGAGTCAAAGTAGACACCCTGAAAACATTACCGGATGATATAGGAGAAACCCTAGGTCTCTTTGGCACAGGCTGAAATTTTCTTGATAGAGACACAGAAACACAACAAATCAAAGAAAGGTTGGACAAATGGGATTACAAGAAGTTGCAGAGCTTCTGCATGGCAAAGGACATAGCTAACAAGATCAATAGAAAGCCCACAGAGTGGGAGAAGATATTCAACAGCCATACAATGGACAAGCCTCCCATATATAAAATATACCTGGAACTCAAAAAATTAAATTCCCCAAAAACAAATCCTCAAAGAAACAACTCCTTGATAAATAAGTGGGCTAAAGACTAAAAGAGGAAACTTCTCTGAAGAGGAAATAGGATGGCCAATAGACACATGAAGAAATGCTCAATCTCCCTAGCCATAAAAGAAATGCAAATCAAAACAACATTGAGATACCACCTCACCCCAGTTAGAATGGCAAAAATCAAGAACTCTAACAACAACAGATGCTGGAGGGGATGTGGACAGAAGGGAACCTTACTTCATTGTTGGTGGGAATGTAAACTTGTTCAACCACTTTGGAAAGCATTATGGAGGTTCCTCAAAAGACTTCACATAGAGCTCCCCTATGACCCAGCAATCCCACTTTTGGGCACTTACCCAAATGATCACAAACAAGACCATCCTAAAGCTACGAGCACAACTATGTTTATTGCAGCATTATTTACCATAGCTAAAATATGGAACCAACTCAGATGCCCTTCAGTAGATGAATGGATCAAGAAAATATGGTATGTATACACATTGGAATTCTATGCCTCCATCAGAAAGAATGGCATTGCCCCATTTGTTAGGAAATGGAAATACTTGGAAAAAATTCTATTAAGTGAAGGAAGCCAGGCCCAAAGAAACATAGGTCCCATGGTTTCCCTTATTTGCAATAACTAGTACATGTCTGAGACAAGCAGGTCAAGTCAGGTTCCTCTGACCTGCTAATGGCTCCAATTGTTTCTTTCCAAGGCCTGGATTGGAGCTAGCTGCTCAGCCCAGCCTTTGTCAGTATCAAAGATGGAGATCTTCTCTGGTCATGAGGGAGGAGCTGTCTTCCCACTGCTGCTCTGGGAGGAGTGAGGATTTCAGGGTTTTACTCAAGCCAGAGTCTTCGTTCCTGGGCCATCCCTGGTCTGTGATTAGCGGGATAAAGATTTTTGCTCTTTGTCAGTTCTTGCTGGTAGTGAGTAGAATCTGCTCACATGCTATGCACCAAGTCCACTGCTGCAGCCACAACTACCCACAGGTGCTCAGATCTGTCTCCTTCACCAACCTGACTGGATTTTCCCTCTCTGGCCAAACTCTCTGTACTGTGATGGCACACTTGGTTGAATTCTCTAGCCTAGGTCTGTTCACTGCAACACTAAAACTGCTTTCTATGGGAGAGCTTGTTTAGCCTTCACATCCTCCACTATCTGCCTCCGGTCTCTTAAGTTTTTCTTTACTATTAAAAGATTTAGTTTCTCCTTCGAATGTGAATACTAGCTTCACTGGGTATACCAGTCTGGGTTGGCAATTATGGGTTCTCAGGGCTCAGATGGTTCTTTCGCAGGCTTTCCTTGCATTCAGTGTCTGTGTGGAAAGATCTGAAGTGATTCTGATTTTTTGCAATATAGTATAGCTCCCTCTTTGTTTTTGCTGTATGCAGGATTGTTTCTTTATTATTCAGATATATCTTTTTTTTTACTATTATGTGTCTAGAAGTGCTCTTCCTGGGATCTTGCTTGTTAGATGTTCTGTATGCTTCTTTATGTAGGTAAAGCCTGGAGAAATTTTCAGTGATAATCTTGTTGACTATATGTTGTATTCCTTTATTCTGGGATTCCTCACCTTCATCCACCCCAATTATATGAAGGTTAAATTTCTTAGCACGGTCTGCTTGTTCTCGGACTTCCTTTTGGCATAATTGAAGTATTTTTTTTCCAAATCTGAGACTTTTTTTTTTGCAGTTGCTGCAGTTTGTCTTTTGTATCTGATATTCTAAAGTCTATTTCATTCACTCTGTTAACTATGGATTCCATTGTGATTTGCTGAAGGAAATTCAGCGTGTATGACTTCTATGTTGTTTTTCAAAGTATTAATTTCAAGGTGTGTACTGCATCTATATTTTGAGTGCATCTCCTGTTTGAAATTGTCTATTTCTCTTGAGAATTAATTTCTTTGCTCTTTAAATTTCTGATGTAGTTCTCTCTTTAAACCTTAAATCATGGCCTCAAATATCTCTTGGATATAGCTTTTATTTCCTATTTCTTTTCCACTCTCACTGACGTTCTTCCCTGGGTGGATACTGGCCTTTTGGTCTGGTTTGCTATCTTGGCTAATGGTGAATCTTGTGATTTTTTTTGCTGTGATTTTGCATGAGGTTTCAGGGATTATTGGAGACTAATCCTAAACTATGACTACTTTGCTCAATAGCTGGCTGTCTTTGCTTGGTTCTAGATTGGTTCCTCGGTCAATTGATGAGGCTTGCTCTCTTCCCTGGGTTGGCTGAGAGAGTCCACCTGGTCTCTATTCTATTGTGGGAAAGGCCGACCTCCAGCTGCTACTCTGACCCATGTATAGTTCTCAGCTGTCTGTTAAGGATCACAGGTATTTCTCGCCTCCAGCCAAGGGTTAAGCATCCTAGACTGTTAGTGCTCCCTCCCAGGAATGTTCTTGGCAAAGCCAAATGGGCTGGGTGTATTTCCCCAGTTGCTAGAGTCTGCTAGGAAGTCCTGCTTATAATCAGGTGTTGGCTTATAATCAGGTGTTGTCCAATCCCAGCCCAGGTGCACAGGTCTTTAGGACAGGAACCAACCCAGTGTCATGTGAATGTATAAAACTTGGGGTTTCAAAGTTATGGGTAAGTGTTTCCCTATTTAGCTCTCTTTTTCTTTGCTTGGAGAGGGATGTTGTGTTTCTGGGGTAGAGAATAACTGTTAAATTTGAACCTTAGGATTAACAGGATGGGCCCCTTGTACTCAGTAAAAATGGAACCAACTGCAAGTTTGCTTAGATATAAACTGTTAGGGATCAATGGACTGAAGGAAATGGAGAAGAGAAGGGCTAGGATTAGAGATATATGAGTTTCAATTTAGAAAAAAAAATTGGGTATAATTATAGTAAAGGGGTAAGAATAGCTTAGAGGGGAGGAGCGTGTTGTAGAAAGAGAAAAGAGACCTTGTTTCAGAGTGTACGATGTAGAAAGGAATTTGAAGAAAGATTATGTAAGTAATAGCTTAGAAATTTAGCTGAAAATAAGAAATTATGTATTTGTATATTTGGGAGAATTGCTGATATTAAAAAAGTTTTATTCCAAGAGTATTGCAAATTTGCTTAATCTAATATACCTCCTGTAATTATTATGTTTTCATACATAGAAGAAGGCCTTACTTTGCATATAGAACTAGACAGGGTAGCTCTTATGGAGTAGTAGTACGAAGAGGGGAGACAAGAAACTAAAAATTAAAAGTAGGAAATTGAAAAGTGGAAGAAAACACTAAATAATGGTGAAAAATAGAAGATTTAAGTGAAATAGCAAATCCTAAAAAAATACACAAGAGTAACACGCAGAAACAAAAACAGACAACAAACAATCAGACATAAACTAAAAAGTATCTAAAGAGTGGGGTTTTGGGGTGATTTGGGGGAGCTTGAGTCTCCACGTAGTCCTCTAAGCTGATTCCTGATAAAATTTTGTATGCCTTGCAATAGTCCACTTTCCTTGTGGCTTGTTTGGATCCAGACAGCCTTTTGACAAGGGAATGTAACTGCTACCTAGAATCCAACTCTTAGGCCTGATGGTTGGGGAGTCAGGGGATTCTGATTTTTAATCTGCTATTACAGGCCTGGAGCTGTGTTCCCCAGCTTTCCCAGGTAGCCACAGGAGCTTTAGGAACAGAGCTTAGATCCGTATTCACCTCTGATGTGATCCCTCCTTTTTGGAAGGGGCTTGGGTCAGAGGGCTTTGGGATCACTCAGAGAATTGCCACTCTCAGGGAGTGGAGCCAATTGAGTTACTCACCAGGTCTATAGCTGGTGGTACGCTGGACCACAGAGCCTGTATTGTGGCAGCCAGGAATTTGTTGGTGGGTTCTCAGACCGAGGGTCTGGGTGTTGGCAGGAGCAGGTGGTGGGTGATGTCTGCAGCAGCTGAAGGGTCTTGCTCTGTGGTGTGGGGAATACAGGCGCTGGGAAGACCAAGTAGAGTTTGGGAGGGCTGGCTGTGGTGGGTGGCAGTGGCCATGCTGGGCTGCAGTAGTGGCAGTAGGAGGTGGCGGGCAGCCTTGAGGGTTCCTAGCTGGCACTGCCAGCAGTGTGCGTGGCAGTGCAGCAGGGCCACCTAGTTTGGCTGGTGGTGGTGTCCACAGCAGCTCTGGACTGTGCTTGCAGCCACGGTGAAGACACAGGCGGAGCTGGTACAGGGTCGATGCAGCCCGTGAAGCAGTAGCAGTGAGATGCTGCAGTGGCTGTGGGAGCCCTGGGCATGGGCCCGGTGGCGCCAGAGAGGGAGAAGGTCCCAGCAGAGTGCCCAGTCGTCAGGGCGGTTGGCATGATACAATTTTTGAAAGCATAAACTGTTTAACATGCATATCAGCATCCACCTAACTTCATTACCTTATCAAATGATGACCATGTCTAAACATCGATCTATCTATCTACTTGTGGTATAACTCTAATATCTAATTATCTACTATGTGAGACTATTTTCAAATATTATGAGAATTAAAAAAATACAATGTATTTTCATTGAAGAGGATATACAGAGGAGCGACAGTTACATAAGTCAGGTAAGGAGTATGTGTATATATATATATATATATATATATATATATATATATATATTTTTTTTTTTTTTTTTTTTGGTCAGTCATGGAGCTTGAACTCTGTGCCTAGGCACTGACCCTGAGCTCTTCAGCTCAAGGGAAGCACTCAACTACTTGAACCACAGCACCACTTCTGGTTTTCTGGTGGCTTATTGGAGATTAATGTATCATGGACTTTCCTGTGCAAGCTGGCTTTAAACCACAGATCTCAGCCTCTTGGGTAGCTCGGATTACAGGCACCCCACCAGGAGTACATTTTTTTTAACCATGTCAGCCCTTTCCATGTTCTGTCCCTGGTTTTTCCTCCCATCCTCACCCACAGATATATAGTTCATTTTCTCCAGTGTGGAGTAAGTACCACTGTTGTGTTTGTTCACCCTTTGATCCACCTTTTCTTTGCACCCTTATCCACTCAAAGACAAACTAACAAACAAAAACAAACCGTTTAAATAGGGTTACAGGTGGACCCATTGCAACAATGAGATGTTCAAGTCCTTATGTCGAAAAAGGAACTTTACAACTTGGCCGTGGGGTGGGGTTAAGAGGTGGGGGAGGAAATGGGAAGGGACAAGATGGAGAAACAAAGGAGGGGCAACAATGCTTGATAAGAAATGTACTCATTATCTTGCCCATGTAATTGTAACTCTTCTGTATGGTTATTTTCATAATAAAAATAAATAAAATATTATTTTATATGATCATATGCACATAGTTATAAAAACTTTATGATCCACTCTGATGAATATCCTCCTTTGGTCTCACTGAATAAATGTCTAGTAGCCTGTTTATCATGTTTGCTTGTTTTGTTTTTGGTTTGTTTTTTTGTCAGTCATAGGGCTTGAACTCTGGGCCTGGGCTCTAGTCCCTCAGCTCTTCAGCTCAAGGCAAGTGCTCTACCTCTTGAGCCACAGAGCCACTTCTGGTTTTCTAGTGGTTTATTGGAGATCAGTCTTACAGACTTTTCTGCCTTGGCTGGCTTTGAACGGTGATCCTCAGATCTCAGCTTCCTTAGTAGCTGGGATTACAGGCCTTAGCCACCGGCGCCCGTCTCAGTGTTTTTTGTTTTGTTTTGTTTCTAATTTTGCCATCCAATGTGTTTACCTGTAGATTTATAGTCATGTTCTAGTTACCACAAATAAGGGAAACCATGAAACATGTTTCTTTTGATGTAGATTACTTTGTTTGGTATATATATTTTTGAAGTCTTTCAATTTCCTTACAAATGGTGCAGTGTTATTCTTGCTGATGGAAGCAAAGAATAACATTGTGTATATATACACATTTTCTTCATCCATTCATCCAATGAGAGGTTGATTCCATAGTATGAGAATTTCTTAAATGCTTCTAAATTTAGAAATATAATCTAATATAATAAAATTAACTAAAGCTTGGTCTTACTGCATTTGTTCTGATTTCTCATGTTCCTAATAATCTTTTTTGAAAATTACTCCAATAATTTCTGCTTAATAGGACATTAAAATTAGCTATAGGTACTTCTTATACTTAGATTGTAATTTTCAGGATACATATTTGTGGAAAATTATAACTTGACTCAACTTTTTTTTTGTTTTTACTCCTGATTTATCATGATAGGTGATATATTTCCAACAACTTCCCTGTGATTTGTGTATGAGAGAAAGACAGAGAGACAGAGAGAAAAAGACAGAGACAGAGAGACAAAAAGACAAAGAAATTTGTAGGACTGGATGATTCCTGAACTTGTTATTGAGGCTGTTCAGTTGTCTACGAACATTTTATATGTATCTTTTCTACAATCATTCTTCTAATGATGTACCTTTGTCTTTTCACAAAAGCCAGGATTTGATTCTCTCTGTGTGTGTGTGTGTGTTTGCACACTTGCCATTACAGAAGATTGAAATCAGAGCCTTGTGTTCTTTCTTGCTTTTCTCTCAAGGCTGGCACACTATCACTTAAGGCACAGCTCCCTTCTGGCTTTTTATTGGCTCATTGGAGAAGAGTCACATGGACTTTCCTGTTCAGACTGAAGTCAAGCCAGTTCTCAAAACTCATGCCCCTACACAGGTAGGATTACAGATGTTAGCCACCAGTAAGGAGCGCCAGGGTCTGTTTACTTGGAGAAATTCCTTCTGTGAAATCTCCATTCAAAGCTATTTTCAACATGTAGCAATGTTTTGATAAATGTATTATTTTGAGTAACTTAAGATCTAATGTCTTCCACATTAAAAAGAATCTCTAAATCCCATTTGTCACTTCTTCACAGCCATCTGTTCATTTCTTATGTGTGTGTGTGTGTGTCTGTTCTCTTAAATCTTAGATTTCCATCACAAGTTCTAGCTATCCCACATGCTCCCAAATGTTTCTATTTACTACTGAATCACTGATCTAGAAATAAATGTCACTAGGAAGATAGTCACTTTTTTCATTTATTTGTTTCCTAAAATTTGTTAATTTAGCAAATGTATATTGAGCATTCATTTTGTGGAATATATTGTGATGCTGTTAGCATAAACCTCTAATTCTTCATATATCTATATCTATGCATTGATATATATGATATATGATATTGATATGGATATATATGGATATATGGAGAAAGTATATATAGTACATATATATATGTGTGTGTATACACACACACACACACATACACATATATATATAGATATATATCTATATCTCTATCTATCTATCTATATATTGTGCTAGCTCAAGCTTGAATCCAGTGCTTGGGTACTATCCTTTAGCTTTTCACTAAACACAACCCAACATTATTGTTCAATAAAAAGTACATCAAAAATAAAGAATATTTTATTCAATATACAAGTCTATTTTTCTAGCTATTGAACTTCTATCAAGCCAAAAATAAAATGAATTTTAAACTCTTTAATGCATAAACATTAAAAGAAAATTAAAAAGGCGACAGCATAGTAATTATAAAAGCTTGAAGCATTTAGATGAGTAGAATTAATACAGAAATCTGAGTCATAAATGCACAAAGAAACAACTCAGTAGCAATTATTTCTTCTCATACAATATCAAAGTCCCTAGGAGATTCTCAGTACAAGGAATAAATAGTTTAAGAAGTTTAAGAATCATTCAAGTATCCAAATCTCTTTATCCATATTGCTCCATTGCTGTTTTCTCTTCTTTGCTTTTCAAAACAACTGCAGATATCTATGGCTGAAAAAGTAATAATAAATTCTCATTACAGGCAAACCAATCATAAACTTTTCAAGCAAAAGAACCATGTGAGCACAGAGATGTACTAATGCCTATATACATTCTTAGCAGCCTTTCTTCATTTGATTCCTTAGGTTAGAAAAAGACTTTATCCAGCACTTTATACTGCATATTTATACTAAATATGTCACAAAGCTACAAATATGAGAAATAGAACCATAAAAATCATAAGAAAGAAAAGGAGAGATCATTGGACAAAAGCAACCAGTGCCTATTGAGAGAGAGAAAAAAAGTGAGTCTAAAATCTATGTGAAACATAAAAGATACCATAACAACTATGCAACAAGAAAGGAATTTCCTGGCAAAGAATTATTGAGATAATCCAACAAGGGTTTTTATGTATTCCCATTTTTATGGTAGAGCTGAAAATCAAATTAGTACTGAAAGAATATGTTAAAGTTATCTTAAAGACATTACAGCAAATAGGATAATGTGTTAACAATGAGAAGAGAGAAAAAGATAGAGGACCTTACTAGAAGGTCAAACATTAAAGTATCTTGAACTCAAATGTTGAAAAAAGGAAAAACAAAAGAGAAACATTATTAGTTGTATGTGTGTGTGTGTGTGTGTGTGTGTGTGTGTGTGTGTGTTCCCTGACTAAAATTCTATGACCCAACTTTGGAATTAAGTATGCATAGAGAAAAAAATCATAATATAATATGTAAATTCTTAACCTGTAACCTAATATCCTATTTAGAATTACCAGAACAAGACAGTCACAAAAATATAACTGCTAAAATTATATTGCCAGAACTTATTTGTATAATATGGTAGCTACTCAAAGATATATAAGTATTGGGAGCAGCCGGGATTTTTTGCAGGGGATTATTTTTGTTTTATTTCAAAGGCAATGGAGGTGCCTACATTTTTAATGGCACATTTTCATGCTTCTAGCTATCTTAAGTAAAAATATGTTCTTAATTATTTTTATGGTTCACCTATTTCTTTTTGTAGTAAAGAAAGCTACAAATATGATGGCAGCATAAAAAATCATAAGAAAGGGAAAGAGCATTGGACAAATCACAACTAGTGCATACTGAGAGAAAACACACGAGTCTCAAATCTACCTGAAATATAAAATATACCATAGTAACTATGCAACAAGAAAGGAGTTTCTTGGCAAAGAACTATTAAGATAATGCAACAAGGGAATGGCAAAGCTCATTAGTGCTTGTATAGCAGAATATTAAGTTCTAAAGGTTCTGCAAAAGCTTGATCGTGCTTCTAAAACCTATGATGACATTGTAGACTGTAAGATGGTAAGTAGAGATGCTCTGTTGGACTGGTCAAATTGTTTCTTGAGTAAGTGGTCAATTCTCATTGTAATAGATGATGCTACTTTTCAATAACTTTGAATGAGACTCCTCTTTTACTTTTCAACAAGCTTTTCAGCTTGTTGTTCATCACCGCATGGAAGTTGAAGAGACTATTGAAGGAAGAAAATTTCTGTTCAATTCTCACCATAATGTAAGTGAATGAGAGCAGAATTTCATTTCTTTCTTCTTCTACCACAATGCTAGTGGTATCACCCTATGGAGAATACCTAAAATCAAATAAGAAGATGATTCTGAAAATGTTTTTTGTTCATAAAGATGATATTAATAGGACATACTAGGTACTAGACTCCCTTGAATTGATATTTACTGTAAATAAATAGTTGGGTTTAAATTGTAGACATGCATGTATGAAAGCTGCACAAATGAGAAGGCATAATAAACATCAAAAGAAAACAGAAAAAAAATAAAGGGAAGAGCCAAGACCTTAATTTTGGAAACAAAATAATACTTTTAAACTGAAGATCAGGATTTTTAAAACAAGTTATCAGAACTATAAATAAGCATTGATAAGAATTGCAATGAGGTAGTATGATTCAAAACAAATCTGCTGAAATATTTGGCAATTTTGTTGTGTACAAGTATGACTAATAAAAATAAACACAAATGAGCAAAAGAGGCTTGACAAGTCTTGTCTACCAAGCAAATGTCCGTCCTATTTACATCATTATAGAAAGTTTACATCAACCTTTCTGTGTGCTCTTTCTTCAAAAGACAGTAACTTGATTCCTTCAACCTTCCCAGTCTGAAAGCCTCATTAATGTCTTATCAACAAGAGAGGTTATAATTCCTTTTAATAATGAAGCTACTCATAACTTGTGAGAAATATTGGGTTTTATGCTACTGGAAATTGTCAGTAATTTTTCAGGATAATTTTTTTCTGTTTTAATTTCTAATTTAATTCCCATATCTAGTCATGATAATTTATTCATATTTCTTTACATTTATTTTTGTAACAGCTTGCTTCCAAAGTACCTCTAGTTGATAATGACCTCAAAGCTTCCAAGCCATTGAAATGAATAACTTGGTGACCAGAATTCCTTGGGTTCAAAAATTCAAATGTTCAGTAAAGGTGGGACCAAGGGTGAACTAATGCAACAGATGCTTATTAGACACTATGTAGGAAATGAACTTTACAACTTGGGGGTGGGGGGCAGCTGTTGCAAGTGTGTGTGTGTGTGGGGGGGAAACAAGGGATGGAGTAACACTGTTCAAAAAGAAATGTACTCATTACCTCATTTAGGTAACTGTTTGCTACTCAGGAGGCTGAGATCTGAGGATCATGATTCAAAGCCAGCCTGGACAGGAAAGTGTGTAAGACTCTTATTTACAATTAACTACAAGAAAAAATGGAAGTGGCACTGTGTCTCAAGTGGTAGAACACTATCCTTGAGCTGAAGACTTCAGGGACAGCGCCCAGACCCCGAGTTCAGGCCTCACAACAGAGAAAGAAAGAAGGAAAGAAAGAAGGAAAGAAAGAAAGAAAGGAAGGAAGGAAGGAAGGAAGGAAGGAAGGAAGGAAGGAAGGAAGGAAGGAAGAAAGGAAGGAAGGAAGGAAGGAAGGAA
>NW_012267300.1:1875864-1927999 GCF_000151885.1 Dipodomys ordii
AAGGAAGGAAGGAAGGAAGGAAG
The DNA here is from genome assembly GCF_000151885.1 of Dipodomys ordii. Lineage (NCBI taxonomy): Eukaryota > Metazoa > Chordata > Mammalia > Rodentia > Heteromyidae > Dipodomys > Dipodomys ordii. Next base: position 1,875,888 of record NW_012267300.1, read on the forward strand.
GAAGGAAGGAAGGAAGGAAGGAAGGAAGGAATTCAAATGTTCCTCTGTATGTGATCCTTCCCTAGAAGTTTATAACATATTTTAAAAAGACCATCAATCAATTATCTCAATATTCACTGAAGCCTAAGTATTCAATTTTGGTTTGCACATTATATGTTCATTTAAGCCATTTATTTCTTTTATTCTAAAATTTGTTTCTACCTCATTTTCTCCTGTAAAATGATCTAATCAGCTGTCAATATGGCAATCTTGCAACTACTTTTTGTCAATGACATTGACCTGACTTTTCTGTAGCTCTAAACTCCACTGATCATTCCTTTTTATTTAAATTCATACTTCATAATTTCAAAGATACTTATTTTTGGTCAGTTGCGGGACTTGAACTCAGGGTTTGGGTGCTGTACTTGAGCTCTTTGTGCTCAAGTTAGTGCTCTACCAGTTGATCCACAGCACCATTTACAGTTTTTGAATAGTGAATTGGTGATAAAAGTCTCATTAGGGACTTTTTTTTGGAACTGTGATCCTCAGATTTCAGCCTCCTGAGTATCTAGGATTACAGGTGTGAGCCATCAGCACCCAGCTGATTTCCAAGATTTGGATTCTATTCCAGCCATTATTGGTTATTCTAGGTATCTTTGTTGGTTCTTTTTTCTTCCTTGTGACCTACTCCCATTTATATTTAATTTTGACATTTTGCAAAATGATCTGACCTTAGCTCCATAGCTTGAATTAACCCCTACATCTTCTTTAGCCCACAAGGTTATCTCAGGATCAGGGCTCTTCAATATCCTCTGGGTGATTTGGCTGGCATACAAACTCTCTATGTTAGTCCTGGTGCTTGAACTCAGGGCCTGGACACTGACCTTGGGCTTTTGCACTCAAGGCTAATGTTCTACCACTTGAGCCACAAATCTACTCATACAAATTCCTTATTCTCATGTGACTAATATTCTCAAACTCTTCCTCAATAGGAAGAGTTATTCTCTATCAAAATTTCAAACAGCTGGATGTCATTTTAACCTACTCGCTTCCCCCTATATCATATTATATAGTTATCTGTTCTTGTCTTTATTATCATTTATAGAGCTTGACTCTTAGAGAGATTTGTAATTTGTAGAGATGATATACTACTACTCTATTACTTAGTGAAATCTTCAGAACAACCATTTTATCTCTTTTAAATTTCAGTGCCCTAAAATGAGAATACCAGTAATATTTTTCAGGGGATAAAGTATTTAACAATTTATTATATGTACAAGGACTTGGGATAGTTCCTGACACAAATGTTACTTTTATCCTAAGGGAGGTAGAAGGCCAGAACCAAGTTTTTGTGTAAAATAGAAGATTAAAAATATGGGAGAATATTAGTGTAAGTCAGACTTGTTTATAAACTCAGAGCTTGTAAGACATTTGATTTTATTCCTCTGTAATGGAATCTGTGACCAGTATCTTGCCATCCTCACCTTTACTGTGGCTTTAGGTTTGTTTGTTTGTTTTTTAGTGTGTGTGTGTATGTTTAAGATGGCATTTGCAACTTCTTTTCCTTTCTTAGAGGATAACATTTCTGAACTTATCTTCTTCCAAGATGGATTACCGTTAACAGTGTTTCAGTTGTACTTTAAAATATTCTGTAGTCACTTTTAAAACAGTTGCATTCCTACAGAGTTGCCTGCAAAGTGACTTTCTGTCAAACAAATCAGATTTTCCTACTTCATTCTAATTTGATTTTGGGATGTGTCCCCACCTTGTTGATGACAATGTGCACTGGAAGATGCCGAGCCTGCAGCTTCGGCTCTCTTCAGCACAAATCAAGAAGAGTTGGTGATGCAAACATCAGCTCTTCACATAACATTTCCTTTTTTTACCCAGGAGCAACAGATGTGAACATCAGGGAAACAATGTTTATGTCTCTAACAGATTCTATTAATCTAGGTCTTCAGGAATGACATTTCATTCCACTCTGCCTCTGCATTTCTAATTTGTTTTGGGTCTCTGTCTATAATATACATTGTCAAATAGTGCATGCACGGGTAGATACTTCATAAAAAATTATACCATGATAAGTTACATCTTCAAACACCATAGTAAAGAAAACAATCTACATACAAGAAAATCAATATTAAAAAATATTGCCTTAACCATTGATTTTATTTTAACTTCAGTGATAGCTAGAAGGAAAATTTCTTTCTAATTCTGTTCTAGAGTGGAGTTCTCATATAATTATATATTAGAAAGCTTGTCTGTGTACTTATTGGTTTAATGGAACTTTGTCCTCATTTTTTTTTTTACTGAAACTGGCTCATTCTTCTAAAAATATTAGGAGAAAGAGAAAACAAAACAAAAACAAAACAAAAAATCTAACAAATGGTATTGAATGACTCTACAACCTATTATTCATCATTAAAATATATTAAACTACTGTGAAAAAAAAGCTGAAATACTGAGTTGTCTGCCCACACATAAGCAGGTAGGCCTTCTCTATGTCTCAAGTCACAGAAAAATTTTCATTTTACCTCACAGATTCAGCTAGCTAGTGCAAGTAATAGAAATGGATATTAGAAATCTATTCTCATTCATTTTAATATAATGCAAAAGTAGAAAACAGTAAAAATCTGCAATGTCTGCACATTTCTTAGCACTTTATGGGAGAATAGGAATTATTCATGCACATTCTGGCACAGCTCTAATATTTAAAGAGCTACAATTCAAGAACTGAAAGTTTAAAATGCCCAATGCAGACTTTCATTAACTAATCTTCTTAACACTAAAGAGGTTTTTTGAGTTTTTATATGGAATCAAAAGGGCTTAGATATGTGATGTGTCTTTTGCTATGCATTTCTTTGGTCTAAGCTACCATGCTAATATATTAACATTAATAGAGGTTACTAACTTCAGAAAAGTTCAATTAAAGGCAAAGTACTCTGGTATTCTGGGTTTCCTGAAAGCATGTGTGTTTGCCTGTAGTTCTTTTTACTTGTCTGTGAAAACCTTGAAACATTAAAAAAATGGAAAACTAACATGATTTTAAAATAAATTTTGTGTTATTCAGCCTTTTATTGCTGTGAAAAACATCTGAGAAACAGTTAATAAGAAACGAGATTGTGGTTGGCTCATGGATTTCTGAAGCATCAGTTCACAGTTAGGTGACATTATCCATCTACGCTTATTGTAACGTAGAACATTGTGGCAGTGTTCAGCTGAGGAGAGCTGCTGAGCTCTTGGTGACCAAGAAGCAGGGAGAGAAAGACAAAAGGACTGTTAAAAATATGCATACTTCAAGGGTATCCCACAAGTAACTTATTTCCTCCAACCCAGCAACACCTCTGGAAATTTTCAATACCTCCCAGTAATGCCATCAATTATAAATCCATCTCTGGATTAATAGAAGTCAGAAACTCCTGATCCAATCATCTCTTACTGGTTGTATTCCCAGCAGGGTCCAAGTCATTAATTAGTGTTCTGGAGGACATCATACTGAAACTATAAAAACATGGTTAAATTTTTACAATATTCAGGAAAGGGGGCATTTTATGTTTGTTTATTTCCCCTAATTGTGGATTGTAATTTTTATTATTGTCCTGAGATTTTTTGAATAGGAATTATGTCTCCTAACTGATTATAATACTCATCATCTTATGCTTTCCTATTTTGAATCACCATATTGAAATTATCCATATTGAAAATGTTAAACTGCACAAAATGTATCATACCAACAATATTTGTGGAAGAAGTGATTCATTCTTTTTGATTGTTTTTTGTCAGTCCTTGACCTTGAACTCAGAACCTAGGTACTTTCCCTGGGCTTTTTCACTTAAGGCTATTGCTTTACCATTTTGAGTCACAGCTATACTTCCAGTTTGCTGGTGGTTAACTGGAGTGGTTAACTTCCAGGTGGTTAAGTGTCTCATGGACTTTCCTTCCAGGCTGACTTGGAAATGCAATCCTCAGATCTGAGTAGCTAGGATTACGGGTGGGTGTGAACCACTGGTACCTGGCTATAATGTATTATTATTAGAGGAAAAACTATTCTAAACAAGCTGGTGAACTTTTTCATATTAACTCACGAAACTGAGGGGTTGTGTACTGATTGTTATTGTACAATAAACTATGAAGGGATAAAACAGATCAAAGATATATTTCAAAGTAGAGAAAAATGTGTGCTTCAAGAGGATTAAGAATGTTGCTGAAGAAGGCTTGCTACTCAGATGATAGAAAGTGAGAGTGACTACAACAGTTTTGCAGTAGTCTAGAGTGGACATTCATTTATAGACTTCAAATGTCCATTTGTCATGGCGTTTGACCTAAAGTACATTTATGTTATCTGTCAGATAGAAGGTGCATGATACTGCATTAAAATAAAAGGGGAAACTTTCCAACCATAAGTTTTTCCCCTACCAACACTATAATAAATATTAAACTATATAACATGTAGGGACAAGTTTTTACACAGTATGAGAAGTAAAGATATGAAACACAGTATAGTTCTAAAAAGAAAGACACTATGCTGGAAATGAACTTCACAACTTAGGGAGGGGAAAAGTGGGAGAAAATGAGGGAGGGAGTAACTGTTTAAAAAAGAAATGTACTCATTACCTTACTTATGTAACTGTAACCTCTCTGTACATCACCTTTACAATAAAATTTATAGAAATCACTAGATAAAAAAGAAATAGTCTTGGCTGGGTTGAAAAAGGGGTCATCAAGTGAGTTCCAATGCAGACATAAGAAGCAGTTTTTATTCTTGTAAATTTTTAAGAGATTGAAGATGGTCAAGAAAAGTAGATGAATAAATTCCTGCATCTTCAAACAGGAGAATTTTTAAAAAAAAAGTCTTGGAAAAAATATAAAAGTATAGTCTAAAGTGAGTTTTTTTTGTGCTTTTGCTCACCAACTCTTTTTTTAAAATTTTTTTGTAATTCCACTTACAAAATAAATCCTCTGAAAGAATATAAAGTTTTCTCTTCAGCCCTGTTGACTTGTCAATTTTTCCATAAACTCTAACTTTGACCTGGTAGTCTACATAGATCATTCCCTAAACCAATTTCTGTCTTAGTTTTAAGAGCTAGATTAAAAGGCATATTATTTATAGCATACTCATAAAAATATTAGACAAAGGAGAATGTTAAGTCTGTGTGTGAACATTTAATTTTTTTAACATTTTTAAAATCCAAAAAAATATGGGCAAAGATTAATGAGCAAAGCCTCAAATCACTATATAATTTGTAGTTAATCTTTTGAATGCAAAGTTTAAGAAGACATAGTTCACAACTAGATATTTTTACTGCTAAGTCAATACTATTAATTTCAGCCATTACTGCCACAAAATTGACCTTTAGTAGGCAATACTTTCACTTATCATTTGTATTCCAGAGCCTCAATTTCTTTCATAAATACTTGTATTGATTGTAGTTAGCATTTCCAATGGAGAAACTTTCTGAGTTAACCTGGCTCTCTTTTTGCTGAATTACAAGACTCTTCTATTATAAGACTGTTCTGTTGAACTGGCTCTATTCTGAGTGATGTATTTTGTCTTAGCATTAATGCCATATTGCTTTCCCGAAGTGCATTTATTTTTCTAAGTCACAATGAAACAAGTAATTCCTTGTAAAATGTGTTGATGATTTAGTTTTAAAGATGACAAATAATATAAATATAAACAAAATATAGACTTCCTTATTGAAAAGAGAAAAACATAATTAAATCCTTTGCTTTATCCTTATGTTCGGTGGGTTTCTACTGTTCCCTCTTTTTGACACAATGGATATTATAAACTATGGAAAGATGGGGTTTGTGAAGACTTCTTTGTATCTTTAAGCAAAAACTTGTAACAAAAATGTTTTCAAAATATAAAGCCTAGTTTTTTGTTTTTTTGTTTTTTTTGGGTCCGGTCGTGGTGCCTGAACTCTGGGCCTGGGCGCTGTCCCTCAGCTCTTCAGCTCAAGGCTAGCACTCTACCACGGAGCCACCTTCCCAGCCCCAAAGCCTACTTTTAAAATATAAAAAGAAAATATACCCAAAATCATTGTAAAACTATTTATATCATATATTCCTTGGACCAGGATTCCTTTGAATATATGAGTGGAAAAATCAGCAGTAGACTTGTTCCCTTTTGAGAACTTAATGAGTAGTTATATAAAAGTGTATTCACAAATCTTCAGTGAGCATTTGAAAGATTAATAATACTTGCATCACTCCAGGGGCCAGAAATCTTTAGCAAAAAAATCTACACTTAAAAGTATTGAAATTGAAAGAAATTTGAAGAGGGGTCAAAACCCTTAAATGAAAACTTAGAAACTAGGCAGATAAAGTTATGTAGTTAATAAGAAATGTTACTCAGCTAATATTCCCAATCTTCATATTTCTTTGAAAAAGTAGAAACAGCATGTGATATAGTAGTTAAACATTTAAATGACTAACAAACTAAAGGTTAAGAATAGGAGATGAGACAAGAACATCATTCTAAAAACAGGAGAAGTTAGAAAACTTCTTTCTTAGAAAGTTTTCTGGAGCAATTCAGTCTCAAATGGTATACCACTCCTCATCGATCAGAGGAGTAGATGTGCTTTGGGCTAAGCCTCAATGAGTATTGAATCAGTTACTAAAGGAGTTGAAGGTGGAGTGGATAAAATATGATGTAATTTGCCCTTTCTAGACCCACAAAAACTTTCTTTATTTCATCTTCTCTCCTGCAAAAGTGGCAGCAAGAACTCCTGAAATGTGACATTTTCCAAATAGAACAATCTGAGAAATGCAATTACCATCCTACCATCTAGCTTTCCTTTTACCACAATCCCATTTAAAGTAAATAAAACAGTGATTTGTGTATTCTCAACAGGACTGTTTGTCACAAATTGTATCTATTCTCTATTAATGTTTGATGAGGCAGATTTCATCACATTTCTGTCCATCCTATGCACAAATTCCATTTAATCTACACTTTTAAATTAGAAAATTCTGTACTATGTTCAATTTCAGAGGGAGATGAAGCAGCAAAGACAATAGTTTGTGGTCAAAGAACTTACTTATGGGTATGTATAATTTGTTCCAAGTGAAACTAGAATGAATATACATGAGATACATACCAGTCTTTCTTTGTTAGCTCAAAGTCAGAAAAATGCAGATAATATAGTGTGAACACATTTATTTTTCCATGTGACCTGGTGAGATACCTAGTAATAGCAATGGATGATGTTTTCTAGGGAAAGAATTCTAACAACTTAACTTTAATTGAGTGCACTGCAAGATAGCCACCAACATGATTTTATTTTTCAAAGATTTCCCAGGGTGGGAGAAATGTTCATAGACCTGACAAGCATAGTGATTGCTTTTCCTCTGGGTAATAAAACTAACTTCATTTCTCTTGCTTTTGCCTGTAGTTCCTAAATGCAAAAGAAAAGCAATTATCACATGAAATATATGCCTGAGGACACTTCCTGCATTAGTCAGTAGGCATCTATTTCTCTTTCAATTCAGGGTCTTTTAAGAGAAAAGAAAATTTCCAAACTTTGTAATATTTGTGAGCAAAATATTTGTGAGATTTATGATTCTTTTACAAAAAAGTAATCTATTGAATTGACTCTAATCTAGACAATAGTCTGTTTTTCACCAATTATAACAAAAGAGATGTCCTTGATAGGAAATGTACTCATTACCTTGCTCATATAACTGTAACCCCTCTGTACAGTATTTTCACAATAAAAAAAATCCAAAAAATAAAATAAAAAACTCAGAGAACATTGTTTTGCTCAATCACCTGTAGTAGATTCTTTCCTTTGCATTTGCAAGTGTTAAAATAAAATTAGCATTTAAGATTCATAATTAATTGATTTAAGGCTATGTGATTTTTCTAGTCTATTGAATACTATGTTATTTCTTGAAAATATTAATAGGTTCTTGGCATTAAGTATTCAGTTTTATCTTTGAATATAACTGTTTTCTAAATATTGTCCATAAGCAATAAAATAAATTTGAAAAGAAAATTATAAACTAATGTATGAATTTTTTTTTTTGTCGGTTGTGGGGTTTGAACTCTGGGCCTGGGTGCTGTCCTTCAGCTCCTCAGCTCAAAGCTAGTATGCTGCCACTTGAGCTACAGTGCCACTTCTGGTTTTCTGGTGGTTTATTGGAGATAAGAGTTTCACGGACTTTCCTGCCTGGGCTGCCTTTGAACCATGATCCTCAGATCTCAGCCTCCTGAGTAGCTAGGATTACAGGCGTGAGCCACCAGCACCCAGTCTAATTTATGAATATTTATACACTAAATTTAGTCTGAGAATTAAAAGTCTACCCCAAATACACGGGGAGATTAGTACTTATGATTTGTTGGTAAATAGTTTATCTTTGACATACCCTATCAATATCTGTATTGTTTTCATTCATTTTTGATATGGCTAGTATAGGTGTATCGAGCATATATTTAGAATCCCTGGAACCATACATAACTCCAGGCCAAAAAGAATCCTCAGTAAGCAATGATATAATGATTAATTTAAACATAAATTAATTTAAATATTCATTGAAATAACTACCAACACCCAAATTTGTACTTTCACACAGATCAGAAACTGTATTAAGTGTAGAGGAGAAAATCAAGAAGAAGATAGACCTTGTATTTAATATCAAGAAAATTAAATACCAGTACACATAGTAATAAGGAAATATACTTTTGAAAGATTACAATATAATGTTTTTTAATAATTTCAGTAACAGAAATAAATGTAATTACTATGACAATTAGACATTTTATTTAATGTTAGAGAAAACATTTACAAATAAGTGACATCTTACTTGAGACTTCATGGATTAGGAAAAAAAGCTGAAAGTGAGAGGAAGGAAGGAAAGAAGGAAGGACAATAAATGAAGAGGAGATGATAGGGCAGAAAAGGAGAGAGGAGGGGAAAGCAAGAAGGAAGGGAGAAAAGTAGGAAACAGAGAAAAGGAAGAGAAAAAAAGAAAAGAAGAGAAAAGTAGGGAAAGGAAAAGGAAGAGAATATAAATCTTTCTCTATAACTATTGTCTCCCAGAAAAATTTCCCATGCAAAAAATCATGAACTAGAACTAGTAAATACTCAGAAAAGAAAGTTGAAAAAGTCCTATGTTTCTAGAAAGTATATTCAAACTTAAAACTCAAGGACAAAGGAATGTAATATGTCTCTCTATACAAAGAAAGGAATACATGTTTAAATATATTATATTTTGTTTATAGGAAAAGCTAATCACTTGTAATTTGCATATGTCCATGAATAACAAGTGTTGCCAGATTAACTATTTTCCATATTGATCAGGTTGTAAAAAACAAATAATAATTCATAGGAATTTTCAGAGGACACTCAATATCCCATACTAGTATGCTTGGGCATAACTGGGAGTAAATGTGCTGCGGAATTTAAAAATTACATAGGTCTCTATTTGGCATTTAATAATAATATTTAACTAAGAGATGAATTCCAGTAATGTACAATAGAAAACTCTTCCCTTATCTTCATGAGTAAATAAGAAGCTAGATGTTGACATAGACATTATTGGGAGAGCATTCATGATTATATGAAAAAGAACAGCATTATTAGAAAGGAAGAATTTCCTTACCAAAAGGTCAATCTACTTTTCCTATAACATTTGTCTTTCCTCCAGATTCGATCCTTTAGAGATATACAGAATACTTTGAATCCTTTTTCATGATTAAATCCGAACACTTAAAGAAAGATATTTCCACATTTACAAACTTAAATCTTTCATTCTTAATGTTGATTCCTCACAATCTCAGTGAAGTATTCCTCTACCTGTTTCAGTTTATCAACAAACAAATTAACATGTACAATAAGTGAGCATAGTACGTCTATTACAAGCATGAAATGGGTTTCTTTGGGTCTCTAATATTATGAAACATGAACTAGACAATGACTTAGCTTATAGACAAACTTAGGTTTTCATTTTTATTTTTTTATTGTGAAAATACTGTGCAGAGGGGTTACAATTACATGGGCAAGATAATGAGTACATTTCTTATCAAGCTTTGTAGCCTCCTCCTTTGTTTCCCCTTCCCATCTCTTCCCACCATCTCCCTGTCCCCCCACCCAATCCTCCCCCACCTCCCGCCCCCCCCACCCCCGCACCAAAGTTGTGAAGTTCGTTTTGGACATAACTACTTGTACGTCTCATTGTTGCAATGGATCCACCTGTATCCCTATTTAAACGATTTGCTTTTCCCCTTCCCCTCCACAAATTATACCGACATGAAATACAGTGAAAGCAGGGGTTATACTGTGAGAGAGGGACATACAAAGCAACAAAGAAATAATCTTATAAATGTGGTAGAAATAATCGCATGAAAGAAAAAGAAACATTTGAATACATATCTTAGGGTTCATTTCCCTAACATCAACTTATCTGACCTTTTCTTCTTGACTCAGACATACATTAGATATTGCAAATAAGGGAAACCATGGGACCTATGTTTCTTTGGGCCTGGCTTACTTTACTTAATATAAATTTTTCCAAGCCTTTCCATTTCCTAGCAAATGGGGCAATGCCATTCTTTCTAATGGAAGCACAGAATTCCATTGTGTATACATACTACATTTTCTTGTTCCATTCATCTACTGAGGGGCATCTGGGTTGGTTCCATATCTTAGCTATAGTAAATAATGCTGCAATAATCGTAGTCGTGCTGGTAGATTTAGTGTGGTCTTGTTTGTGAACATTTGGGGAAATGCCCAAAAGTGGTATTGCTGAGACATTTGGCTTCATGATATTTAAACATGTTTCTGTGAAAAGAAAGATTTTTATGCAAGCATGATTGGACTGAATGCTATATAATATTTAACATATGATATTGTATGATTATTTTGGTAACCAAGGGAGTGTCTAAATCTACAGAGAGCAAAAACAGAAGTGAGAAAAGTTTTTCAATAAACAAAGAATAAATTACAATTCTTGCTATCACAGTACCAATCTAAGCTTACTGTGTAAGACCTAGTTGAAATGTGGTTTGTGGGCATGGCAGAGAAATTTTTCAAAAAGTGTGAATATGGAACATGCCTCTAATCCTAGCCACACAGCTATAACCTTAGCTGAGATCTGACAGTTGCATCTAGAACCCTGCTTGGCCTTACAAATTCCAGAGACTCTGAAAATAATCAGCAAAATCTTGGAACTGGAGAGATAGCTGAAATAGTAAAAAACCACCGATGAGAAAAAAGTATAGTCAGAGTGGGAGGCTTTGAATTCAGTCTCCAGTACAGCACAGAAACAAAAATAATAAACAAAAAAGGTGAAAATCTGGGCTGAAATATGACATATTCTTCAAATCTACAGATACTGAGAAAAGTTTCTTCCATATAGAAATAGTCAACTTTGAGTGTAACTTCTCAACTACTATTCACCTTAAATTCCTTATCTTTGAATTACATTTGATCTTATTATTATCCTCTTCTTGTTTTAGTTGTAATTTTATACTTATAAAATCTAATGATGAAAGAAGAAAATACATGAAGGTTGAAGAGAATTAATGCACGGATAACTAATCGAATGAATAAAATGAATCCTTGGTTGATGGGAAGCTCAAGAAAACGAGTTGGAATTCCACATAAGCGTTCTAACAAATTAGATGTAGTTGAAGTCAATTAAATTTATAATAGTTATAAGACAACTTACAAGTATCTGTTAAAACTATCAGTTGGAATCAGAAGGCCAAAGAGTCAGACATGATTATTCTCTAGTATAAGCTCAATATGTGTGCTCAAAAAGTAAACACTTTTTTAAACTTATGAAATCCTCATAAAAATTCAAGAACATTGCACATCTTAGGATGTTGTGTAGGTATTAGAAAATAGCTATGAAATGTTTGAACAACAAATTGATTATAAGATTGTCTACATCATAATAATTGAGAATATTTTCATGTCAATGCAGTGTGTGAATTTGAAAGACAAAAAATACATACCATGCATTTTACATATGTATTTGCTTCTACCTTCACAAATGCTGAAATATAGTTATCTTCAGCCAAATTTTTATAAAGAAAAAATGTAATGGTACTTATTTTATTACATTTTTTTCTGAAAATGAATACTTCTATAAAATTGAAATACCTCCATAGTAAAATTGTCAATTATAAATAAAAGAAACAATGGAAATTTTATGACATTTTTCTCTCTCCCTCTCTCTACATATATATTTATATATATATATAAATGTATGAATTCATTTATTTATATACATATGAATACATTTTTTCTAATTCTACAAAATGTTTCTTATATATTTACAAATAAATGTAGAAGCAGATTGTTGTATGTCTGGATGTATATAAGTTTTGGAAGTTATTTAATATAATAGAAACAAACTACACATATCCTATTATGCATCTTAAAGTAAAAATGTTTGTATAGATCTTTCCAGATCAACATACGTGGATAAATATGCAGATAGAAGATGGAAATATAGATAATCAATGGATGGATGGATATACAGATAAATATGAAAGTTGGTAGATAACGATAGATAAATAGGTAAGTAGATTATTTTCACATATAAGAAACAATACATATTTTATTTATGTATACAGACTTTATGCAATACTATTTTTATGGAAGTTTATTTAGGCAATCTTTTTTTTTTTTTTTTTGGTCAGTCATGGTGCTTGAACTCTGGGACTGAGCACTGTCCTTCAGCTCTTCAGCTCAGAACTAGCACTCTACCACTTGAGCCACAGCGCCACTTCCAGTTTTCTAGTGGGTTTTTTGAGATAAGTGTCCCATGGACTTCCTTACCTCAGCTGGCTTTGAACTGTGATCCTCAGATCTCAGCCTTGTGAGTAACTAAGATTACAGGCGTGAGCCATCATTGCCCCGCTTAGGTAATTTTTATTTTTTATTGAAAAAATACTTCAAGATTCTGCAATATATACTATACAATTGTCTTTAATGGATATTTCATACTATATTGGTAGAATAGATTACTAAAATTGTTAAGTCATGAATATTGATATTTCCATATATTTTGAATGTCCCTTAAAATAGATTTTCAATATATATTCCTATCAAAATACTATCAGTATACCCATTTGTCCCTCATTTTTTAACAATACCTTTAGCTTCAGTTTTGCAAGTTTGTTAGACAAACAGGAATTACAATTACTCATTGTTTCCATTGAGTTTGGGGAGACACTTTTATTATCTATACTCAAAATGTATGATCGAAGCTGTGCACCAGTGCCTCACACCTGTAATCCTCACTACTCAGGAGGCTGAGAACTGAGGATCACATTTCAAAGCCAGCTTGGGCAAGTAAAGTCTGTGAGACATTTTTCTCCAATTAACCACCAGAAAACTGGAAGTGGCACTGTGGCTCAAGTGGTAGAGCACTCGCCTTGAGCTGAAGAGGCCAAGTTCAAGCACCCCCCCCCACATACACAAAGTATGTGTGAAACTCAGGTTAAAATACATCTACTGCTTATAGATTGAAATATGAGGCATTAAAATTTGTTCTTAGACCTGATCTGGGATGACATTTCAGCAATAGTTACCATAACTATGAAACAGAGGTTTAAAAATAAAAACAGATTAAAAATGTTTTTTCTCTTTTCTGGGTATTTTGTATTTTGTCACCTTTTCCATTTTCGCTTTTATTATTTATTTCAAAGGGTTAAATCTGGGTTTTAAAATGCCAATGTTTGAACATGTGTTGTTGGCAGTAGTGAGGGGGGAGTCAAGAGGAGAGTAGAAGAATGGAGAGAGGATAAATGCACAAATACAGTCACAGTATTCAATGTACATAAGTGAAAATAATTACGGAAGATTGGGAAAATTATGGGATGGGTGATATGTATTAAAATACATTGGACTTAAAAATTGCTATGTCATTTGAAACCCTTTGTACAACTACTTTCATATAATATAATAATAATACTATTTTTTTAAACTGGGGGCTAATGACTCAAGCCTTTATTCCTAGCTACAAAGTAGGCTAAGATCTGAGGATCATGGTTCCAATCCAGCTTGGGCAGGAAAGTCGATGAGACTCTTACCTTCCCTAAGAGCTACCAAAAAAAGCTGGAAATAGAGCCGTGGATCAAGTGGTCTAGTGCTAGCATGAGCAAAGTAGCTCAAAGACAGGGACCAAGACCTGAGTTCAAGTTAGTAACTGGCATAAATAAATAAATAAATGTAGTAAAATGACACCAAGGAATATAGATACAACCTAACTTTCTCATTTTATGCAAAAACCTTATTTACTCACAAAATGTTTACAATTTAATATAGAGTACAAGAGAAGCCGGGAGCTGGTGGCTCATGCCTGTAATCCTAGCTATTCAAGAGGCTGAGATCTGAGGATCACGGTTCAAAGCCAACCCAGGCAGGAGAGTCTGTGAGACTCTTATCTCCAGTAAACCACTCAGATAACTGGAAGTGGCTCTGTGAGTCAGGTGGTAGAGCGCTAGCCTTGAGCTGAAGAGCTGAGGGACAATGCCCAGACCCAGAGTTCAAACCCCACAACCGAAAAAAAAAGAATACAAGAGAATCATATGCAATTAACAACTTTAAATAATTTAAACAAACTTGGATGACATTGCACAGAACTTGTGGGTAGACAAGAAATGAAATGAGGAAGTTTGTGAATCATAGAACCCAATATTTATAAGAATGCCTACAAAATTCTTTTTTAAAAAAATTACAGCAAGCACATTAAGATCCTCAGGGTCATCACAGATATCATCAACGGCATTATTGGAAGTAAAAAAAGAAAATGTGCAATCATCAGCAAGTAAGCTAAACACATTGCAGCTCATAAATTAGGAAAGATAAGAAAGCAAAGTTTACTACATAAATAGAAACTGATAAAAGAAGGTAATCACTTTCTATGGTGGACACCAACAAAGAGAGCCATAGCAAAGCATTCAAGATATGTAGGGCCCTAAGATTGTACCCACCTCTCCTGGACCCTATCTCTCCCAATGCTCTGCAAGAAATTGGGACCTGAAGAACCACACTGTAGAGATAAGGACAATGATTTATACATACTCAAGAGGCAGGCACACACTGGAATTCACACAAATAGTTTGTATTTTCACCAAATTAAGGTTATTTTCAAATAATTTTCACCTTAAAAAAATAAAATACAGTGCTGGGAACGTGGCTCAGTGGTAGAGCGCTTGCCTTGCATGCCTGAGGCCCTGGGTTCCATTCCTCAACACCACATAAGCAGAAAAAAAAGCCAGAAGTGGTGCTGTGGCTCAAGTGGTAGAGTGCTAGGCTTTAGCTGAAGAGATGAGGGACAGCACCCAGGCCTAGAGGTCAGGCCCACGACCAGACCCAAAAGATAAAAATAAAAATAAATAAAATACAATACATTTGAATCCACATTGCAAAGTTGATGGAGAGTTCAAACATTAAAAGGCAAGGCATGTGCAGAAACACATCTCTGAACATGAATGCACAAATAAATATATATCACATAAAGTGTGTATATATGTATATATACATGCACACACATGCACACACACACATGTATGCACTCACCTAGTTTTAACTATTGAATGTCTCATCATTTTGAGCACAAATCATGTTTATCTGTAATTTAAAACTGCAGTCTCCTTGTTATTCACCTGAACCTGAGGTTGTACTGGTTCTCTGTTCACCTATAACAGAAATTTAAAAAAAAATCTCTATGCCTCAGTTCTTCATTCTTAGATAGTTGGCTCAATATATGCCAAATACCATCAGAACTGAGTTTATATTTAGAAAACTGCCCCTACAAGGACTGGAAATGTGCATCTAAACCCCAAATCCCGAGCCAAATCTTCTTGTATCTAAATTATTTTAGTCTGTTAGTATCACTTGTTCTTAGTTGAATCTTATTTATTGCCAATAAGCCAAGCTAAAATCATAGGAACCATTGAGCATTTTAGTTAGAAAACCTGATTAACCTAAAGATTTCTCCTAACTTTATATTATTATATTATCAACTTAAAGTGTCTTCCTATTTTATGGAGGAGTGGATAGTGTAAAAATTGAGTTTGGCATAAATTTGAAATAATAAATGAAAGCATTGTGTCAGTATTCCATAGAAGAGACATGTAATAAGAAACTTCAGGAAATCAGAGATGCTACACAAGTTTTAGACTCACTGGAACAGCTCTGTCTCTTAATTCTCTGACCATTGTCTCCTGGTTTCAATGGAAAGCATGCCGCCATACACCCTTGGAACCCTTGGAGCAATACAGATTGCCAGCTCAAAGAGACAAAGCTAAGGACTTCTCTGATCTTGGCCTACACCTGCCCTTGGTATACTTTTTCATAGAATACTTCATGTAATTTCATGGTGTGTTAAGCAGAACCAGAAAGATATTTGTCCAGAATTATTTTTTAAGTCAAACTTTGATATATGCTAAAAAAGCTATCACAGAAATGAAAGGTAAGACATTGGTGGAGTTAATGGACGGATAATTAATGGAAATCCAAGAACTGGGTAAGGCCTATATAAGCTTACGGTGTGCATCTTATTCATTTTCTTTCAGATAGATGTGTCTCTCCCCAAATTGAGAAAGAATATGCTTAAAAATAAGATTAAAGTAAAGAAAGAAGAACATGTCTCAAACATGCACAACACAAATAACATCAATCCATCAGTGCTTATGTAGACTATACTTTGACTTTTCACAAAGTATTTCATTTCAAATGGTTAGTGTATGTACCTTCTTTATCTTCAATACTACTTAATTTACTGTAGGCAGTCTAGCTACTGTCATATATTTTAGAAATAGTGCTAATATGATCAAACACTGGAAAATCTTTAAAGCTTAACAAGAGGAAAAACTTTATAGAGTGTGAAACAAATCCTATTGCACTCATATCTTCATTTTTCCCTTGGTGAATTTTATGTTAGAATGACTGCTGTAATTTTAATACTGACATATTCAGTTCATCCAGACCTAGAAGCAAGATTCAAATTTTAAATAATATACAAGATTATTAGAAAATTTTAAGATTGTCTTAAATGTGAGCTTCAGTGATTTTACTCTCTAAAGATTCAGACTCAACATTCTTTATTCAAATGAAAATGATTCAGGATAGCTATATGATAAAAATCACATAATTAATTTTTTTCCATTATGGTTTTCCTGACTTTGAGCAATAGCTATACACAAAGGCATACGTAAATAGTCCTTTCCATTCAGTTACTTTAGGTGGGATACAAGGATATCTGACACTTGTGTTTTGCTCATTTTAATTACCTATTAAAATTTCAGAGCAAGAATATCCATAATAGAGGATATGAACCAAAGCCAAATTTCCTGGTTAAAGGGACAAATTTAAAATAAATCAAATTATTCATTAATCACTGAATCAATTAAGATTAAAAAATCCATAGTTCTGTAAATGTAGATGCATATGTGCCCAAAGTATACTTTTGAGAACATGTTGCTTTGTTTGAGCTGCTATAACAAAATCCTTTCAATAAGATGGCTTATAAATAACATAAATTTGTTGCTCACAGTTCTGGAGTCTAGGAAACCCTCAGTGAAGACCCACAGTTTGAGAATCTGTTGAAGATCCACCTTCTGGTTTGGGAATGGCATCAATTTTGCTGTGTCCTGGCCTGATGAAGGGAACTGATAGCTGTCAGGAGTAAATGCTACTAGGGCACTAACTGCAATCATGAAGCTCTATCCTTATGACTTCTTTTTAAAATCCTCACCTCCTCTTCTTGTTAACATGGGGTTAGGATTTTAACATGTACTTTACCATATAGATTTGGGCTATGTGCATGTAATCCACAGACATACTGAAGGAAGATTAGACCAGGTATAACACTGCACAATCACGGTCCATGATGTTCACAGAAAGATGGAGTCTTCTAACAAAGCATTTCCACAGTGTTCATGTCTAAGCAATGCAAAGCTCCATAGTTTTGTTGGGGGAGGAGTTGGGGAGGTGGGGAAAGTAATAATGGTAGGGGAAAAACAAAGGAAGGGTAACAATGTTTGATAGGAAATGTACTCATTACTTTACTCATGTAACTGTAACCCCTCTGTAGACTATCTTTCCAATAAAGATTGCTGTTGTTGAAAAAAATGTGACTTAGTACAAGTAAAATTTTTAACCAAAGAAAGGTCTTGCCAGCAGTAACTCAGTGGAATCAGATCCAGAAAGACAAATCTTATCTTGGAGATAAGTAGCCATTCAGAAACCAACAGTTTGGAAGTAAATTATTCAGACAGAAAGGATGTTTTCAGATACTAAATGGAGTCACCTGTGTCAGCCCTTCCAAAAGTAACTCAAGGCATGAGATTATTAAAAATGGTTTATAAGTGTGTTTGCCCAATGCTAAAATCTATGTCTTTTTACTATACAACTGAATAGGAAATTGTACTCTAGCCATTTTATCACACTATTTCAATGGCTAAAAATAACACCATATGTCCCTCGCTATGTAGGGGTACTCATACACTCTTAAAATAGTGGGAGGGGAGAACAGGTTCTCTGTAACTCATACCTCTCCTAATAGGCCTCAGAATTATATCAGGCATACAGATAGAAATTTAAAAAGTAGTTCTTTCATGATTATAAAATTCTGTTGCTGGGGATGGCAAATGACCCCATAGTTCCAATCCACAATAATTTATAAGGACAAATTAACTCTCGCAATCATGATCTGATGTAACAGAAGGGCTTTAGATATGCTTATTCCTGCCCAAGGGAGGCCTTTGCTATACATGGTGAAGACAGAAGTTTTTGGATTAATAGATCAGGACAAATTCAAACCATCATTCATAAATTAACCCACCGACATCTCAGCTTAGTAACTAAGTGACGGAAAGATAGCTACCATAGGAAAATGTCTGATCAAGGTTATCCTGCCTTCTCCCCTTCTTGGGACCCTTAGTGTCTATTTTACTCCTTTCCTCCATTGGGCTTTGCTTTATTATCCTCCTAGCATTGTTTCTTTTGATTAGACTGGCTGTCTCCTTCTCAGATGATTCAAATTTCTACATGTAGGAACATTTTGAATGTTCAGTTTTACACATGCATTTTACTTGGCCATTTCATCAGTTTAACTTACCTTGACATTTTACTCAGTATTTTACATTTACTCAGTATTTTACAGTCTGTCATTTCTCCTTTTTTTTCTCTTTTTTATTTTTTATTGTTTTTAATTTTTTAATTTTTTTATTATTTTTATTTTTTTATTGTGAAAATACCATAACGAGGGATTACAATTACATGGGCAAGGTAATGAGTACATTTCTTATCAGGCATTGATGCCTCCTCCTTTATTTCCCCTTCCCATCCCTTCCCATTTTCCATCCACCTCACCCACCTCCGTCCCCACCCCACCCCCAACCTCCGGGCCAAAGTTGTAAAGTTCATTTTTCAACATAATGACTTGTACATCTCATTGTTGCAATGGGTTCACCTGTATATCCCTATTTAAACGATTTGTTTTTGCCCTTCCCTTCCATAAATTATACCAACATCAAATACAGTGAAAACAGGGGTTATACCGTGGGGGAGGGACATACCAAGCAACAAAAAATAATCTTATAAATATGTTAGAAACAATCACAAGAAAGAAAAACCATTTGAATCTTTATCTTGGGGTTCATTTCACCTACAACTTATCTGACCTTTTCTGCTTGTCTCAGATATATACTAGTTATTGCAAATAAGGGAAATCATGGGACCTATGTTTCTTTGGGTCTGGCTTATTTCACGTAATATAATTTTTTCCAAGTCTTTCCATTTCCTAATAAATGGAGCAATGCCATTCTTTCAGTGGTGGGGATACTTTATTCTACATTTATTCCTGACAGAAAAACAAAAAACAATCTCATTTGTAACTTCTTTCAAAGTCCCTGCCTGTTTCTATATCTTGTTTAGGAAGAGGGTTATGGAGTAATGAACAGAGAAATTGTAGGGTCTAATTGAGTATTAGAATAGAATAGTATGAAATACTCATCCATGCAAATAAAAGGGACTGGGGATAAGATGTTAGGAGATAGAACTCATGCAGAAGCACTACATAGAGATTTTTGGTGTGTTGGTAAGAAGAAACAATTTTAGGAGGACAATAAAGCAAAGTCCAATGGAGAAAACAGTGAAATAGACACTAAGGGTCTCAAGAAGGGGAGAAGGCAGGATAACCTTGATCAGACATTTTCCTATGGTAGCTATCTTTCCGTCACTTAGTTACTAAGCTGAGATGTTGGTGGGTTAATTTATGAATGATGGTTTGAATTTGTCCTGATCTATTAATCCAAAAACTTCTGTCTTCACCATGTATAGCAAAGGCCTCCCTTGGGCAGGAATAAGCATATCTAAAGCCCTTCTGTTACATCAGATCATGATTGCGAGAGTTAATTTGTCCCTATAAATTATTGTGGATTGGAACTATAGGGTCATTTGCCATCCCCAGCAACAGAATTTTATAATCATGAAAGAACTACTTTTTAAATTTCTATCTGTATGCCTGATATAATTCTGAGGCCTATTAGGAGAGGTATGAGTTACAGAGAACCTGTTCTCCCCTCCCACTATTTTAAGAGTGTATGAATACCCCTACATAGCGAGGGACATATGGTGTTATTTTTAGCCATTGAAATAGTGTGATAAAATGGCTAGGGTACAATCTCCTATTCAGTTTTATAGTAAATAGACATAGACTTTAGCATTGGGTAAACACACTTATAAACTATTTTTAATAATCTCATGCCTTGAGTTACTTTTGGAAGGGCTGACACAGGTGACTCCATTTAGTATCTGAAAACACCCTTTCTGTCTGAATAATTTACTTCCAAACTGTTGGTCTCTGAATGGCTACTTTTCTCCAGGATAAAGTTTGTCTTTTTGGAGCTGATCCCACTGAATTACTGCTGTCAAAACCTTTCTTTAAAAATTAAAGCCACCAATGGAGTTTAGAAATAGTGATTTTTAAGTTAGGTTCTCCTATGTGTGTGTGTGTGTGTGTGTGTGTGTGTGTGTGTGTGTGTGTGTGTGTGTGTGTATTATTATCAATTTAGGACCCATGGATACAAGCCTATGGAAGCCCAACAATTTTATCTTAGAGTGGCAACAGTATGATAGCCTTTTACAAAGCTTGGCATCCTAGACAGTTTATATATATTTGGGAACACAATCACATTCAACATAAGAGGTGCCTGAAATAATTAGCATCATACAACTACATATTTTACCTGAAGATCTTCAGGATAGTGAATGTACTGAATCATTTAAAAGATTAGTAATAGTTATAAGGCACAAGCAAATGTGAGTTGAGTAAATTTAACCAGTAGCAAAAGAAAGAGAGAGAGAGAAAGAAAGAAAGAAAGAAAGAAAGAAAGAAAGAAAGAAAGAAAGAAAGAAGGAAGGAAGGAAGGAAGGAAAGAAGAAAGAAAGACAGCAAGAATGGAAGGAAATAAGGAAGGAAAAAAGGAATGCAGCAAGTAATGCAGGAAGGAAGGAATGAAGGAAAGAAGGAACGAAGGAAAGAAGGAAGGCAGGCAGGCAGGCTGAGGCACAAAAGATATTCTTAAGGTGGAATAGAAATATTTATCCAGTTCACAGAAGTAGAGACACAGATTTGTGAGGTCTCTAAAGGAAAGAAAAAAAGAGAGGTTTATAAAATACTAGAAAGTAAGGAGATAATCCATCTGAACCATTTGGGTTTTTATATTTGAACATTAAATGTTTTTCCTGACCTACTATGTGTAGGGGATAGAAGGAGAGGTTGATAAAGTCAAGATTCAATGAACCCAGATGCACCACAAAAGTGTCATGAATTTTTGGAGCTACATAATGGTAAAAGAATTTAGCAATATAGGAGAATAAGAGAAAAGAAACATTTATTCGAACACAAGTACAAAAGAGACACATTGAAAGCTAAGCAAAGGTGTGATTTATGCTTTTGGCTAGGCTATTTTGATAGGCCATCTCACTATTCATTAGATCCTATTGATTGGATGTCTCTTTCTCAGGTCATGATTAAATTTCATATGTGGGGGAAAAGCTTGAAAGCTCAGTTTTCATATCAAACTCTGTCTGATGCATTTTATAAGCTTGGCTCCCTCCTGAATTCAATTTGCCCTGTCCAGTCCTTTGCTTGCTTCCACATTCCACTTAGAACTTAATAGTTTTGGTCTACCTTGTAGTTTTTCTATCTGCCTTGCCTCCATATCTAAAAAATTATGGAAAACAATTCCATTGTAATTGTATTTATAAAACCAGTTTCTTTTTAAGTAAGAACAAAAATATAGCAAAAGTCAAAGAGAGGTTCAAGGACACAAACCACCAGTAAGAGTTGTGACTAAATTTGGTTTCCTTATTAGTACAATAATCTTTTAACATATTATTTCCATGATTTATCTCATATAAATGTATATACAATATATGTACATGTATATTTTAACTATAATTTAATAATTTTTCCTTCCTTTACAATTACAGATACCTAGAGATTTAGAGTTTAGTATGCCTTAGATTATTTTCATTGCTCTTTCCTACATTACAAAATAGCTACAGCAAACTTCTACTACTGCAATATAAGGATATTAGTGGAAATTACATTTGTAGCCTGCAGAAACAAAAAAGTAAACAAGATGCATGATGCCTCTTCGTATGATTAGAAAGTAAAGAGAATTACTCTGTGCAGATATAGATTTGAAAACTTTTTATTTGTATTTTTATCATTAAAAAGTTTGCTAGGACTCATAAAAAAATCATACACCACAATCGAACAGGATTCATCTCAGGGATGCAAAGCTGGTTCAATATATGCAAATCAATATAATTCATCACATCAACAAGAGCAAGGATAGGAACATGTATCTCAATAACAATTTCGTATCTCAATAGATACAGAAAAAGCATTTGACAAGACCCAACCCCCTTTTATAATGAAGACTCTGGAAAAACGAAATCTATGGAAAATTCCTCAATATAATAAAGGCTGTGTATGACAAACCTACAGCCAGCATTATACTTAATGGTGAAAAGCTAAACCTATTTCCTCTAAACAGAAACAAGACAAGGATGTCCACTCTCTCCATTTATCCTCAATTTAGTATTGGAATGCTTTGCTACAGAAGTAAGATGCAAAAATAAAAGGGATCCAAATAGGGAAAGATGAAGTAGAGCATTCCCGTTTTGCAGCTGACATGATCTTGTATTTAAAGAATCCCCTGGACTCCACTCCCAAGTTACTTGAGCTGAGTGGAAACTTTGGCAAAATAGCAGGGTATAAAATTAACCCTCAAAAATCAATGGCTTTTCTGTATATCAACAATGAGAAGAGCGCCGCTGAAATCAGGAAAGAAACTCCTTTTGTAATTGCCCCACAGGAAATAAAATGTCTAGGAGTTAATTTAAAGAAGTGAAGGACCTCTATGATGAAAATTTTAAAAACCTAAAAAAGGAAATCAAAGCAGAACTTAGGAAGAGGAAAAACCTCGTATGCTCCTGGATTGGGAGGATTAACATAATGAAAATGGAAATACTTCCAAAGGCTATCTACAAATTCAATGCAATACTTATCAATATTCCAACCTAATTCTTCAATGAAATGGAAGAAGCAATCCAAAAATTCATATGGAAAAATAAAAGACCCTGAATAGCAAAAAATTCCTTAGCAGAAACAGCAGTGCTGGAGGAATAGCAATAACCAATTTCGAACTCTACTACAAAATAGCTTGGTACTGGCACAAAAACAGACCTGAGGACCAATGAAATAGAAGTGAAGATCCAGAAACGAAACCACAGACCTATAGCCACCTAATCTTTGATAAGAGAACTAAAAAAATAGAAGGGAAGAAAGACAGCCTCTTTAGCAAATGGTGCTGGCAAAATTGGTTAAACACCTGTAGAAAACTAAAGCTGGATCTTTATATATCACCCTGCACCAGAATTAACTCCAAGTGGATCAAAAACCTCGAAATCAAGTCAGACACTCTGAAAACATTACAGGAAGGGATAAGAGAAATTCTAGGGCTCTTGGCAAAGGCCGAACTGTTCTTAATAAAGACCCAGAAACAGAACAAATCAAAGAAAGTTTGGACAAATGGGATTGCATGAAATTGAAGAGCTTCTGTATGGCAAAGGACAAAGCTGTCAAGATCAATAGAAATCCCTTGCATTGGGAGAAGATCTTCACCAGTCATATAACGGACAAGGGGCTCATATTTAAAATATACCTGGGACTCAAAAAATTAAATCCTCCAACAACAAATCCTCAAAGAAACAACCACCGTATCAACAAGTGGGCTAAGGACTTAAAGAGAAACTTCTCTGAAGAGGAAATAAGAGTGGCCAATAGTCACGTGAAGAAATGTTCAACTTCTCTTGCCATAAAAGAAATGCAAGTCAAAACAACATTGAGATTCTACCTCACCCTAGTTAGAATGGCTATAATCAAGAAATCTAATAACAACAGATGCTGGAGGGGATGGGGCCAAAAGAGAACCCTACTTCATTATTGGTGGGAGTGTAAACTTGTTCAACCACTTTGAAAAACACTATGGAGGTACTAAAAATACTCCACATAGAGCTCCCCTATGACCCAGCAATACCACTTTTGGGCATTCACCCAAATGATTACAAACAAAGCTATACTAAAGATACCAGCACAACTATGTTTATCGCAGCATTATTTAACAAAGCTAAGATATGGAACCAACTCAGATGTCCCTCAGTAAATGAATGGCTCAAGAAAATGTGGTATACACACACACACACACACACACGTTGAAATTCTATGCCTCCATCAGAAATAATGACATCACCCCATTTATTAGGAAATGGAAAGACTTGGAAAAAATTATATTAAGTGAAGTAAGCTGCCCAAAGAAACATAGGTCCTATGATTTCCCTTATTTGCAATAACTAGCATAAATCTAGGACAAGCAGAAAAGGTCAAAAGCTATGTACATATGACCATATAAGATGATGTTAAGTGAAATGAATCCCAAGACAGGGACACAACATTTTTTTCTTTCTTGCTATTGTTTTTTTTTAACATATTTAAAATGTACTATGTGATTTTTTTGCTTCTTTTGTGTGTGCTTCCCTCATGGTATAACCCCTGTTGTTATTGTATTTGATGTCGGTGCCCTGAATCTTGTATATACATTTTTCTAATTTAGGTAGGGGAAGAGAAATAACAAAATGCTGAAGTAAGGATACAGGTTGACCCATTGTAACAATGAGATGTACAAAACACTATGTTGAAAAAGAACTTTACAACTTGGGGGTGGGGAGGGATGAGTT
Organism: Dipodomys ordii; assembly: GCF_000151885.1. NCBI lineage: Eukaryota > Metazoa > Chordata > Mammalia > Rodentia > Heteromyidae > Dipodomys > Dipodomys ordii. Next base: position 1,901,144 of record NW_012267300.1, read on the forward strand.
GGGGTTGTGGGGAGGGAAGGGATGGTAGGTGATAAACAAAGGAAGAGGTAACAATGCTGGATACGAAATTCACTCATTACCTTACTCATGTAACTGTAACCTCTCTGTGCACTATTTTTACAATAAAAACATTAAACAGTTGCTATGAGCAGATATATAGTCATAGAAAGATTTATTCAAAATTCATTATATTTACTCTGATTTTAGAAAAAACACCGTTTCTCTCCCAGCATATTTACTTTGAAATTTTATCATGTTCAAGCGCTGTGGTGGTTTCCTAGTTTAAAGATATTAACTCCAAAGAGATAAGACTTTTCACACAGGAGATACCTTTCTTACTTTTAGATTTTTCTTTATCAGTCTCTAAAATAACAAAGAAAATTTTGTAATAAGAAATTCCCTTATCTCCAGCCCATCACTTATCTCTTCTCATGTCATATTCATCAAACTAGATTCTGCAGCATCCCACTTCCATAAGTCTTGGATTTCTTCTTGAAAATAGATCAGTAATCTTAAATAAATACAGGTGGTTTCTAAACTCTTTTAAGAACCTATGTACATTTAATTTTTAGGTCATATTTTCAGTTCAATGATATATTTTACTTGAGTAGGTCAAGTCTGAGGTTTCAGGCTTAATACATAGGTAGCAACTGTACATTTCTGTGAGTATAATCATATATCACCCCCTTTCTGTGTATGCAAACAACAAATACTTCCATGTTTTCTACTATGGGTCAGAAGCCAATGAAAGAAAAACAGAAAAGTCTTCTGAGCTCATGAAAATAAACTACTCTGGGGGACTAAATGTCAAACATACAAAGAAACAGGATTCCACAATATAATAAATTCTTCACCTATAAGGTGTATTTTCTCTGAGAAATGTTGTAGATAAGACTTTGTTTAAACAGGACAGAAAAGTATTTACTCAAATATTACTTCACTCAATGAAAGTATCTCTTTTTATTTTGTCTAGTCATCTGTCCCTTCCAATTTCTCCTGTAGGATTAAATATTACATATTTTATCCAGTGATACAAGAACCATGGATTTCCAGCTGTTAAAAACTATGTTTCAAATATATTTTATGAAGATTGTGTAGAGATTAAAATGAATTGAATTTAGAAGGGATAAAGAATTATTATGGGTACATTCCTGTATTTTCAGAATAAAAAAGATACGCTGAGCATTCATTTGGCCATATTTTATTTTTCTAAGACATAAACTAATTTTCCACGTTAATAAATGATTATTTTCATGACTTCAAGACCTTATGCATTTAAAGTTCTATTTGGTTTGCTTGTTTGTTATTGTTGTTGTTGTTCGTTTTATGCCAGTACTAGGATTGATCTCAGGGTGGAGCACTCTTTGTTGGCTTATTCACTGATGGCTGGTGTCCTATTAGCTATGCTTCCAATTCCAGCTTTCTGGTGGCTAACTGGAGACAAGACTCTTAAGGATTTTGTCTGCCTAGGCTGGCTTTAAGCTTCAAATCTCAGCCTCCTGAGTAGCAAGAATTACAAGCATGAGTTACTAGAATCTGGCTTAAAGTCCTTAAAATCAATTATATTCAAAGACAAGCTACAAAACACATCAAATGATTAAGAAATAAGAAAATGTGGTATATATACACAATGGAATTCTATGCCTCCATCAGACAGAATGACATTTCCCCTTTTGTTAGGAAATGGAAAGACTTGGAAAAAATTATATTAAGTGAAGTAAGCCAAGCCCAAAGAAACATAGGTCCCATAGTTTCCCTTATTTGTCAAAGTTAGTATATGTATGAGTCAAGCACAGAAAGTCAGATAAGGTGATGTTAAGAAAATGAATCTTGGGCTGGGAAGGTGGCTCAGTGGTAGAGCGCGTGCCTTGCATGCCAAAGGCCCTGGGTTCGATTCCTCAGCACCACATAAGCAAAAAGAAAAAAGCCGGAAGTGGCGCTGTGGCTCAAGTGGTAGAGCGCTAGCCTTGAGCCGAGGGACAGCACCCAGGCCCAGAGTTCAGGCCCCATGACCGGACCCAAAAAAAAAAAAAAAGAAAAGAAAATGAACCTTAAGATATGTATTTAAATGTTTTTTTTATTTCATGCATTTGTTTCTAACTCATTTATAAGATATTTCTTTGTTGCTTTGTATGTCCCTCCCCCACAGTATAACCCCTGCTTTCACTGTATTTGATGTCGGTATAATTTGTGGAGGGGAAGGGGAAAACAAGTCGTTTAAATAAGGATACAGGTGGACCCGTTGCAACAATGAGAAGTACAAGTGTGTCAAAAACGAACTTTACAACTTTGGTGGGGGGGGTAGGGGAAGGATTGGGGGGAAGGAGGCTTGGAAGGGATGGGAAGGAGAAACAAAGGAGGAAGTTACAATGCTTGATAAGAAATGTACTCATTATCTTGCCCATGTAATTTTAACCCCTCTGTACATTTTTCACAAATAAAAAAAGAATAATAAAAAAATAAAATATGATGATTAAAAAAAGAAATTGGAAAATAGGTTTTGGAATAAAGACTGAAGAACTGGAAATAATTCACCTTGTACGTAAAAACATTCAGTAATGATTTAGTAGTCTTTACATATACAAAGGAAAACCTAATAAGGAGATGGTAACCAGATGTTCTTTATTTCTATATGGAAAGAATCAGTAAATCAGCTTAACATGAAGGTAGAGAGCAAAAAATGCAACTTTTAGAGAAGAAATAAAAGCTTAAAAGCCAATTACCAACAGTATTTATGCAGTTTTTACTGTCTCCTAGATAGTGATTAAATATAGATTTGTTTGGACAGCCTTGAAGCTTATATCTTCCTAATTCAATAGATACCAAAAAAATGATCTTTATATTTTGCTTTACACTTTCCCAAAAGTCAAAGTTGAGTTGAAAGCTGGGTGAGTTTATGTCTGAAAACTGCATTTCTTCATTGCTGAAAAATTGTTTGGGTACACACCAATATGGAAGGAAATGGATTAACTCTGAATAGGGAACAATTCTTCAAAAATCTTGGATCTTGAACAGGATGCAGTATATGTTCTTTAAGTTGAATGTTTTTTAAAACACATTATTATCACAAAATTTGTTCTCTTTTTATTTTGTGTAATTAGTGGTTAAAATAGAATTAAATAAGCATCAATAAGAAAACAATTCAAGGCTAACTTTCACAATAAGAATAGCAATTCTAATAATATTGTTTATCTGTACATAAGATAGGTTGTAAATATATGTGCTATTTGAACTAATCCTCAAAACAGTCTTACTTGTATTAATTATTCTATTAACTTTAACTTAGAGATCAATAAAATAAAACTTATATATGAAGCTATTTTGTGCAAGGTTATATTTATAGTAAATGAGAGCCTTTGAATATAGCACTTTTGATTGGCCAGTATCCATTTTCTATAACTATAAAATATAATTAACCAGTTTCAAAAACTTTATAATACTTTATTGTAGAGGGAGTTTTCTAGGATGAATTTCTTCTACAATAAACATTTTACAGATATCTATTTCAGGAAAGTAGAGAAGAAAAACAAAATAACATATGTTCTCATCACTTTACTATTTTCCAAAATTAGTCAACTTTTATTACTTCAATTATTTAATGTTCTTATCAGCTGGTAATTTTTGTAAGTCTTATGAAAATTTCCTAAGTAAATATTTTAATTACCCCAATTGATGAGGAATAATGGATTATATTAATCCGTTGTTATTATTAGATTCATTAAATAATTTATAAAATGAACAGTAATCATGGAAAGGGATTTTTTTGAAAAGGGATATTTTTAAGTGCATCAAAGAATAAGTATGTAAAGCATCACCATATTTAAGATGAAAACTGACATTATGACTTTATAATATCTCCACAATCTCATTTACACATATTTTTATTATTGTTATTATCTTTAGTTGAGTGAACACTAAAAATCTGAATATTTAATCTTCATAAAATTCAGAACCTACCTTTTTCCCTATATTTATACATACACACATATATTTCTGGATTGACCTTTTAAGCAATGATGTTTCTGTAGATTGCTCAAAGCTATAAAGTCAGGTAGAACTTGGTTGTAAACAACCTGTACTTCTACTCCTTCTAAAGTAAACTTCAAACATTTTTATCTCTGGCATTCAAAATTTTAAACAATCTGCCACAAGGTCCCTGGATTTCATACAGCTCTCCAGTATTGCCAACTCTGTTATGGTTTCCAAAGACTGTCCTTTACTCATAAACTGTACAAAAATAAATATTTCTAAGAATAATGATGATACCATGTATGTATTATTTACCATAACTTACTTAGATGCTTAATTACTTAATTTAACTTCATTAGAGGTGTAAAAGAGTTTATGATGTCAAGACAGACCAGTATTCTTGCCTGAAAAAAAAGAGACTATATCATTAAGTGCTAAAAACAGTGTGAGTGATATAATCTCTTTATATCATTCATTATATTTCCTACTGAACAAAGAAAATATACTTACAATCTTTTCAGGATTTTAGCTAGATGTTGGGAAATATTTATCAAAATAGTGGATTGTTTTTTTAACTAAGAATGAAAATAAACATTTGTCTTTTGAGGTGCTTAACAAGCAAGATAGGTTTTTAAGGGCCTCAACCTCGACAACATGCACAAGATTTATGACCATAAAACAATGCTTTCCAGTTTTTAACATTATACATAAATAGAGAAAATTTGAATCTACTGGAATGTGGTGGAAAAATTTAGAGAAAATATAGATAGTAAAAATATATCTCAACATTTCATATATTTGTATGTGTATGAAAAGATAGAGACAGAAAGAGATTGTGTGTGTGAGAGAGAGAGAGAGAGAGAGATTCTGGACCCTTCGTTGATTTAGAGAAACTTCCAAAATCTAGCTATTGCCTATTCACTTACATAAATCATTAAGGATGGCCTTGACATTTCATAAAAATTTTACATCCATATTTGAGTTTGGAAAGAAAGTATAGGAAGAAAAATGTTCATGCCATTTTATTGCCTCCCTCTTTATAGTTAAAGTAAAAGCATAACCACATGAAATATTGGGCACAGAAAATAAATTAACTACGGTAACATAGGTTGTAAAAGTCTGAAATCATTTGCAATGCAGGTTGAAAAAGGCAGGAGCTATTTCACGGAAACTATTTAACCTATAGACGACTTACTTCTTTCTTTGTGTGGTGATGTTGCTGAGAATGTAGTGTAGAATGATGATGCAGTAATACTAAACACAGACCTCTGCTGGGTTCCCAATAGGAAAACATGCCTCAGTCACAAGTAATAAAGCAAACACAGAAGCTGCAAAAATCCATCACCAGAGGAAAACAATAATTTAAATGAGTGATAAAAAAGGCACTTCATCTATGCATGATAAGAAACCACTGAACAAAACAAATTATACCACATACCAGAATGGCTCACTGCCCAAAGAAATTGCAAACAGCTTATGCTGGAAGAGAAAACCACAGAGATTCAGAAATGAGAGAAGAGCATCCCTCTTATGAAGAATACCAATGTGCTGCTTCTGAAAACCCCACCCAGAGCACTCTCCTGAGCTGCAGGGGTGGTGTGTAAGGAACACATAGCCGTTAGAGATGAATACCTTGGCTGGCATTTCAGATAAGAGAACAAAAGGAGACATAACTTATCACACAGAAACACGGCAAGTAGTGCACCACTGGGTTATAGCCATGCCTCCAATGTTATTGTTTTCCTTCAGGTGAAAGCCAAAGTGTTGGACTAGACTATAGCATGGATTTTGTTATTTAGGATAATATTTATTATTGATATCTATGGATTTTTGTTAGGTGCTTTATGGTTAAGAGCTGCTTTCTTTATGGAACTTGAAGAACAAAAATATCCAGTCATTATCTTTGCTATGAAGGAGTCAATAGCATTCCCCAGACAAAACTCAACTCATGGGCCCCTTAGATGTTAATGGTTATAGAACATGATTTTGTCTTTTTGGTTTTGAATAATTTCCACAATCTCAGTGCTTTCAATAAAAGTAGAAGTTTAGGAATTAGATGTTTTGATACTATCACATAGTTGTCATGAGTTCTCAGGATAACAGAAAATAACTCCTTACCATCTGATATACCCTGGGTTTCAGGTGTATTTGACAGTATGATCTATATGAAAATACCAATCCATGCATGAAAAATTACAAGGAACAATTGAAAAATAAAGATGAATAATTGTTGTTCTTTATTAATTAGAAATAAAAAATTGAAAAAGGAAAATTTGAAGTCACAAGTTAAAGAAACAAATTATAAGGTACCTTTGGAACCAAAGAGTTGGATTAATTGCCCTAATCCTTATCAAAATGATTAACATTACAAGAACAAGGAATTATTTATGTCCTTAGAAATAAAAACATATACAAAGAGAACAAATCAGAATGGCAGAATAAAAATTATAACTCATTTTTAGCTATTAGACTCCAAAGTAAATATAGATTTAATTTAAAAAAAAAACTCTAATAAGCTGGAAATGTACACAAAAAGTAGTATCAGCAGAATAGAGACTAGAACTAATCAAATGAGCTGAGTAGGTCAGCCTGTTTCTGAATCTACTTCCAAGACCTGGCAATAACAATTCTGCTCATTTAGACTTTCAACATGGTTCCACCTAATTACAGTTAATTTTGACTAAATTGTCAGGCTCAAGCTACTGACTACAATCCAGAAAAGCAATACATTCTCATACTCTAGAGTCTAATTTCTGTTTCCCATGACCCTTGGAGATAAGATTCAAGAAGCCAGTAGAACACCATAGAATGGATTTTGAATAGCCCAATCAAAACAAATGATGAAAATCTCAAATAAAAAAGGTATTTTGAGGAACAATAGCAGAAAAATGAACAAAGAAACAGTAGGGAATTTAATAAAATTTAAAGAATCTAAATGATACATTTAGTAGAGTGAAAGACAGTACTGTGGATGGGCCATCCTCAGATGAGGATGAAAGAAGATGGGAAGCATCAGTGTAGATTGTCTACATCTAGAAAACAGCACAATAAAAACTGTTGAAATTGTTTGGGGAAGAGGGAAGAAGGAAGGGACAGTCAAGGAGGGAGTAAGATGGAATATATTGTAAACTCATATGAAACGTGACCAAAAAAATCCCCCATGTATACCTAGTGTAAAAAAAATTAAAAAATAAATAAATTAAAAAATAAAGCTTTATAGACTTTAAAAATAAAAATTATATAAGTATTTAAATATAAGTACAATAGATACAGGCAAATAGAATTAGTAACAAATATGTAATAGTAAATACTAAAAAATAAAATGAGATTATACCAACAAAAGTATTAAGGAACTGAAAAATGTTGTTACAAACAATAGATTCATATATTCCATCTATTAACCCATTGATGAAGAGAAAAAATGTGACAGGATCAAAGATATATCCAATTTGCTATAAGTAAAGATAACACTTCAATTCATAAAAAGCTCATGCTTAAAGGAGGACAGAAAGAATGGCATTGCCCCATTTGTTAGGAAATGGAAAGACTTGGAAAAAGTTATATTAAGTGACATAAGCCAGGCCCAAAGAAACATAGGTCCCATGGTTTCCTTTATTTGCGATAACTAGTGTATGTCTGAGACAAGCAGAAATGGTCAGAGAAGTTGATGTTAGGCAAAATGAACCCCAAGATAAAGACTGAAATGGTTTTTCTTTCCTGCTATTGTTTCTAACATATTTATAAGATGATTTCTTTGTTGCTTCGTATGTCCATCCCCCACGGTGTAACCCCTGCTTTCACTGTATTTGATATTCGTACAATTTGGGAAGGGGAAGGGGAAAAACAAATTGTTTAAATAGGGATACAGGTGGACCCATTGCAACAATGAGATTTACAAGACGTTATGTCCAAAAACGAACTTTACAATTTTGGCTGGGGAGGGGGGGGGAGGAGGAGAGAGGAGGTAGATGGGAAATGGAAACAAAGTAAGAAGCAACAATGCTTGAAAAGAAATGTATTCATTACCTTGCTAATGTAATTGTAACTACTCTGTACAGTCTTTTCACAGTAAAAATAAATAAATAAATAAATAAGAGGGGAAAATGTTAGAGACTTCAGCGTTTATTTTTAACTTTTGAGAGAGTTAAAGTTAAAAGAGGCAAATGAAAAATTAATAAAACAGTTTTGAGTGTTTAACTAAAATCTGGGTAACATTGTAAATATTACCTAAGTAATATGATGAATCGAAAGAGAAATCTGAAATTTTGTCCACTCCAGCACTGACATTTAAGTCAACAAAATTAGCAGTTTACAAAACTGGAAGAACAAAATAAGATATAAAACAATTGTGCTACAGTTTTAGATATTAAAAAATACGATAAAAGTATTAGATATGGAAATAGTTGTAGTGTTTCATCACTGAAAACAGAATTTAAAAATACATGACTAATACTTGATCCTATTGTTATCAACACAGATACCAAAAACAATGAAGACTCTGAAGACTGCTATAGAAAAAAGACAGACTTTACACACACACACACACACACACAAAATAAATAAATAAAAATTTATAGTGAAAGCAGAAATTTACTTAAATAATTCTGCAAGAAAGATTATTATGATCAAGAAGCTAATTGCACAAGGAAACATAACCTAAATATGCATCAGGAAGTTTAGTAAGGAAGTAAGTGTGTATGCATATTATCTCAAGCTCTGTAACTATGAAAAAACAACAACTAAAACACTAATCCATAAAATGACTTCGTATGCAGACAAATAACTATGTATAGCTATAAACAGGTTATTTTGTCTAAATATTAGAGCCTAAATAAATCATGGCTCCCCAGTTTAGCAAGATTTGAAACTATGCAAGGGGCAGGGTTTGGAAAGGGTCAGCCAAGAAGCAGGACTAACTGTCCTCCAGCAAGCCCAGGGGAAGTTTGTTCTGGGCAGCACACAGGCATTTTTTGATCTCACTAAGGACTCCACCTCACAGTAACAGCACCATATGGTTTAAGGAACAAATCAGATAACCTCACACACTAAGTTCACTAAACCACACCCTTCCTTCCCAGTCACATTTAATTCGCAGAAAAAAAGACAGAAGTGGCAATTTATTATTCATTTTTTAAAAGAATTTCTATGTAGAAGAAAAATTTGCTAAATGTATGAAAGAAACAGTGGAGAGAGAAAAAAATCTTGGAGCTACAGATAAAGAGGTGGTGGAAGGAGAATGTGCCTTAAATCACTGATGAAGTGGGCAGAAGAAAAGGCTGAAAGTAGAAAACACCACTGGTGTTAGAAAACTCTATTGAGAAAATTACATATAACAATTACAACTTTTTAAATAGTGAAATAATGAAATTCTCAGGGATATGGAGAAGCAAGGTTGGAAATTATGAGAAAAGAAATCCATCTTTTTTTCCCATAGCTGTAAAGGAATATGGAAGAAAGAACAGATAAAGCACATCCAAAGAGCTGAAGAACTCTCAATGTCCAACTATGGGTAAAGAGGATCCATTGTAATTGTTCATTCCCCAGGATATATATATATATATATTTTTTCCTTTAGGAAGTAGATGTTCATTTTATCATGGGCTGGGTGTAAGTAGGTTGAATGAAAGGAGAAAAGAATTTAAACAGCAGGATTATCTACACAGTAAAATAATTGGAACTAGATATATTATGTAGGAATGTACTATGAAATGAACATATCATCTGTGCACAGTGGGTCAAGCCTATAATGCAATGTACTTGAGAGGTAGAGATAGGGGAATTATGGATTGAGGTAATTTGAGCAAAATGTTCATAAGACTCTATGTCAATTTGTGGCTGGGTGTGCTGGCATTTACGTATTATCCTAGCTACAAGGCATGCATAATGGCTGGGCAGAGAGGCACTAGCTGTCATCCATAGTGATGCATGGAAGTACAAATAGAAGAAGCATAGACTAGATGGCATATCTTAAAAATAACAAGTGTAAACAGGGACTTGAAGGTGTGATTCAAGTGGTAGAGCAATTGTGCAGTAAGCCACAGTTCAACACAAAATTGTTATGAAAAGAGAAATGGATAAAAAGAAATTAACATACAAATAAATAAAAATCCAAATGTGATCAAAGTTATGGAAGTAGATAAAGAGAAATGTGCCATAACAGGAGAATGCAATTGAAAATTAGTTTAGCTTTGCAAACATGGTCTGTCTCACAACAATGTGTGGTTTTCAGTATATAATATTTCTTGGCATTTTCATTTTTATTGGATTTTTTGGAGGGAAGGGTAGTCATTTGTAAATTTATCCTTACCAGCTAGAATGGCTTCTGGTATGTAATCAGTGTTCAATAATTATTTCTAAATATCTGAGTCCTTGCTAGAATTTATTTTTCATAATTGGTATTAGCATTAGTATGTGTGGTAAACTGAATGAGAAATGCAACTGCTAATCAACAGGTAAGTTAACATACAACAAATTTGTGAACCTTTGTTTAAAAGGTGTGCTGTCCTCACTTTGTTGAACATTTAATGAGGACCTGAGGAGATGAAAGTGAATACATACTTTTGTGTGCCATATGAAAAAGTCTTGTAGGTTAGATAATTTCTGTTTGTTTGCTGGTACTGGGGTTTAAACTCGGGGCCTTAAGACTACTCATGTCTATTCCTCTACCACTTCGGCTACATTTCCAGCTCAACAATTTTCTGGTTAATTGAAAAGGGAGTCTCAAAGAATTTTCTGCACAGGTTGGTTTCAAGTCATGATCCCCTAGATCTCAGCCCCCTGAGTAGCTAGGATTAAGGTATAAGCCACCAGGGTCTTCCTATGTTACACATTTTAAACTGGTCTCCAAATTACTATAATGGAATTAATGTTTGTCATTTTTTTCAATGACATTATTTTGTCCTAAATTTGGTCACTTTCCATGTCTGAAATTCAAATAATTGTACCTACCAAAGATTCATGGGCATCTCTATGGCCATAAAATGAATATGTTGAACTGGGATTTATGCAGAAAGATGGATTTTGTGTTTTTTTTAAAAAAGGGAAAGTCCTGACATTCTAAGTGTAAAAACTTGGTAACCAGGAAGTTAGAAAGACAGTGTGGAAGAAGAATTAACTCTGTCTCCTATCTCCGATTCATCTCATCATAAGACCATGGATAGTGTCCTTGGCTTTCTCTACATGCCCACAGCCAGTATAGAGATCAGATCCTGACTCCCACAATCATCATTTTTAAGTTCTGCTGCCCTGAGGACACAGATACAGTAAGGAGAAAGTAAAAGTTTTTCTGTTTATTTATTGTTATTGTAAAGGTGATACACAGTTACATAAATCAGGTAAAGAGTACATTTCCTTTCGAACAAGGTCACCCCTTCCCTCGATCTTTCTCAGATTTCCCTTCCCATCCTCACCCACAAGTTGTATAATTTATTTTCAGCATAGTGTTTAGTGAATATCCCTGGTGCATTTATTTGCCCTTTGTCCCACCATTTCTGTGCCATCCACTTTTACCTCCCACAGAAAGATAAATGAACAAAGGAGACAAAGGAAAAGAAGATGATAAGAACAACAAAGAAAAAATACCCTCTTGTTTCCATTTTCTGGAGTTCATTTTGACAAATATTATTTTATATGATTGAATGCGCATAGTTATTGCACCTTTGTGATTCCCTACTAAGAAAACCCTCATTTGGTCTCACTCTGAGTGAATGCCTAGGGAATCTCTATAATTTATCATGTCCCAGTGTATTTTATTATATTTTTTACAAGATAGCATCTTTAACTTTTGATGATCTACTCTGACTTTAAAGCATAAAAGGAAGTAAAGCATCATGTAAGCATACTTGCTCTTTATTGTGTTCTGTGTGCGGTAATCTTAAATAATGTATCGCAATAATTCCATGTGGTAAATTCATGCATAAGTATTGTCAAAGTCTTCATGAGGTTTCCTTTCAAATATGAACCAAACATGAGACTAGATAAAATGGACTGGGCACATTGATGGCTTTTGCCTGTAATCCTATCTACTCAGAAGTTAGAGGCTTGGAGATTCACAGTTTGAAGCCAGTCCCGAAAGAAAAATCTGTAAAACTCCATCTCCAATTAACCAGTACAAAGCCAAGCAGAATTCATGGCTCAAGCGGTAGAGATCCAGTTGGGAGCAAGCAAGTCAACTAAACACAAAGTCCTCAATTCCAATGAGAATACCCAAAATACATACATATACACACACATACATACATACATACATATAATGCAATAAATGTTTTAATACAATTGAAGTTCACTGATTACTTTGGGAATGGTGTTTGGAAAAGAAATTGAACTCCAACACTCCCAAACACAGAGGATAAATTTTGCCACAAAACTCATCTGTCAGCCACTGTTTTTAATACATTACAGGAAACTCTAACATTAAGTGGAAAGTTGAAACATATGGAAAAACATATTCACACATAGAAAAGCATAACAAGTAATTATGAGAATATATCCATATAAGAACAAACAACCTTAAAATAATTATTTTCTCTTAATTGTAACATGATACAGACTTACTGATCTTATATTAAGGATTTTCCTAAAAGAAAAAAGCTTCTATCTTCACTAGCCATACAATGGACAAGAGTCTCATATCTAAAATATACCTGGGACTCAAAAAATTAAATCCTCCAACAACAAATCTTCAAAGAAACAACTGCCCAATAAATAAGTGGGCTAAAGACTTAAACAGAAACTTCTCTGAAGAGGAAAGAAGGATGCCAATAGACACATGAAGAAATGCTCAACCTCCCTAGCCATAAAAGAAATGCAAATCAAAACAACATTGAGATACCACCTCACCCCAGTTAGAATGGCTATAATCAAGAACTCTAATAACAACAGATGCCGGTGGGGATGTGGCCAGAAGGGAACCTTACTGCATTGTTGGTGGGAGTGTAAACTTGTTCAACCATTTTGGAAAGCAGTATGGAGGTTCCTAAAAAGACTCCACATAGAGCTCCCCTATGACCCAGCAATCCCACCTTTGGGCATTTACCCAAATGTTCACAAACAAGACCACACTAAAGCTACCAGCATGACTATTTTTATTGCAACATTATTTACCATAGCTAAGATATGGTACCAACCCAGATTTATGGATCAAGAAAAGATGGTATATATATACACAATGGAATTCTATGCTTCTGTCAGAAAGAATGACATTGCCTCATTTGTTAGGAAATGGAAAGACTTGGAAAAAATTATATTAAGTGAAGTAAGCCAGGCCCAAAGAAACATAGTTCCCATGGTTTCCCTTGTTTGCAATAACTAGTATATGTCTGGGTCAAGCAGAAAAAGTCAGATAAGTTGATGTTAGGGAAATGAACCCAAGATATGTATTAAAATGTTTTTTTTCTTTCATGCGATTGTTTCTACCATACTTATGAGATCATTTCTTTGTTGCTTTGTATGTCCCTCCCCCATGGTAATAACCCCTGCTTTCACTGTATTTGATGTCGGTATAATTTGTGGAGGTTAAGGGAAAAAAACAAATCGTTTAACTAGGGATACAGGTGGACCCATTGCAACAATGAGATGTACAAGTAGTTATGTTGAAAACGAACTTTACAACTTTGGTGGGGGGGGGAGGATTGAGTGTGGGGGCGGGGGACTGATGGAATGGGAAGGGGAAACAAAGGAAGAGGCTACAATGCTTGATAAGAAATGTACTCATTATCTTGCCAATGTAATTGTAACCCCTCTGTACAGTATTTTCACAATAAAAAACTGTGTCTTTGTAGTAGTGGAAAAGACAACAGAAGTAATCATTTTCTGGATGAATCAAGCTTGCTTGTTTATTTTTCATGGTACAGGGAACTTGAATTTCATCCCTTGAACACCTTGGGCAGTGCTCTAAGACTCAATCCCTTTTGTATACTGATTAGTTTCTAGTTAAAGACTTTTTTTTTTCTTGAGCATACACCTGGACCCTGACTATTTTAGGTTTCTTGTTGTAGCTAAGACTATCATGATCACTTCAGAGATGGAGCCTCACAGACTCCTACAAAGGACAGAACTATTTTCAGCTTTCCAAGAAGCTAGAATTATAGATGTGGGCAACCAGCATCCAACTGATTTGTTATTTTAACACAATACTTGGAAGATTTTGCTTTTATGAGGGTTATAGTTACTCTGCACTTAAAACTGTACTTAATACAGTTAGAGCAATCAATCAATCTATAGCACCTTGACATCTTCACAGACACAGAGATGCAAGTTAAAAAAATCCTGTTGTATTTTTATCACATTTGTCATATATTGAACAAATATTTTGGATTTATCCAAACCTAGAACATAGTTCAAAATTTTTCCCATGATTTTTCCTAAGAAATGTTTGTCAAGCACATTATTTTAACTTTGCTTGAAATTGAAATGTTAATGTATCACATTTTTTACAGAGTCTTAATTTATTTTGTGTTTAAGTGAAAAAGTCATGATATTGGAACAAAAAGAAACATTGTCAGAAATATAATATAAATTTTCAGGAGGAATTATATAGCAAATACTTGTTAACTAAACAGGCATGATATGAGGGAGTGCTGATGTTTTTTTTGCTTCAACTTACTTTCTAGTTTGGTCTTCAATATTTTTGAAAGGTAAAACAGAGTCATAAGGCAGTATTTGAAATTTTTTCAAGGAAGTCTAGAATTCAAACACTGGGGACTCTGAAGAGAAGATTAACTAAAAAAAACTCAACACTTCCATGTGTTCATGGAAACAATAACGTTTGTGTGTTGGTAATAGAATTACAGAAGTTAGAAATATCTTTGCTTTTACTAAGGATCTAAAGTAGTAAGAAAAGGTCAAACTTTTGACTACTGCTGGAGAAGATGCAGATAGTTTTAATCATTTGTTCCAGCCTACAATAGTGGGTGATAAGCTTAATTGTATTTGCTGTGAAGTAAGAGGGTCAGTCTTTCTTTATCAGCTTATTATGAAGAAGATCAAAAGAGTCTCATAGAGGTTTACACAACATGTTGCTGCAGGCAGAAGGGAAAGGGGGCATAGTCCAGTGCAGTTAATGCACTTTTTTTTCATGGACTTAGAATAGTTACTATAGTACAATGTCTGCACATGAAATTAATTAGTGCTATCTTCACCTCACATAGATTAATTCATAAAATGTGTTTCACTTTCTTTTCTTAGAACAATAATAAGTACTTTTTAGCAAATTCCATAATGTTTGTACCAATGTAATTCCTCAACTATCCTTTCCATATTTCCTATTTCATAAAAGCCCATAGTGTTCATTAGAAAGAAAATGAAATAAAAGCACTTATTACATGTTTTAGATTTTCTTCCATGTTGAAACAGGGAGTTTAGCAAGATTTGTAAATTTCAAACTTGACTTTAGAAGATGGATCAAATATTTAGTTCAATGAGTATTGTTTAAATATGAATGATTTGTGTTCTGAAACTCCATATGCCATATATCCCTGAATTATATTTTTATTTCAACAATATATATATATATATATATATATATATATATATATATATATATCCTATACCAAATGATGGCAAAGCTTAAAAAAAAAACTCTTTTTGTTCTGACATTTTCTTCAAAAAGTAAAAGGTCTTAAGGTAGTAAAACTTTAAGCGAGTCTACAATGCAAGCATGGTTATAGAAACTGTTCTTGTTTCAATTTTGAAAAAGTATGAAAAGAATGACATTGATCAGGATGCATTGTATTCGTAATTAAAGTAATATAAATAAAAAAGGAGGTAGCAGAAGAGTATTTACTAATTTAGTTTGAATACATTCTACTGGGCAAAGAGAATTTTATTTGAAAGAGAGAGAGGGAGGCAATGAGGAAGAATTTGATAGGATTACCTTACTATAACAATACCAAACTCCAGATATGGGATACATATGCATCACATATTGTGGTATTATATATGTATGGTGTTGTATATTTTGTTATTCTCTTTGTTTCTAAACACTTCACTAAGCAATACATTTAACGATGTTTTCTGTTGCTTTTATTTTCTTGTCAAGGTAATATACAGAGGGGTTACAGTTACATAAGTAAGGTAGTGATTACATTTCTGGTCTAACTTGTTACCCCTTCTCTCATTTTTCCCCTCTTTCCTCCCCCCCCAAGTTGTTAAGATCATTTCTACCATGTTTTGTTCCTCTCTATGGCTTGCAAAATATTTAAGTGCAAAGTTGATTCTGCACATTTAGGTAAAAAAGATGGATGGACATGTTTTCCATGTTTTGCCTATAGGCTAAATGTGTGTGTCACTCTCAGATTCACATTGAAACTCTATCCTCCATTGTAATAGCACCTTGAGGTGGGGTATGTGAGAAGCTACCAATGTTAGTGAAGTCATGGAGGAGCTACCATCTAGAAAAAAATCAAAGTCCTTGTAAGAAGAGGAAGAGTCAAAAGTTTCTGTTTCCTCTGTGAGAATATTTCAAGAAAGCCATTCTTGGTCACATTGTATTTTTCTTCAAATGACAGGAGTTACTCTTCTACAATTTCTGGATTTTGTTATTGCAAATGTATGTTTTCATACACATGAAAAAACATTTCTGTCCCCACACAGGAGGATATGCAAAGACATGATAGTGTCATCATGCAAAAGAAAACAGAAAGGAAATAAAATAAATTATTATTGAGAAAATCAGATGTTAGTCATACTAGACAAATATTTAAATATTTTATAATCAATCTTTTAAACACTAAAGAAGCTTTGTCTAAAGAATCAAAAGGAAGCATAAGAACAATGTCTAACCACACATTTCAGTTAAAGATAAACAGCAATTAAAAGGAATCAAAATTTTTAGTTCTAAAATAAGATATGACTAAAAATTGACTAGATATTTTCAAAGGCAGATTTGAACAGACAGAAAAGGTATCAGTCTACTAGTATAAATTTCTAGTGAATCTTATGCTTTATACAAATCTTCCACGATTTGAAAGAAAGATGTTCACACTAGTTCTATCTATAAGATATGTACTTCCTTTCCAAGGACACAAAGTAACCAAATGGAAAAACTATACATCAGGGAAGCAATAACTAAAATAATAGAGCTGAGTTGCTCTATTAATATTAAACTCACTAGACCTAGTGTAAAACGTTTATCACAGAAATGATACACGGTTTTACAATGGAAGTTTATTAATTCATGGAGAAGACACAGAAGTTTTATGATTCTATATTTAGAATGATGGCATTTCTGCAAACATCATGTTGAAATTTAATCCTCTCACAATTCTGTTAGATGGTAGGTTTGGATGGTGATTAAGTCATAAGGGCTTCTCCATCATGAATAAATGTGATATTAACAGAATCATATTTGCTTCATTAATCATTGATTTTTGACAAGAAAAAAATTAAAAATTAGTAGAACCCAAATTTATTAGTCATTATTACTGACCTTCACTAGTAGAAAATAACTGAAAATAACCTACTGATACATGTGACAATATGGCTATGCTTTGAAATAACAAGAGGCAGTCATACAATACTATAACATGATATGAAATTCCCAGAATGAATAAATGCAGTAAGTATGTTAATGGTCACTTGAAGCTGCAGGAATGAGATAAAGAGTGAATGCCAATAGATGAAATGCTGCTTTTTGAGATAATGAGGATGTTGCAAGTTTAAATAGTGATGATAGTTAAATAGTGACTATACTAGAAATATAAATGAACCCCAAGATATGGACACGACACAAGAGGTCAAAAAATATGCACATATGATCAACTAAAATGAGGCTAAGCAAAATGAACCCCCAAGATAGGGACACAAGAGGGGTTTTTTTCCTTTGTTGCTGTTGTTTTTAATGTAGTATGTGATTTTTTTGTTTCCTTTGTATGTTCTTCCCCCTATGGTATATCCCCTGTTGTCACTGCATTTAATTTTATATATATATATATATATATATATATATATATATAATTTGGGGAGGAAAAGAGGAATAACAAAATGGTAATACAAGAACACAGGATGACCCATTGTAACAATGAGACCCCTGAGACACTATGTTGGAAATTAATATTACAACTTCAGTGTGGGGAGGGGGGTGAGAGAGGTGGGAAGAGAAGGGAGAACAACAAAGGAGGGGGTAGCAATGGTTGACAAGAAATGTACTCATTACCTTACTCATGTAACTGTAACCCTTCTATACAGTATCTTTACAATAAAAAATATATGCAAAAATAAAAAAGTTTTACACTTTAAAAGGGGAATTTTGTGCTACTTGATTTGCATTTGTCTAAATAAAAATCTAGTAAATTAGGATATTGAAAATGAAAGGAAGACAGTTATAGAATTTTATATTTCAGATTAGACCCGTTGGCAATTCCTTCAGTCTCTAATACTACAAACTCATTACCTCCTTTGTTTTTTGGTCATTTATCAACATAAAAATAATTCATATGCCGGGCACCGGTGGCTCACGCCTGTAAACCTTGCTACTCAAGAGGCTGAGATCTGAGGATTGTGGTTCAAAGCCAGCCCGGGCACGAAAGTCCGTGAAACTCTTATCTCCAATAAACTACCAGAAAACTGGAAGTGGTTCTGTAGCTCAAGTGGTAGAGCACTAGCCCTGAGCTGAAGACTGAGGGAGAGTGCTCAGGCCCAGAGCTCAAACCTCACCACCGACAAAAAAAAATTCATATGAATAACAAAGCAGCTAAGCATACTGGTGCACACCTATAATTTCTGCACTTAGGAGGTAAGGGGAGGAAGGATTTCAAGTTTTGAGTCCAGTGTGGTCAACAGAATGAGTTCTAAATTAGCCTAGAACATATAGCAAAAAGTGTCTCAGAAAGAAAGGAAAACAAGAAAGAATAAAAAAGAAATTCATGCTTTGTCTATATAAAGTATTCTTGAAAAGCTAAGATAAATTAAAGCTAGGAAGCTATGGCTCATGCCTGTAGTCCCACTCAGGATTCAGAGCTGAAGACTTAAGTTCTAAGCCAGCCCAGATAGGAAAATATGTGAGAATCTCATTTCCAATTAATCACCAAAAAGCTGGAAGTGGAGCTGTGGCTCCATTCCATCCATTCTTGAGCAAAAGAACCTAAGAGACAGCATCAGGCCTGGAGTTCAAAACTCAGTATAAGCACACACACACACACACACACACACACACACACACACATACACACACACAGAGGCACGCGCACATACACACACACATTTAGATAAATGAAAAATCACAATAACGTAGGAAATATGCAGAGATCATCCTATTTAGTGAGAAAAGCCAGACTAAGGAAAACAAGTTTTATATCTTTTCTCTCTTATGCACCAACTAATTACCAAAAATCAGGTTTGAACTTCCAAGGGTACCTAGAAGCCAAAACAAGGAAGGAAGCCCAGCAGAACTTACCTGATGCTCCAATTTGCCTGATAACTTAACAGTTACTAAAAGTCTTGTGCTTCAAGAACCATAACATTTAGGAAAGTATGAAGGTTTCTGGATATAAGCCAGAAATATGCTTTGTTAAGGATAGCAAAATAATCTTCATAGAAGGAACAAATATAATCCCAAGCAAATGAGAAGCAGGGAGGTAGTTCAAAGGAAATAAGAATCCTCTAAACTGTGTGCATTTGCAATTGCTTATTCACATAGTTCATAGTTTCAGTTTTTGCTGTTTTTGTCACGTCTTGCAGTGAATTTCCCATCCTTCATTCCAAACATTAGTTGCATGGGTGGTAATAAAATAACTAACCTGGTGTTTTCCAGATAAATTAATCAGAAACACTTGGAAATCTATTTAACATATAGATTACATAACCACATTCCAAATTTACTGAAATAGAAAAAAGACTTTGTGATCACTGTGTGCTTTAATAATGTAAATAATAGGAAGTGGTTCTGTGACTCAAGCAATAGAGCATTCGCCTTGAGCTCAAGAGTTCAGGGAGCGTGCACAGGCTCAGAATTCAAGCCCCACAACCCACAAAAAATGCAAATAATACTAATGATGAAAATAATAATGACTGTTTAGGGTGATTTTATCACCAATTTTATGTTCATTTATTTTTCTGTATTCTTTGAAGTTTTTTTATTTTTTATTTTGTATACTTTTTATTGTAAAAATACTGTGCAGAGGGGTTACAGTTACATGACCAAGGTCATGAGTACATTTCCTATCAAGCATGTTTCCTCCTCTTTGGTTTTTCCCTACCATCCCTTCCCTCCCACCTCCACAACTACACTTCTCCTACCCCCCTCCCCGGACCTATATTGTAAAGTTCGTTTTTCAACATAGTGTCTTGTACATCTCATTGTTACAATGGGTCAACCTGTATCCTTATTTAAGCATTTTTATTTTTCCCTTCCCCTCCCCAAGCTAGAGAAGTGTATATACAAGATGCAGGGCACTGACATCAAATATAATGAAAACTGGGGTTATACTGTGGGGGAGGAACATACAAATAAATAAATAATTCATATGGTACATTATAAATACATTAGGAACAATAGCAAGAAAGAAAAAAAATACTTGTGTCCCTATCTCAGGGTTCATTTTGCTTAACATCATTTTATCTGGTGATATGTACATAGCTTTTGACCTTTTCTGCTTGTCCCAGATATATTCTAGTTATTGCATATAAGGTTTTATTTGATGTAGGGAAAACATTATTTTTTAAATATTATTGAAAAAGTGATGAGCAGTGGGGTTACAGTTACATAAGTAAGGCAATAAGTACATTTGTTTTTAATCATTGTTACCCCATCCTTCATTATCTCCCACTTACCCTGACTTTCCCCCCAACCAAGTTGTAATGTTCCTATATAACATAGTGTCAAGTGAGTATCAATGTTGCTGTGGTTCATCGTTGTCCTGCTGTTCCTGTGATTCCCTTTCCCTTCCACATACTGCAATGTTTATTATTCAAAACATGATGTACAAAAAACTAAAAAATACCATTAAAGAAAAAATAGAGAACAAAGAATGAACTATATACAGGGTCTAATGAGAATCTCTTGTTTTCATAAGTTGGACGTCATTCTAATATGCTTCATAATGAAGCATATTAGTCCTATGCACTAAGCACTTGGATTATTGAGAGCCCATTAAGAATATCATACAGATCATGTGGAACAATAAAAGACCCTGAATAGCAAAAACAATCCTTAACAGAAAAAATGGTGCTAGAGGATTATCAATAGCAAATTTCAAACTCTCCTACAAAGCCATAGTAATCAAAACAGCTTGATACTGGCAGAAGAACAGACCTCAGGACCAAGGGAATAGAATTGAAAACCCAGAAATGAACCTACAGACCTATAGCCATCTAATCTTTGATAAGGGAGCTAAAGAAATAGAATGGAAGAAAGACAGCCCCTTCAGTAAATGGTGCTGGCAAAATTGGTTAACTACTTGTAGAAAACTAAAGTTAGATCCTTATATATCACCCTGCACCAGAAACAACTCCAAATGGATCAAAAACCTCAGAGTCAAACATTACAGGATGGAATAGGAGAAACCCTAGTTCTCCTTGGCGCAGGCCAAAATTTTCTTAATAGAGACCTGGAAACACAACAAATCAAAGAAAGGTTGGACAAATGGGATTCCATGAAGTTGCAGAGCTTCTGAATGGCAAAGGACTTAGCTAGTAAGATCAATAGAAAGTCCATGGATTGGGAGATCGTCACTAGCCATACAGTGGACAAGGGTCTCATATCTAAAATATACGTGGAACTCAAAAAATTAAATCCCCCAAAAACAAATCTTCAAAGAATCAACTGCCCAATAAATAAGTGGGCTAAAGACTTAAAGAGAAACTTCTCTGAAGAGGAAAGAAGGATGGCCAATAGACACATGAAGAAATGCTCAACCTCCCTAGCCATAAAAGAAATGCAAATCAAAACAACATTGAGATATCACCTCACCCCAGTTAGAATGACTATAATCAAGAACTCTAATAACAACAGATGCTGGTGGGGATGTGGCCAGAAGGGAACCTTACTGCATTGTTGGTGGGAGTGTAAACTTGTTCAACCACTTTGGAAAGCAATATGGAGGTTCTTCAAAAGACTCCACATAGAGCTCGCCTATGACCCAGAAATCCCACTTTTGGGCATTTACCCTAATGATCACAAGACCATACTAAAGCTACAAGCACATCTATGTTTATTGCAGCATTATTTACCATAGATAAGATATGGAACCAACCCAGATGACCTGCTCTAGATGCACAATGGAATTCTATGCCTCCATCAGAAAGAATGACATTGCCCCATTTGTTAGGAAATGGAAAGACTTGGAAAAAAT
Source organism: Dipodomys ordii (assembly GCF_000151885.1). Classification (NCBI taxonomy): domain Eukaryota; kingdom Metazoa; phylum Chordata; class Mammalia; order Rodentia; family Heteromyidae; genus Dipodomys; species Dipodomys ordii. The sequence goes on from NW_012267300.1 coordinate 1,923,400, forward strand.
TATATTAAGTGAATTAAGCCTGGTCCAAAGAAACATAGGTCCCATGGTTTCCCTTATTTGCAATAACTAGTATATGTCTGAGACAAGCAGGAAAGGTAAAATGAATGAAATGAATCCCAAGGCAAAATGAATCCCAAGATAAGTATTCAAATGTTTTTTTCTTTCATGTGATTGTTTCTAACATATTTATAAAATTATTTTTTGTTACTTTGTATGTCCCTCACCCACGATATTACCCCTGCTTTCATTGTATTTGATGTTGGTATAATTTGTGGAGGGGAAGGGAAAAAACAAATCATTTAAATAGGGATACAGGTGTACCCATTGCAACAATGAGATATACAAGTCGTTATGTTGAAAAACGAACTTTACAACTTTGGTAGGGGTGTGGGGGGGGAGATGGGAAGGGATAGGAAAGGGAAACAAAGGAGGAGGCAACAATGCTTGATAAGAAATGTACTCATTATCTTGCCCATGTAATTGTAACTCCTCTGTACATTATTTTCACAATAAAAAAGAATATCACATACATGGTCTAGTTCTTATAGATGAGAGAACTTATACGACATACTTTTCTTTGGTCCTGGCTTACTTCACTTAATATTATTTTTTCCAAGCCTTCCCATTTCCTTACGTATGGGATTATGTTATTCTTTCTAGTGGAAGCATAGAATTCTATTGTGTATGTGTACCACATTTTTTTGGTTCATTAATCTACTGAGGGGCATTTAGGATGGTTCTATATCTTGGCTATGATAAATAATGCTGTTATGAACATTATCGAACTGGTGGCTTTAATGTGGCTTTGTTTGTAGTCACTTCAATAAATTTCCAGAAGTGGGATTGCTGGGTCATAGGGGAGCTCTATGTGTAGTGTTTTGAGGAACCTCCATACTGCTTTCCAGAGTGTTTGAGCAAGTTTGCACTCCATCGACAATGCAGTAGTGTTCTGTTCTGTCCACATCCTCTCCAGCATCTGTTGTTATTAGAGTTCTTGATTAAACATTCTGACCGGTGTAAGTTATCATCAGCAATTTTATAAACAATCTATCATAAAAGTCAACACACATGCACACACACATAGTATATATTCTGAATATATTTTATTTGTAATCTCTAGTGAGGAAATTAAGAGAATGTATATAGAATTTGGTGTAAATACATGGACAGGTAGAATTAATATTGCTTAAGAATATATATTTATATTTTTTAAAGTTTTTATTGTCTGAATAAAATCTTCCCTCTTTCTTTGAGTTCCACAAAGCAGGAAATGTAAGACATGTTTACAAAACATGGTACAATTTTTTAAGCTGGCTTTCAAAGTCTTTCAATCTAAGGGCCAATGAAAATTTCACTTTCATCCATGAAAAATAATGAAAATGGCTTAAGAATTTAGCTCCATCTAAATAGTGTGTATTTTTATGAGTATGGTAAAGCAACCCACCAGCAATGAAAATATAAAACAGCAATGGTGCCTATCTCTGAGAGGCAGAATGGCCATGGGAAGAACAGGAAGAAAACTTATCTTACATGGCATAAGGTTTACGAGTTTGCTCTTCAGAAACTCATGCTAATAAATTAGCTTTTATCTTTGTAAATCTTTTCAAAAAATCTAACTGGGGTGAGGTGGAATCTCAATATTGTTTTGATTTGCATTTCTTTTTTAATGTATTTTTATTTATTGTCAAGATGATGCACAGAGGGGTTACAGTTGCACAAGTAAGGTAATAAGTACATTTCTTGTCAAACTTGTTACTCCTACTCTCAGTTTTCTCCTACTTTCCCTCCTTCCCAATCCCCTCCCACTAAGTTATACAGATCATTTCCAACATATTGTCTTGTGAATATTGTGTTACATTGGTTCCCCCTTTGTCTTTTGTCTCATCATTCTGTTGTTGCCCTTCCCTTCCTTAATTCAGATAAATATTTATACAACACCAGGGTACCAAAATCAATCCAGTGACAACAGAGAATATACCATAGGAGAAAGAACATACAAATGAAACAAGAAATCACATAATACACAGAAAAACCTCTTGTGTCCATATCTTGGAGTTCATTTCACTTGGCATTATCTTATAAGGTCATAGGTCCATAGCTATTGAGCTATTCTGCTCATCTGCTAAGATTATACTAGATGTATACTAAGTATTGCAAATAAGGAAAACCATGGGACCTATGGGTTTCTTTGGTATGGAATGCCATTTGTAAGAAAATGGAGATTTGCATTTCTTTTATTTCTAGAGATGCTGAACATGTCTTCATTTATCGATTTAGCCATTATGACTTCTGAGAAGTCTCTCTTTAAGTCCTTAGACCAGCTACTAAATGAATTTTTTCCTTTAAAGGTTTATTTTTTGGAAGTTTGATTTTTTTAGCTGTAACTATATTTCAGATATGAGGCTCTTGTGTGATACATAGCTGATTAAACTCTCCCATTCTGTGGGGTTTCTATATATTTGTTAGCTATTTCCTTTGCCATACAGAAACTCTTCAGTTTGATGCAATTTCATTTATCCAGTCTTTGATTTGTTGAGCTTCTGAATCTTTACTTAGGAAGTTTATTTTGGTGCCTAGGAGTCCTAGTGGTTTCCCTACTCCTTCCTATAATATTTTCCCTGTATTGAGGTCTTTGATCCATTTTGAATTGATTCTGGTACAGATATATGTGTGTGTGTGTGTGTTCATATATTCTTATACATACATATATGTATACATATATTTACATATATACATAGAGAGACAGAGATATGGATATGTACCTATATATAGATATATGAATCATTTCAGTTTTCTGTATGTACTTAGCCAACTTTGCCAGCAACGTTGTTTGAAGAGGCTGCATTTCTTCCAACCTGTGTTACAAATTCTGGCAGGGATGTGGCCAAAAAGGAAGCCTATTGCACCATTTGTGAGCCTGAAAATTTGTCCTATCATGTGGAAAGCAGTATGGAGGTTCTTTAAAAGACTAAACATAGAGCTACCTTATGACCCAGAAATTCCACTTCTGGGCATTTTTCCAACAGAATATAAACAAGGCCATACTAAAGCTACTAGCATTATTTACCATAGACAAGATAGGGAATCAGCACAGATGTACCTCAATGGACAAATGGATTAAGAAAATATGGTACATATGTACAATGGAATTCTTCTCATTCATCAGAAAGAATGAGAATGATATTGTACCTTTGGTAATGAAATGGAAAGACAGGAAAATTATGCTTAGGGAAGTAAGGAAGACCCAGAGAAATATAGGTTCCATGGTTTCCCTCACTTGTCATAGCTAGAATGTGTCTGTAAATCTACAAGTAGAAACACTGGATAGTAAATATTTATAAATATATATTGATATATTAGAATATGATAAATTATACAGAATTCTAGGCATTTACATGGTGAGACCAATGGAGGATATTCTTAGGAAAGGAATATAAAGGAGTTATATCTTTATGCATCCGATCATATAAAATAATACTTATTGAAATGAATTCCAGGGAATGGAAACAATCGGTTTTATCATTGTCACTGATCTTTTTTGTTTTTTTTTGTTTATCTGTCTTTGGGAGGATAAGGGGAGAACACAGATATGGTAGGAAAATGGGTGAAAAACTGCAGCAGTGATACTCACTAGACACTATGTTGAAAATGAACAGTACAACTTGTGGGTGGGGAACAGGAGGCAAAAAATATACTCTTTATCTGACTTATATAACTGTAAGATCTTTGTTCATCATCTTTACAATAACAATAAAAAGTGTTTTAAAAATCATGGATGTGTTAAAGCATATAAATACAAAATGTGAATATGTGCCTTATTACCAAAAACAAGTTTTACTTCCGTTACAAAAAAATTCATACAGTAAACCTATTTGATTAGTTTTTCTGCTCTAAGTTTAGCACATACATTCATTATTTCATAGTTTCTGAAAGTCAGGAACTTAGGTACATGAAAATAATAAAATGATTGTGGCTAGATTCTTGTGTGAAGACTCAGCTAGGGAAAATCCATCTTCCAGATTTACTCATGCTGATGGGAAAATACATTGATTTCCTTGTGATTATAAATCCTGGAGGCTTAATTTCTTGCTGTCCAGTTTCAGTTTCTAGAGGCCTCCTGTGGTTTCTTGCAATCTGGATTGTCAATACAACTATTTTCTTCTTCAAAGCCAGTAAGGGCTTCTCTTTTTTTTTTTCTTTTCTTTTCTTTTTTTTGTCGGTCATGGGGCTTGAACTCTTGTTCTAGGCACTGTCCCTCAGCTCTTCAGCTCAAGGAGAGCATTCTACCACTTGAGCCACAGCACCACTTCTGGTTTTCTGGTGGTTAATAGAGATAATAGTCTTAAGGACTTACCTGCATGGGATGACTTTTAACCGTGATCCTCAGATCTTAGCCTCCTGAGTAACTAGGATTACAGATGTGAGCCACCAGCGCCCTGCTAACATCTCATTGCTTTACCAGTCTCTCTTTTTTTAATTTTTTATTGTAAAGATACTATACAGAGGGTTACAGTTACATGAGTGAGGTAATGAGTACACTTCCTCTTGAACATTGTTAGCCCCTCCATTGTTTTCCCCCTACCATCCCCTCCCTCCCTCC
>NW_012267300.1:1931329-1974016 GCF_000151885.1 Dipodomys ordii
TTACCCAAACAAGACCACACTAAAGCTACCAGCATGACTATGTTTATTGCAGCATTATTTACTATAGCTAAGATATGGAACCAACCCAGATGCCCCTCAATAGATGAATGAATCAAGAAAATGTGGTATATATACACAATAGAATTCTATGCCTCCATCAGACAGAATGACATTGCCCCATTTCTTAGGAAAAGGAAAGGATTAGAAAAATTATATTAAGTGAAGTAAGCCAGGCCCAAAGAAACATAGGTCCCATGGTTTCCCTTATTTGCAATATCTAGTACTTGTCTGAGTCAAGCAGAAAAGGTCAGATAAGGTGATGTTAGGGAAATGAACCCTAAGATATGTATTCAAAACCTACTGATTTTTGTAGGTTGATTTTATACCATGCTATTTTCCCAAGGTTTAGGATAAGCTCCAGTAACTTGGTGGAGGAACCTATACGGTTCTTTAAATACAAGACCATGTCATCCTCAAAGGGTGATAGTTTTATTTCTTTGTTCCCTATTGGATCCCCTTTATGATTTTTCTCTTGCCTTACTGCTTTTGCTAGGAATTTCTGCAATACACTGAAGAGGAATGGAGAGAGTGAACATCCTTGTTTAGTTCCTGATTTTAGAGAAAATTGTTTTAAGTTTTCACCATTCAGTGTAATGCTGTTTGTAGACTTATCATAGACAACTTTTATTGTATTGAAAAATGTTCCATGCATTCCTAGCTGCTCCAGAGCTTTCATCATAAAGGGGTGTTGGATCTCATAGAAAGTTTTTCTGCATCTATTGAGATGATCATGTGGTTCTTGTACTTTTGATGTTTTATCTTTGTTACCTTTTTTGTCTTCTTTGTTTATTAACTGTCTTTGGGATGGTAAAGAGGAATACAGGATTGGAGGGACAAAGGGTGAACAAATGCAGCAGCGATACTCACTAGAAACTATGTAATGAACCATACAACTTGTAGGTGGGATTGTAAGGAAAAACTGGGAGAAATGAAAGAAGGAGATGACATTGTCCAATAAGAAATGTACTCTTTACCTGATTTATGTAGCTGTAACCCCTCTGTACATAACCTTTATAGTAGCATTAAAAATAATTTTAAGAAGAAAAGGATATTCTTATATGTTTACCTTATTTCCAACCCCATTATGACTTAAAAATAAATGAACATAAATAATATTAATAAGTGAAAATTAGTAGTTGTTTCAGGTGACATGTTAATGTGACCCATAACCTTCTGTCAGAATTAAAAACACACAATGATTTCATGCTATAATACTTTACATGAGATTGAATTCTCCTTTGTTCACATGAAAAAAAGTCTGTGCATATTTTACCTAATATACTTTTTAGTCTGATTGAACAGACCTAAAGAATTTTAAAGTTTCCTTGTTGCTTTGTATTAAAAACAAGAGAAAAGAATGCTTCAGATTCAGTAAGTTGTAAACTATAGTTTTACCTTTTCTTGAAAAAAAGGAGAAAATTTCACTCTCCCAAGTATTATGTTTAAATTATTCTTATTTATAATTCAATAAGAAGGAAAACAAGAAGGAGAAGAAAGAAGAGGAGGAAGAGAAAAAGAAAATGAAGTACTTTAATTAATTTATACTTTGTTCACATTCTTTCTTCTGTCCTTTGTGTAACATTAGTTCTTGATAATCCCCATTTTCAGGAAAATGACAAGCCTCTGTTTTCATACCACTGGGTTTGAAGCCAGGAAAATTTAAATGCATCACCTGCATCAGGTGTGCCCTTTTGTTTCAAAGACTGTTCTTCCCTCAATTTCCTGCCTTTTACAACTTTTCTCCTAAGATATTTTCCAAAAGAAGGATGTGTACTGTTGACAAGGAATTAAATGTAATAATCAGGCAATTAACCAAGGGTGTTTGCAGCACTATATAAAGAGACAAATTAAGACTATCATGGTATCTTGAAGCCATCTGTTAACCAATGTCAAACTGATGATAAAGAAAATTGAGTTCCCTTGGCAGTTGGTTTTTCTCCAGCTGCATGCAGCTATAAAAGAGCCATCAAAGACAAATCTGCATTTGTTGTTAATTCAGGAATGCAGTAGATAGGCACTGAGAAACCTTGAGTGAGAACTTTTTATTCTGAAAGTTGATGGTAGGATTCCAAGAAAAGTTACACACTGGGCCTTGGATCAGCACTTCAGACTTGCAGAGAGTATCAGTATCATTCTAATATCAGTATCAGTATCAGTATCATTCTAATATATGAAGGAATACATAGAGACATGATAAAAGCCTACTCAGATTGTGGAGCAATGAAGAAACCACTTCTGAAAGAAAGAACCACAGAAATGTTAGTCTATCTGACATATCATATAGAAAGATAGATAGGTAAGTAGGTAGGTAGGTAGGTAGGTAGATAGATAGATAGATAGATAGATAGATAGATAGATAGATAGATAGATAGATAGATAGATAGATGTGATATGTTGTATCCATCTATTTGCACATCAATATACCAGGTATTTATTATATCAATACATCCTGGCATGACCTTCACCTTAATGAAAGTCTAATTCTTGATAGTACTATAAAATAATCATGTAAATTTGCACTGTTTATATTACCATAGGGATGAAGACTGAAGTGAGGTAACCTCAAAAGAGTATTAATACTAATGCTCAATTAACACTTCAAGAAGTTAACATAATACCTTTAAAGTACTTTGGATAAGGAATCAAATAAAAGCGAACCTTCAAAGTAACATTTGATTCCTTCTTTTGTATATGACCTTGGGCATATTACATGATTTATCCCAATATATTTGTAAAAGGGAGAATGATAACAATCTGGGTAATGTTACTGAAAGAAAAACAATAATAGTAATGGGTATCAAAACTTCTATCCTTTTTGACATTAAATGATTTATCAATTGGTTATTGAAGTGCAGAGACTGCTAAGGTCTTTAAACTTATTGCTGAAAGATCATTGAGCTGGAGACTAGGTAATCTGGTTTGAATTTCAAGCTTTTCATAAATTACCTTCATAACCTTGCAGGAATAATTAACTTATTTTGATGTAGATTTAGTGGCTTCTAAATTACCTTTTTAGTAAACCTAAAAAGTTATAATTCTGTTTGTGAGTTATATTTCAAAATGGAATCTAATATATATAATAAATTTTAATTTAAAATTCAAAGCATCACAATTTCTTCCATGTTCATTATTAGTTAAAAATTAAAAATGGCATAATTCAGCATTTATGCTCCACTGAAAGTTGAAATTTCTTATGTATGTTTGTATTAGGATAAATAGCATTGCAAATAAACTGGTGTTTACTTTTTCATCTGAACTATCTAGTTGAAACATATTAATCACAAACACATTTTTATCCTTGTGCTAGTACCTTACAAGTTTTTAGTTGAGGTTTTCTTTAAAGTTACTGCTCAATATTTTTCTACTTTATGGCTAAAGAAACAAAGCAAATAAAGAAGATATGACATTTTATCTTATATCCCTACATTTCTTGACCTTCTTCCACTTTTTTGTACATTAGAGTTCACTACTTATTTTCTAATTTTAATGGTGTTGGAAATGCATCTCAGTCACATACCTCTCTCTGATACCTTATCTAATATAAAGTTAACAAGGACTAAAATGTCCACATTTGAAATGTCACTGCAATACTGGAAACAATTTCATATTGGTTTGAGTCAAAATGCAATCTTACTACTGCATAGAAAAAGACTCCCCAATCTTGAACAAGCATTGAGGGATACGTGGCTCACTCTTGTAATTCTAGCTCTTCAGGAGTGTAAGATCGTCATGAGGTACCAAGCCAGTCTGTGCAGAAAGGCCTGCTAGAGACCATGTCCAAAATAATCAGCAAAAATGCAGACTGGGGGCATGTTCTCAAGTGGTGTAGCAGAATAAGCAATCCAGGTGAATTTAAAGTCTCAAATTCAAGCTCTAGTACTGGCAAATAAATATACATAAATATAATGTTCAACCTTAAACAAATAGGAAAGAATATTTGTTTATGATAATGTAAAATAGGTAATATGAAAATGCCACATAGTATATGCTTCCAACTGTCTGATGTTCCAGATAGACAAAATCATGGAGACCATATAAAGACAAATGATTACCAAAGTTTAATAGTCAGAACATATAAACAGAAGGAAAGATAGCCTCTATTCTGTAGGGAGTTGCAATGGAAATAAAAGTCATTGCACATTTGTATGTAACTGTACAATGTAAGCTGTAAAGCATTTGGTGATGATTATAACAAATGACAATGTCATTCATCAGTTTTAAGAAAAGCAGGCCTCACGTGGGAAGATCTGGAATTTTCATACTGGGGCAGTGGAGGAAACAAATGGATATATAACTCCCCATTAGCTGTTTTGTAAAACTACTCTAAAAATAACGTCTATTTTTGAAAAGAAAATGAAGCATTAACTTGATACATTATTTTTAAAGTGCTACCACAAAAAATTTGGTTTTTGCAAGATAATTATATAAAGTGTTAGCTTCAGACACAGTAACTTGCAGCTGAGAAAAGTTCCAAGTAAATTCTAAGAATAGACAACATACTAAAATCATTAGTAGAATATTTTTTCCATTGCAGATAATTATAAAAATGAAATATACTATCAAAGTTAGAAAATATAAACTTTCACATATATTGATTGTTATCCATGCAAAGCTGTTAGGCTCAAGTCTTTCTTTATAAATGTATAAAGACAAAAAGTCCATAACTATAGAAGTTTATTCTTTCAATTTGGCCAGCAGTATGATCTCAAGCTTTGTTTCTGGTAAGCCAGGAGAGCCCTGCTGACGCAAAGCCAGAGCAATGAATAATCCAGTTCTGGTTTATTTTCAGGTGTGTTGGTTCTGAAAGTTGGAATTATTTTAAGTTGAGACAAAAAAATTATTTTCAGATCTTAGCAAATTGAGAGGGTTTACTGGTTGCTGCAGGTGATGGGTCAGCAAGACCCATTCCAGCCAGAAGAAAGGGAGAAAGAAAGGAAGCTCTCCTATAGGTTTATGCCTACATCCAGGTCTATGGATATTGTCCCTTATACTTTCACTATGAGTCATGGACTTTCTGGCTTGGTGAAATCACAGAAGGGAATTACTAACAAGACATTGTGGTTGACTGACAATTTGGTTTTATTATGGTTATCCATTATGTGGTATACTTGGTTTTTGTATCAATGAAATGAGACATAGAAGATTATAAAAAGCAAGAAGATGGGAAGTTGTAACTTTGTCAAAAGGGACTGGGTACAACTGGATTTCAAAAACCTTTTATAAGGCCTAAAAAGTTATGCAACTATATGAAACAAATGTATGCCATTAACTAAATTATAGTTTATTAAATCAAAATCAGAGACAATTATTTACCAAATAAGAAATAAACTTTATCTACATTACATGTGTAAGCTAATTTGATATATTTTCTACTGACTACTTAGCAAAATGTATAGAAAACAACATAAAAAGTGTAATAAAGGAAAATTAATATTTAGGAGGGAAATTTAATATGTGTATGCTCACTATTAAACTAGCATTAATATGCCAAATCTATTACTTAGATAATAACAATATGATCAATTAGTGAAGTTTGATGAAATGTAATATGTATAAACATTTTATGTAGATCAGTATATATCTTATAATACTCCTTAATACTACTTTATTTGCATACACACTTGGCCTCCTATGGAAGAATTTACATATATTACTTTGGCATACTGATTGACATATAGACATCAAATATATGAATAAATAAATAAACATGTCAGGATACATAAAGGTCTATAGGAGATTAAAACTAATCATATTATTTTCTAAATATGTATTCTGAGCTACTTCTATATATTTGAAAATTATTCTGCTTAATTGTCCAACAAAGAAAGGATTATAGTTTAGTCTATAATGTGTGTCCTATACTCAGAGAAGAAGAACCCTGACTAATAAAGTCTTCCAAAGCCAATGGCTACAAAACACCCAAACCTAAAGGGCCAGCAGCATTAATAGAAAGGGAAAAGAAAAATGGCTAGGGAAGAGTAAAATCAGCATTCTAGAAAACCAGAGGTGAACAAGCAGGTTGCCATGACAAGATGCAGGTGAATTTGTACTGGAACTCTGGAGGAAGACGCAGAGGACAAAGATTTGTTGTTACACACAAGGAAACAATGAGATTATTATTCTACTGACCTTCAAGGTGTCTATAGCATCAGGCTTTCCACCCTGAGGCAAATATCAATGGTGTGAGTTGCAGGTACAGGCAGCTGTCTCTTGTGTGAGAGCTGGGCAGATTTAAGGAGTTATATTCCACTTCTTGATTTATGATAGAGGATGAATAAATCCTAATAAGTAAAAAAATCTATGCATGAAAAATTGTCAATTAAGGAGAAACTTTACAGGGATTTTTTTCAAAGACTATGTAGATATGTCTGGTTTCTTAGTAGATACATTTAAAACTGTTTTAAAATGCTTAAACTGAACATCAAGTGGTTACAGGTCATTTCATATCCCTGGGCTCTTTTAATAAATTAAATTAACTAATATTCAAAAATTAAGTCAATTTAGATGAAGAACTAAGATAAGGAAGCACTGTCTCCCATAGAAAAGGAAACATTGGGGCTTTACCTCAAATAGAATCACTGTATTTGGAAAGACCAAGAATTTGTGTCAGTTAAATATAACACAGTGAAAAGGTACATCAAAACTGTTGCTTTGGAACAGGTCTCATAATTTTTCAATTTCCATTTAATTTCTGTTGGCTATCATGAAATATACCTAAAGTTAATCAACCTATGTCGAGTAGCTTTAAACAGTTTTCCAGGTGGTGGAGAAATCTGAATTTCTCTATACAATTAATATTACATGCAAGCTTGTCTGAGGGAGAATCCTAAACTTCTGAATTATATCATGGATTCCAATGCAAAAAGTCAGAAACCTAAGATCTTCCAAAAGCCAAGAGAACCCAAAATCATGTCTGAGCCCTTTTCAGGATATGAACTAAGAGGCTCAAGTTATTTGAGTCTCATACAAAAAGATACTGAAGACAGTGAAGACATATTAAATTGAAAATAGAACTGAAACATTTAAAATAACATATAATTTCAACAGAGTGAAGGGTGTAGTAAAAATGACCCTTGTTACTTTGCGGTAATTTAGAAATCTATGCCAAGATTACTTACATAAAGAGGGAAAAAAGGTGGAATCAGTCCAAATCACCTTTCACTATATTTTACATAAATAAAATCGAATAATTATAAAAATATAAGCACACAATATATGTACATTTTATTTATATATTCACATATACATATGTATTTCTGTGTGTATACATATAAATTAGTGTATATATATATATATTTATGTTTATGTAGTATTCTAGTTTGAATTTGGAGACTGTGCATGCTAGCAGGTGTTCTATGACTTAACTTGTTGCCCTAGCTTTTTTATTTCTGGTTATTTTTCAGATAACCTTCTTATTTTTACTCAGGGTGAACACTGAACTATGTTCAGTCTTCCAACCTATGGATTTTTGCGCAGCTGGAATTATAAGTGTATTATCATGCCTACCTTATCCTTTTGATCTCTACCTCCTGTAGCTGAGACTATAGGTATGAGCCACTGTTCCTATTTCCCCCAAATATATTTACCTTAAGAGTTTTAAGTGAAATAAACCCCAAGATAGGGGCACAAGAGGTTTTATCTTTTTGTTGTTCTTTTTAATGTGCTTAAAACCTACTATGTGATTTTTTTTTGTTTCTTTGTATGTTCTTCACCCATGGGACAATCCCTGTTGTCACTGTATTTGATTTCGGTGTTCTGCATCTTGTACAAACATTTTTCTAATTTGGGGAGGGGAAGGGAAATAACAAAATGCTGAAATAAAGATACAGGATGACCCACTGTAACAAGGAGATGTACAAGACACTATGTTGGGAGATGGGGAGGTGGGGAGGAAAGGAATAGTAGGGGAAAAACAAAGGAGGGGGTAACAATGCTCCATAGGAAATGGACTCATTACCTTGCTCATGTAACCATAACCCCTCTGTACAGTATCTTTACAATAAAAAAGATATTTTTAAAAGTTTTTCTTTTTAATTCTCAATTCAGTTATTTTAATCTGTTCAGAATAAGTGTAAACTCTTCCAAATGAGTAGATTTTTATAAAGTGTTAGGGAATTCCATACAAACCATTTAAGATGTCAATTGAAACATGAATATGTTTGGAATAAAGCATGACAGGTCACTAGTTACTGTGATGTAACTTATCTCCAATAAAAATACCAATTTATAAATAGTAAAATTACTTTTCTTTTTTATTGTCAGTTGTGGAGCCTAAACTCTGGGCCTAGGTGCTGTCCCTCAGCTCTTCAACTAAAAGGCTAGCTCTCTACCACTTAAGCCACAGCAGCACTTCCAGCTTTTTCTGTTTATGTGGTGCTGAGGAATCGAACCCAGGGCCTCATGCCTGCAAGGAAAGCACTCTACCACTGAGCCACTTTCCCAGCCCAGTAAAATTACTTTTTAAAAAATCTCAAAGTTGCCATCTTGAGGCTCAGTTTAAGCCCCAGAGTTTAAGCCCCAAGACAGGAAAAAAATCAAAGCTATAAATATGCTAATTAAGATATGTATATATGAAATATAAAGTATTTAATACTTACAATAAAATATTGCTATATCTTCAAAAATTAACACTGGTTTCCATCAATGAAACCACAACCTAACTTTCTTTGTTGCTTCCATGAGTCAAGTTCCATGAACTCTTTATTGTATGAGGATTGCAAACAAATGTTTTTATACACTTGTTGGCATGAAGCTTTGATGCTCATGTCAGATAAGTAAAATAGATATACCATTCAGTTAAGAATACAATAATTAGGAAAGGAAAATGTGAAAATAAGAATTTTTAAAATTATAGAACTAGGGTAAATAACAACTATACCAAAGTACCTTATTATCTCATGTTAAAAACATTAGCACTAATGTGTATTCACTCAGCCATTTACTGTATATCAAATGTCTTAGCAGAAATTGTTTCATTAATCCTCATACTAATGTCTTTCTGGTAAGGACAGGAGAGGAAACTTTTCCTGCTTAGTAATTGTGAAAAAAGATCAATGACCTGTTAAGTAAAATTACAAATTTCATTCTTTTAAATATCTCTCCTTTCACTAATTTGCTTTATTATTATTATAGAGGTGATGTACAGAGAGGTTGCATTTACATGAGAGATATAATGAGCACATTTCCTTTCATACAGTGTCTTCTATTCCCTCACTCTCTCCCAGTTTCTCTCTCCCATCTCTGCCCACAAAATTCACTTTCATCAGTGTCCAGTGAGTTCCACTGCTACATTGCTGATATAAAACAGATGTTTTGTTTCCCTATTCAACTTGTCTAAACATTTAACTTTATTTTTACTAAGTATTAAACTACTTTATTATTTTTACATTTTATTCATCTATTTATTTATGATACATGTAGAACAGAATATTAATTTAGATTTTTTCTAAAATATTTTTCTTTTTTAAATTCAATTTTATTGTTAAGGTGATATACAGAGGGGTTACAGTTGCATATGTAATGTACTGAGTACATTTCCTATCAAACATAGTCACCCCCTCCCTTATTTTTCTCCTTCTTTCCCTACCCCTCAATACTACACCCCAGTATTTCCAACATATTGTGAGTATCACCGTTGCATTGATTCACCCTTTGTCCTTTGACTTACCATTTTATTGTTCCTATTTCCTTTCCTAAATAATTGTATATACAGACACAGGGTACCAAAATCAAATACAGTGGCAACCAAAGGAATGAAAGAAAAAATGAAAGAATGAAAGAAAAAAAAAGAAAGAACTTCACACAGTACATTATAAACAACAGCAACAATAGTAACAACTAAGAAGGAAATGTAAAGACTTGGACAAAAAACTTGTATTAAGTGAAGTAACCTAGACCCAAAGAAACACAGGCTCCATATTTTTCCTCATTAGTAATAATTAGTATATGTCTAGGATAGTACTAGCAGAGGATCACAAAAATCTCAATAGCTATGAATGTATGACCATATAAGATGATGCTATTTGAAATGAACCCCAAGTTATAGAAGAAAGAGGTTTGTCTTTGGTATTTTAGATTTAAGTAATTGTGCAAAGAAGTTACTGTTCAACTAATCAGTCCATAAGTACAATGCAACTTGAATGTTATCATCCCTTTCATCATTTTCTCTCATTCCTCCGAACACAATCTCTCCCCTCAATCTTCTTATTTCATTGAATGTGCATTAAATATTATGACTATATTATCCACTTTTTGATGATATTGATTTGCTATTTTTAAAGAGGTGATTAGCTTCAGATGTTAAAAAGATAATTTCTCTTTAAATTCTGAACCCTACAGAGTAAACAACATTACAGAAAAGTCATAGGCAAAGGTGTAATTATCACACTCAGAATATCCAAAAACAAAACAAAAATAGTTTTAAAAATAGACAGCTATTAATTCACTCTGAAAAGTCTGTATGTCTAAATATCAACTTGATGCAATAATATGTACCTATCGAGACAGTTATTAAAAATAAATCCTCAAAATTTTTCATATGTGATCTTAAAGAAAAGGTGACACTAACATAGTTTTATTTTTTTAGTAAAAGCCAGTGATATCCTTCAACTCAAAGTATTGCTTGTTTTCAAAAAGTAACAGCATACACATTTAAGGTAGCCATCTCCCACGAGTTATGTTATAAAATTAAACCAAATAATAACAACAACTTGTACAATGATGAATGGATTCAAAGCAATTCAAAAATAATCAATCAATATCTTCCTTTGGTTGTCTTGAGTAATTAATGTTTTTTTAGAAAGAAAAAGCTATGGTTTGACTAATTTCTCGGTGATAGGATAGGAAGAACAGTCCAACCCTAAAAATTCCTGAAGTCCACAGAGGATTACATGTCCCAGTAATTTCAAATTTTAGCACAGGGATATGGTTCCATTCCTCACAAAACTTTCAACACACTGTTAGTCCTCATGCTTCAAATGAAAACAATCTGGATTCCTCTTGAGTAGACTGGCTCCCACACCAACCAGCCTGTCAACATCTAAAAATCAATGATCAGTATCTTTAGTGAAAGGATTTCTTCACAGGGGTATCCATATAATCACCACTGGTACACTTGGTCACAAGAACACATGGTTACAGAACTGTACTGGAGATGTTTATATTCATAGAGACTTTTTAGTAGATGAGGCATACAATTTGAAAATATACAGTGTGAGAGAAAAGCAGTATGAAAACTCAGTGTTCCATAAATGTCATTGTCTTTCAAATTTCATTACCAAGTTTTTCAAGCTGAAAAAGGAGAGAAAAAACTCAAAAAATGTTTGTAATGTTGCTGGGATATAAATTAGTTTATTATCACAACCGTAGTGGATTTCCTTAGATAAACAAATTCATAGTCCAACAAAATCAATACTCCATAAAATGGTATATAAAAAGTGGGGGGAGGCAGTAAAGGAGAAGGTGTAGAGTAATGAAGAGAGAATGAGGTGGAATGCAATTAAATATTCAATGCATGTCCAATGAAACTAAGAAAATTGAGTATGGATAGGGTTAGAAGGGAAGGGAGAGAATTATATAGCAGTGATATAGATTAAATTACATTGAATATATAACCAGCTTTGTTGAATAGTAATTCATTTGTAAATCTAAAAATGATGTAAATATAATTCAAAGATGTAAACAACCTAGATTTAGATATTTCATTCTCTATATGTTTAAAGATTCAATGTACATATTTAACAAGATAGTAATGGGCAATAAAGTGTACAATGTGTCATGAAAACAAGAAATGCAAAAACAATAAACCTATGCACACATATGTGCATATACACACATATATGTATAAATGCTCGTTTATATATTAACCTTATCCAGGAAGCAATATAGGAGTTAGTAGTATGGGTAAGGATCACCTGGCATTCATTTGGTCTAATTCATCTTGAGCAATGGAGTAGTGGGTACATAGGAAATGAAATTTATTGAAAAACAAATAGCAAGCAGGAATTTACTAATATGACTTCTGTGGCCAGTCTCAGTTGAGCAGTATTGCATCATGTTTCAGAATAATAATTTCTATCATACTATCTTCCTAAAGGGAAAAAGATATTTAAAATATCGCAGGAACATACAATGACTCAATTTCAACCTAATATTACTAATAGCATTATTGAAAAATATTATCCTGCGGTGGCTTATTTTGCTAGTGTAAGAATATTGTGTAGTTATATGTACCTTGTCACTTGACTCCAAAACGTTATTAATATATAATATAATCATTGGAGAATGGCCAAGTATAAACAAATTTGAATGTTCCAATGATTTAGAATTTAACACTTTAAAATACTTGGCAACATGAAGTGGAAAGAGCAAGTCTAGATGCCACTTACTCTGAGTAGCCTTTCAACATCACTCAGCTGTAAATTTGCATTTTTTTCCAGTTGGTCATTGGGCTTGAACTCTCAGGCCGTGGGCTTTGTCTCTGAGATTTTCACTAAAGGCTAGAGCTCTACCACGTTGAACCACAGACCCATTTCTGGTTTTTCAGATGGTTAATTAGAGATAAGAATCTCACTGACTTTCCTCGATGGGCTGGATCTTAGCCCTGATCTCAGCCTGCTAAGTACCTAGAGTTAAAGGTGAGAGCCCTCAGCACCCAGCTAACTTTGCATTTTCTTAAATTCCCAAGTGAATTCATCCATTATATCTTTTATGAGAAAAATTGTCTTTCCACCAGGCCATGTACTTCAATGAGTATTTTTTTCATGTCTCCCTATATAATAATCTTTTCTCAATTCAAACTCAGTACCTTGTGATTGCTAGACTGGTGCTCAACTACTTGATCCATATCCTTAACCCATTTTGTTTTTATTGCTTTTTTCAAATACAACCTTGAGAGTTCCGGAAGATGGCAGAGGAGAAGCTGGAGGCTAAACAAGTTCTCGCATAGAAAGCAGTTTTAGAGTTCCAGTGAACAGTCCTAAGCCAGAGAATCACACCAAGTGTGCCATCACAGGACAGAGAGTTAGGCCAGAGAAGGAAAATCAAATACAATCTTGTGTTTTCGTCTAGAGCCAGCTTGAACTGAACTTCTTCTGTTTATACTCCCCATGTGGCTGGGATGGCAAACACTCACCAGTACCTTAATTGTTTTGTTTGTTTTTAAATCAGATGATAGGAAGGTCTCTCAAACTTGTTTCCCGAGTTGGTTTCTAGTAATCTTTATCTGAGTCTCTACCTCCCAAGTAGCTATAACTATAGGTATAAAGTTTCTAAGAGCAAGAGTTTTATCTAACTAACACTTATATGCAATATTTTACTAAGTTTTGTAATAGATGAAAGAAGTGAAGATATTGAAGAATTCACCACAGCATCTCATTCAAGGATTGGTGTATTTTCCTCCAAGCATGCAGGCTATTGGCAGAGTTTGGTTAGTTGTGGCTGTAGATGGAGACTATGTATTGACCTAGTGACCTTTCATATTCAAGCAAACAAAAGAACATTGAATCCTAGTGCTTCTAATTTCTCTGACTTCTCTGTATGATTTCTTCTATTTTAAGGCATAATAAGACTACGTTGAACCTCTACAAATGAACAGCAAAAAAAAAAACTTCCTCCTTTCAGTTCAAATCCTTTCAAAATGTAAAATAGTATATTCATAGTTCAGGAATAAGAATGGGAAATCTTCTTTGGAGCCATAATTTATCTTCATGCCTACCGTGTCTAAAATTTCACCATCCAAGTTATGCTTACTGTGGTATGTGAATATTCTTTTTATTAGATAAATACATTGCTAAACTTTTCCAATATAACATTATTCACATTCAAATTTTAATGCAAACCTCTAAAGTGAGAATATTTCCTTCTAAAATACAACTAATATTTGCTCATCAGAAAGAAGAAATACATAGATGGAAAGGAAAAGATTAGATAATGTGATCATTACCAGTATTAAATATCTTGTAGGGGAGATGAGAGAGGAGCTGGAGGACTCCAGGACAGCTCTAGGGGAGAAGAATGAACCATGCAGAGACTGACAACCATTTATAAAGCAGCTGTGGGAAGCATAATGTCCACATAATAAAATAGATGTTAGGTATTGTCCTTTTTTAAATTATGTGACCACACACACATGCATGCATATGTACCATACATTGAGTCAGCTGCTTCTCCTGAGGTGTGGTGAAATATTTTCATAAACTAATGAATGACCCAGAGTTGGAGGTTTAAGTGTTGAAGTAAGGGGTGATTAATAAGTGAATATACAATATATAACTATTTCTAATGATTTCAGAATACAATTTCACTCTGAGGAATAATATTCTGCATTCAATTATTGTATTGTATATTTAAAGAAAGAATTTTCATCTGGTCAAATATTGAGTCTGTGAAAATCCAATCATAACAGGAAGCAAAACCAATTTCTATTTCACTTCAGTGCACTGTACTATGTAATCTTTTCCTGTGGATAGTTAGTGCATGCAATTTTCATTAGAAGAGTTTTTAACATCAGAGGTAATATTTGTAGCCTGCAACAGATTCACAGTAGCTCTTTCATAGTTGGTCACTTCATAATTAGGTTATAACTTTGCAAGAAAGCACATACAGGGTACTGGGTCACAGCTTTTAAGTTATAGGTCCAATAAAAGCACCAAGGTTGTGTCATTATTTTGAAATGACTTTTAAGCAGTATCATTTTACTGCCAAATGCTTTTATAATTCCTTTTCCAAAAACAAATGTGTTCATCATGATTTGGGTTTGTTTCTGCATCTAACCAGGTTTACAGTCACTTTTTGAATTATGATTCATCTTTAAATCTATGTAACACTATTCTAACTATTCCTACTGAAATTAATCTTAATGTGTGATTGCTTATTATGCTTTTATAATGTTGAAATTATTATACATACTTAGTGCTTAAAATATCCTGATGGAAAGCCTTTTCTAGTGGTATTATTTAGTTGCTCAGACATTTTCAAATAACACATTTCTAAAAGTCTAAAACTTGAAAACAACACAAAGATTCTAGTTCAGAACCCATTTGCTGAGAAAGATTTTATACAAACGTAAATAAGCATTGTTTATATTCCTAGCCAAACTGAGACTGGATTTAGTAATTTAACTTCGAACAGATAAAAAGTAGATAAGGCCCTACACATGCACACATGTACATGTTCATGTGTGCACACACACATACAAATACACACAAACACACACATACAGATGGGGGAAAAGAAATTTAGCTAAAAGCACCTGATTGATTCCCATTTTTGTGTTTGTTTTTTCTTTCTTTCTTTTTTCTTTTGCTTCTTTTTTTGGTCAGTCGTGGGGCTTGAACTCTGGGCCTGGGCACTGTCCCTGTGCTCTTCAGCTCAAGGTGAACATTCTACCACTTGAGCTACAGTGCCACTTCTGGTTTTCTATTAGTTTATTGGAGATAAGAGTCTCACAGACTTTCCTGCCCTGGCTGGCTTTGAACTGTAATCCTCAGATCTCAGCCTCCTGAGTAGCTAGGATTATAGGCTTGAGCAACCAGCGCCTGGCTGGGTTTGTTTTCTTAAATAAAGAAAAAGTCTTAAACAACTGGTTTTTCCCCATCTCCTCCACAAGTTATACTGACATCAAATATAGTGAAAGCAGGGGTTATACTGTGGGGGAGGGACATACAAAGCAACAAAGAGATAATCTTATAAATGCGTTAGAAACACATGCATGAAAGAAAAAAAACATTAAAATACACATCTAACGGTTCATTTTCCTGACATCACATTATCTGACCTTTTCCGCTTGACTCATACTAGATATTACAAATAAGGGAAACCATGGGACCTATGTTTCTTTGGGCCTGGCTTACTTCACTTAATATAATTTTTTCCAAGTTTTTCCATTTCCTAACAAATGGGGCAATGTCATTCTTTCTGATGGAGGCATAGAGGTGGACCTGTTGCAACAATGAGAAGTACAAGTTGTCATGTCCAAAACGAGCTTTACAACCTCGGTGGGGGGGGGAGGGAAGGGGGGGAAGGAGAAGGATTGGGATTGGGGGGGAGGGGGGAGGCTGGGAAGGGATGTGAAGGGTAAACAAAGGAGGAGGCTACAATGCTTGGTAAGAAATGTATGCATTATCCTGCCCATGTAATTGTAACTCCTCTGTACAGTATGTTCACAAATAAAATTAAATTAAATTAAAAAAAAAGAAAAAGTCTTAGCAAAGTATTGAGGATGAGAATGTAAAAAATAGTACCTAGTTAAGGTTCTCAGTATTGAGCATATTAACTAGGTTATTAATTAACTTAGACTGTTTAGATTGTGTTTAGACTATGGGAAAAAGTGAGCCTATGCTAGAACTACATGTCGGTACTTTCTTTTTTTAATTTATATTTTTATTGTAAAGATACAGTACAGAGGGGTTTCAGTTGCATGAGTAAGGTAATGAGTACATTTCTTGTTAAGCATTGTTACCCCCTCCTTTGTTTTTCCCCTACCATCCCTTCTTTCACCACCTCCCCAACTCCTCCATCCCCAACAAAGTTGTAAAGTTCAACATAGTGTTTTGTACATCTCATTGTTACAATGGGTCATCCTGTATCCTTATTTCAGCATTTTGTTATTTCCCTTCCCTACCCAAATTAGAAAAATACATGTACAAGAGGAAGGGCACCAGAATCAAATACACTGAAAACAGGGGTTATACCATGGGGGAGAACATACAAAAGAAACAAAAAAAATTATAACCAGGCGTGAGTGGTTTACACCTATAATCCTAGATACTTATGATTGAGATTTGAGAATTGAGATTTGAGTTTGAAGCCAACCTGGGCAGGAAAGTATTTGAGACTCTTACATCCAATTAACCATCTAAAATAAATGTGAAAGTGGACTTTTTGCTCAAGATGTAGAATGCTAGCCTTGAAGCAAAAAGCTCAGGAACAGTGCTCAGGCCCTGAGTGCAGGATACAGGATGAGCACAAAAGAAAAAAGCAAAAAGATAATAGAACTCTATTTTTTTCCAGCCCTTAAACTGGTATCTAACTATTTATCAGTTTAAAAGAATTGTTAATTCCATTAGTCATTGTTCTTTCATGAAACAACAACAATAAAATAAGTATAGATGTACAGAAAGATATTATTTTATGAGACTTGTTGAGTGAAAAGATTATGTAGGATGCAGATTAAGGTATGACTCACTGGAAGAGTGTAATCTTATCATATGCAAAACGTGGGTTTAATCCTCAGTACATTAAAAAAAAGTAATTAGGAAGGATGGAAGGAAGGAACGAAGGAAGGAAGGAAGGAAGGAAGGAAGGAAGGAAAGGAGGGAGGAAGGAAGGGAGGGAGGAAGGAAGGGAGGGGGGAGATATTATGGAGTACTTAGATGGTCCAAGATCCCTCAAAAACAAGCTGGTAGCCAGATACTGGTAGCTCATGCCTATAATCCTAGCTACTCAAGACTCTGAGATCTGAGTATCAAGATTCAAAGTCAGCCTGGGCAGGAAAGTGCTTAACACTCTTTAATTAACCACCTAAAAGTGGAAGTGGCGCTGTGGCTCAAGTGATAGAGTGCTAGCCTTGAGCTGAAGAGCTCAAGAACAATGCCCAGGCCCAGAGTTCAAGCCCCACAACAATAAACAACAACAACAAAAAGCATCTGGGAGTAGTAGAATTCTTGTTCAAACTCAACCTGGAAAAAGTAGAATTCAAATTCAAACTCAACCTATGAGTCAGGAATGCTGTTATCTAAATGCTTAAATTGAATATTCTCAAACTATCTGTCATTTCTTGGCTATGTGTCTTTGACAGTGCCCCATATATGGAAAGTATTCTGTAACTTTGAGTTATGAAAATGTTCCATTTCTTCCCTAACAGGATTGATCATACCAATTGATCATATCATTATTCTGAGACTCATTCTACGTAAGAGAGGACTTTTGGAGAAAATAAATAAGCCATTTGTTATTTGGCATAAGATACCAAAACTGTGATTGAATTGACATTAATATTTCTGTAATTAAAAATAAATCATATTAATATGTTTTGGAGATACTGAAGTATTTATGAGAATTAAAGAGGACATTGGTTTCATCTGAATTGTTATGGTGAGACTATCTATCATCTATTTATATTTATTTTTGTGTCAATATTGGGACTTGTACTCACGGCCTAAATACTATTTTTTACCTTTTTTCACTCAGGCTGGCACTCTACCACTTGTATCATAGCCCTATTTCTAGTTTTTTTGTTGGTTAATTAAGAATCTCACAGACCTTTTTTTTTTTTTTGCCAGTGCTAGGTTTGAGTCTTAATCCTCATTTCTCAGACTCCTTAGTAGCTAAGATTTCAGGTATGAGCCTCTGGAACTTGGATAAGGGGAGGTTTTAGTACTCATTGTTTTTAATGATTAAGTTTGTTGTGAGTAGGTGCATACATATACATATAATAAAAAATGAACTGCGTTGTTTACATATTTGAAAGGTTGCAGTTGCAATAATATTAAAAGGAGGGTTGATATGATATACTGATCTGTTAGTAACTTTTGTATAATAAATGTGTGGGGGGTGAGGAAGCCATCTTTGTTTGTTTAACATTAATATCTGGCTCCAATATACCCAATTACAATTATTTTATGAGAACTGTGAATGAAGAACAGATAGTTTACATAATAGTCCTTGAAGATTTAGTGTTATTTTTGTTGGCACTTACTCAATGCTTCTTTGAAATCTGCAATGTAGTCTAGGTGGGCATTTGAGGGAATTATATGAGTTTTATCAGGGTATACATAAGTCTCAGAATGAGTCTGGTAAGATAAATGGTTATTAGAAGGAAAGAAGAAATTTCTGTCAGCTGTTCAGTATATTTAAATTTTCAAGAAGCCCTACAAAGCATTCTTGTGGCTCTGATAAATATGTTTTTGTCCTTCGTAATTGTGAGACATTTTTTCTCATAAAGAGATAGCTTCAATCATAGGTCATTAACACACTTCTATCAGGGCACAATCATAGTAAACTGCTTGTATTTCTGTGCATATGTTTTCTGAAAACCAGCCCTTATTGTCTGACTTTGAGACCAAAGATAACCTCTTGATCCTGAAAAAAATCAGCACTGACTACATGAAGAAGCAAACATTGGAAGACCAAATGACCTGAAAATGATCTCTCTACAAATGTTCTAAATCTATTTGAAGGGTTAAGTAAAAGGATTTCTTCCTTTTACTTAACATTTCTTTTGTATGTCTAATAGACTTTTTGTATATATTTTTGGAATTCAGTTGATATAGGATAAATTCAGAAGGAAGATCCCAGGTCATGGCATTGTACAACATTTTGAGATATAGACCACAACCCTTTTGTCTTGTTTCCTCTAATATAGTCATTCTGATTAGTAAATCTATATTCTGAGTTTTTTTTACATTCTAAACAACACTGGAATAATAAACCAGAGGTAGAAAGCTTATTGAGGGTAGAAAAAGAATTACATTTCAATAAAGAAATAGATTTCATTTTAAGTACCCAGGAGATTATTTTATAAGGAAGAATAAAAATAAATTTATAAAAGTACCATGTGGCAGTGGACTTTTTGTCTAGAATATTACTTTCTCAATATAACCCCCATTGAGGCAAAAGCAATATTAACAAATGATAAAGTTTTGCTGTAATTCTTAGTATTTTAATAAACATAGTAATAACATGCCAAGTAAATTAAACTCCTTAATCTTTTCCCTCTATTTTCCTCTAACACTGCACTGCTATAGTTGGAAAATGATCATTCCACAAACAAACTCACTAATCATCCAAGATTGATTAAAAAGAAAAAGTATTCTTGATTTTTGTGACCTCAAAGCTGAAGTCTTTGAATGGGAGATTAAAGCTTAATTATTTTGGTGTAAAAGTTCAGTGCTATCAATCTGGCCTCTTCACCAATTTGAAAGTGTAAATTGCTTGGGTAATATAGGTACATGCTCTCTCCTTTCCTTTTGAAAAGAATTTATATTTTCAATTTCTAGATGAAAAATAATATCATGGCTAAATGCTAATCATGGTTTTTGCTGACAGACATGGACCAAACCAAGAGATTACCTAGAATGCTAAAATAGCA
Organism: Dipodomys ordii; assembly: GCF_000151885.1. Lineage (NCBI taxonomy): Eukaryota > Metazoa > Chordata > Mammalia > Rodentia > Heteromyidae > Dipodomys > Dipodomys ordii. The sequence goes on from NW_012267300.1 coordinate 1,951,479, forward strand.
GCATGAATAAATCAACATTGCCTTTCTCCATTTACTAATCTGCTTTTTAGACTTAAAACACAAATGTTTTCAGAAAGTGTAAACCACCTTGTGATAAAGTTGAAAATGTTCTTTCAACACTGAAACATAGTTTTACTTGTTAAGCTATTATAAGGCAGTTATTTTCTGTATTAAAGCTAAACAGAAACCTGCCAAACTCGCATAAGTTGTTTTGTGGAATGGCAGCTCCTTTGTACAATTACTAAAAGATAACAAAATCATTAAAAAATATCAAGCTCACTCTATCACCTATACACATACTTTCTCTCTCTTTCTCTCTCTCTTTCTCTAGTCACTAGTGTTCCACATAGGAATCATTACACATGTTGCATGTATGGATCCCTAGAAATAACATACTTATACATGTTGGTTTACAAAATATTAACAAGAAACTAGATGTAATGGTTTTTTTAGAAATGCATTTTTCAGGTTGATAGTTTGTAAGTGATAGCACTGTGTATGAATTCTTTATTTTGTCACTTAAGAGGGACAGCTAAGTGCTATTGTGGACACCAGTCCATTTCTCTTCCTCCTGTAGCTGAATCTCCTCTCCAGGACCCTGAGTCTCTTACTGGAAGCCACATAGAGGAGAAGAGGATAGTAAGACTAACAGCTCAAGTTCAAATTTTGACTCTGCCCCTTTTTCGTCATCTCCATTTGTAGTAAAAAATAATTTGTCTAATGAGCAGCAACTATTTCTGTAAAATTATATAATAATGTTCCATGTTTATTATCAATTATAGAATTTATGAAAAATGATAATACAGTTCTTGTCAGACTAGTATGACACTTAATGTCCTTACTTCCAGAAGTTTACTCAGACACAACATAAATTCATTATTGCTTAATAATATATTTTGTTTGGGTTTTCTTTGTCTTTTTTTCTGTGTGTGTTAGTACTTGGATTTGAACTTTGGACCTATTCTCCCTTGGCTTTTTCACTCAAGGCTGGCACTGGACTAACTCCTCTTCTGGCTCTTTGGTAGCTAAATAGAGATTAGAGTCTGATGGATTTTCTTCCCAAGAAAATATGGCTTCTAAGCAAGATCCTTAGACCTCAGCCTTCTTACTAGACAAAATTACGGATGTGCAACCAGAATCCAGCAATGTTTTACGTGAACTTTCCAATATTATTCATGGCACTGGACATTGAGACATTTCCAAAGCTGATTTACAAATTAGATTTTTTTCTTGCTGTTCTGTTCACTGTTAATAAGGAGCTACCTAAATATATCAACATAGTTATGATGAAAAAGATGTCTTTTGTTTAAAGCTAGGTGTTTCTATAAAAGTGATTAGACTCTTTTTCTTTCTAAAACAAGTGGTTTCTAATTATATTTAAATTTTCAATTTCAAACTGCAAGACCCCCTATATGAACTTTTGTAATCATCATACAAGTATTAAAAGTTTACATAGGTCGAGCAGTTCAATTGTCTGGCTTGAATTAAGTCAGTCTCTCTCTTTTTTAGGACACACTATCTACAAAGTGATATATTTCTAGTCTCTCTCTCAAATAGAAGCCCAACAATCAATGTGTTTTAATCTACCCCTTTTATAAGAAAGTGGCAAGACAGCTTGGGTTCAACATTAACTTCGATATGTACATTCAGGGTTCCCTTACCTATTGTCAGAAATAACATTCTAGAGACCCCTGTAGGTGAAAGTCCATGAAATAGCAGCATTAGATAGACAGACAGACAATTTGATAGCTGTTTTAAACTTGTGATAGAGTGAAGTAGCAATAAGAAAACCATGATGTAGCAAGGGATGATTGTAATATGACGTGAAGATACAAAGAGAACCCAGGTCTCTGGTGACCTGAATGGCTTAAAATCCCGTGGCAACTACATTTTAATGTTTCGTATTATCTTGCTTAATTTCTTAAGTATCCAGGCATAAGGTGGTGGTTATTATTCTCCCACAACAGGAAAAGGATAGAGTTATATAACATCAAAGTAATTCCTCCATGGTCAATAAGCCATGAAATGGCAGAGCAAATATTCACAGCCAGGTTGCATGGTCTTCCAGAACTATATTTTCTCACCACATTACATTACCCTCATAAATTAACAAAGATTTGTGTGAAAATGATTACGTTTTGCAAATACCTTAATTCCAACAGAATTTTTTTTCTTTTCCCTGTGAAAACAAAAATGAGCCCACAGACATAGCCCGTAAACCTGGCAGCATGTTCAAATGAAAAACACTCTGCTGACACATATTTCAGAGGTGTTTGTCAATAAGGTGACCATGCCATAGTTATAGAGCAGAGGTAAGCTTGCAGCCTCTGAGAATTCTTTCAAAAATTGAATGTGGATGCAATACATAAAATAATACAGGTCACCAACCCAACATATTGAATCTAAGAAGACTAAAGCTCCTTCCCATTAATACATTCACTCTTTTAAAATAGTGGTAGATTGGGCTAATCAAAAGATGTGTTTAACATATTCTTCATCTTTCTTCTATAGTCTAGAGAAAACATGTACAACTGCTGCTTCCCTATCAGGAATAATGTTTCAGGATAAGAAATAAAATCAATACATAAGGGTGTGTTTATTAGAATATTGCCTCAAATTACTGCCCCAATCTTGTGGACTTAGCTGAACAGTGACAATGTACAACGTTCTAATTATCTTCATATCCATTTACTCATTTTGTTGTCATGAAACTCCTTTTATTTTGGCAAGGAAAATATTATTATATTGTTTAAAGTTTTTTTTCTTTCCTTTGCCATTTTTTTATCCTTTGAGACAAAGCATTGAATTTAAGATAAATTCACATAGCCACAGATTCTTCTTTCCACTGCTGTGGAAGATTGAACAATCTGTACTCAAGGTCTTTCAAAATGGCATTGAGCATGTTGAGGCTAGATCAAGAACAAATACATTAACCTCAGAAAAACCATTGCAGCTTCAATAGTTCTGAGTTTCTAACAACACATGTGAAACATCTCCTTGCGTGGTCAGAATAAAGACTCATAGCCAATAAATAGCAGTGTTAAAATTCAGATTCTTCACAAGGTACTACCATTTGCCAAAGATAGAGTTCACACAGTCCATGTGCTCATTTTCTCTGAGTTCAGTGTTCAAATAGGACAATTCCTATGTTCTGTTTTGTGCATTACTTTCTCATAATAATGATAAAGTCTTATATCATTTTCCTGAATTATGAGGAACAGCAGCTGACCTTCAGTGCACAAGGGTTTACAGTGCTTTTAGGTAGGTGCTTTGAAGTATCCCTCCTCTTTTGATGAGAGTAAGATGAGTAGATTTCTTTTAATTCAGCAGTACATCCCCACATTATTTTTTTCTCTACTTATTTCCGCAAGGCTTGATTTCTTTCTCTTTTCCATTGCTGTCGGATTCCAGATTACTACCTTACCAATTAGAGTTTATTCAGCAAGCAGGTGTTAGTATCCTGAAAAGCTTAAGTATCTCACTAAATACAATGTGTATAATAATGAGTGATCAGAGGCTGGCATCTCTCCTTACACAAAGGTGTATATATAATTGCATCTAGAAATGCATTAATACTGCCTGAGGGTGAACAGACAGAATGGATAATAAGGCCATCTAAGCAGAAAGCTCAAGAAATGTCTCCTTGACCAGTAATCTTTAGCTGAAATTTTAAATGTAAGGATTAGGCACATAAGTAATATAGATGTTCAAAGAAGGAAGTAAAACTAAAGTGTAGGGAGAAAGGTTGAGATTTCATGAGTTTAACTAGTGACATGAGAACTATGCATACCTTTTATTTCTGGTTTGAGTACTGTACCTTTTTAAATTATTTTTCTTTTTGTAGATTATCTTTAAGTAGTTATATGAAGGATTTGCCATTTTTTAATTTTATTTTATTGTAAAGATGTTGTACAGAGGGGTTACAGACACATGAGAAAGGTAACAAGTACATTTCTTGTCAAACATTGTTTAGTCACTGCTTTTTTCTCCCAGTATCCCTTCCATCCTCCACCCCCCCCAAAGTTGTAAAGTTCATTTTTAACATAGTGTCTTGTGAGTATTGTTGCTGTCTTTGTTTCAGCATTTTTTACTCCCCGTCCCTTCCCCAAATCAGATAAATGTATATACAAGATGCAGGGTCCCCAAATCAAAGACAGTGATTGCCAGGGATAAACCAATAGAAAAAGAAAAGTGAAATAAAATGAAAAGAAAAAACTATATACAGTATATTAGTGATAACATGGTCAACAACCAAAAACAGACCTGTTGTTTCCTTGTCTTACAGTTCAATTACCATCATTGTATACGGTCATATATATAATAATAGCTATTGAGCTATTATGATTATCTGCCATGTAACAAAGAAATTTACAAATTGAATTCATTTTGATCAATGTGTCACCTTAAATATATACATATGCTATCCACTGTTTTCTATACCTAAAATATGTTTATCAGATTGGTAGTAAAAAATGATTTTTGAAAGTTCATATTGGTAGAAGGGGAAAGAAACAATTAGAGCTACCAAGACTGAATTGATGTGAAAAGAAAGACAAGCACAGATAAGCAAATGTGGCATATTCCTATTACTCAACCATTAAAAAGAAGAAACATTCAACACATGCAGAAAAGTGAATGCATCTTCAAAGTTCTACGAGAAGCAAAAATTGATAGATATACAAACCAGAAGATGATTCAATCTTTGTGGATGTATAAAACACATAAAACTCTTAATAGTAATAGAACACACAAATGTTCATGTAGAAAGAAAGGGGCACAGTCAAGGGGTCAGGATAATTATTAGGTATTATAAAGCTCTGTGTAATGGTATACATTATTTACACTCTGGTTGGTTTAAAATGCAAACGTGTCAAATTCAGTTGCATTACATACTAAACATGGATACATTCTGGTGTGTTTTTTATTGTAAAATGCTGTACAGAAGGGTTACAGTTACATGAGTAAGGCAGTAAGTATATTACTTGTGGATCATTGTTACCCCTTCCATTGTTGTTGTCCAATTATCCCTTCCCTCCCCCACCTCTCACATTTCTCCCAACCACACCACTCACCCCCTCCAGAAGTTGTCAAGTTCATTTCCAATATACTGTCCTTTGATATCATTGTTGCAAATGGGTCATTCTGTGCCCTTGTTCACCATTTTGTTTTTCCCCTTCCCCTCCCTAGATTAGACAAATGTATATACAAGATGCAGGATACCAAAATCAAATACAGTGACAACAGGGAATATAGGGGGAAGAACATACAAAGGAAACAAAGAAAAAATCACATAGGACATTTAAAACAGCAACAACAAAGACAGACCTCTTGTGTCCATATCTTAGGGTTCATTTCACTTAGCACCATCTCATATGGTCATGAGTTTTTCAGCTCATCCAATAAGGTGGATATATTTTGTTATAAGCAATGGATAACAAAACAATTGACTTTTGAATGTTAAATATATGATATCAAGTAAATGTATGCATTTTACCTTTTCTAAAACTTAGGAAATGATTGTGTTATTTTAAAATATAGTTAAAACCTGTAAAGAAAATTGATGCTTCACTCATGGCAACATTACTACAAATCAGATATAGAAATAAAATGCTGGTTGATTGTGGTATTTGAGACAAGGTCTCTCCATATTCTCCACCATACCCACGAGCATGCTATGTAAACCTGGCTGATTGCAAGTGAGAAATCTTCCTATCTTATCATCCTGAGATGCGATTACAGGGATAGACTTCCACACACCTATCGTAATGTATGACCTTTTATAATATGTTCAATAGAAACTTTCCTTAAATTTTCACTTAAAATCCAGACTGGTGATTACACATACACTTTGCCCTCAAGGTCTCCTGCTTTTGAGGCTGGCACTACACTGCTAAGCCATTACTCCAGCCTTAGTTTTCACTGATCATTTTAGGAGAGGGTCTAACTTCCCAGCCAGGTTTATGTCTGGCCTGAAATCATTCTGTTTTAGGTTTTCAACATTGCTGGGATCAAAGGCACATGGCACTGTATACAGATGTAACCAATCTGTTTTTTGTTAGTGTGGTGGTTGCTGTTGTTTTGTGTTTTTAATAATTGGTCTATCATAGAACTGCAATACTCCTAATTTCAGTCTTCCACATAATTTGGGATGAAAGACATACACAACTGTGTCCAGCTATGGCTTGATGAGTCTTATAAACAGCTGCCTGAAATTCCCTTATACTATGATCCTACTAATTTCAGCTTAAAGAGTAGCTATGATTATATGAATGAGGTACTGATGCCTGGCTACTAGTGATTTTGTTTTACAATTGGATGCAATTGATGATTCTTGTTGGAAGCATCAAAATTTATCTGAATTCAATATTTTTAAATTTTAAATTTAATATATGTTGTGCCTCTGTGTACTCTTTCTGAAGAATGTTCCATATCTTTGGTAGCTATTTCAATTCAGATTATTCAGTGTTTCACCTCTGTAACCAAGTGTTGCTTTGGTTGCCTACAGCTACATTGGTGAATGAAACCTGTTGACATTGTAGCATAGCATGTTGTAGTCCTTCAATTAATATCTAGGATTTCTCAGCTCTGGACTAACACAGATAAGATGTGTGTGTGTGTGTGTGTGTGTGTGTGTGTGTGTGTGTGTGTGTATGTGTGTATGTGTGTGTAGCTAAGTTTGATATTCAAATTGTAGCACCTTAAAACCTTTTGGGAAGCTCAAAGCAGATTATATTGCAATGCAGTATTTAGTAGTATTTTAACATGGCTAATGGAAAACCAAAGGCTTGATTTTTATTTAAACAGTAGGATTATGTTGATATTTAGGTAGAAATTGTCAAAATCACTAAAGTTTGAAAAAGTGGAGAGCAAATTTCCAACACACCTGAGACAAGCAAGGAGAAGCAAACCACCGGAGTTCAATACTTGATCACAGCATGAAATGGGTGGGATGTGTTTGACTTTAATTTTACACTCTAGAGATATTTTTTCCATCTTAAGCACTTTGAGTTTTATAGAAATAAAACCATGATATCATGCACAGAAAAGAAAATAAAAAGGAATTTATAATTATTCAATTTAACATGAGGAATGACAAAGAATGCCATGGAAATCTTCAGGGAGGGACAGGGCGAGCCAAGAAACACAGGTTTTGTGAAAATGAACAGAAAACCAATATTTTAAGTGAAATATGATATTCAAATGATTAATTAGGTAAATTTCAGTCACCAAGGAGATTAACAACAAAGATGTAAATAAATAAGTAGATAATTTTGTGGATAGAAGCTTACGATTCAAGATGAATTTTTTAAAAATACATTTTACATCATATTTCAGTTTTTCAATAAAAATCCACACCCATGGAGGAAGATAATCAGTATAGTTACAAACTTGACAAAGATACAGAAATGAAATCCTTCATGTGTCTGTTCTTGTTCTATCCCAAAATGTGTCTTGCTTTCATCTCCTGTTTATCTAGTGCATTTCACCATGAAAGAAGAGCATGATTGCATTCTTCTTGCTGTGAGTGAGAGAAGTTCTTCATGGATCGGATGTATGTCCATTAGCCTGCTCAGCACTTGCAGAAGTGCTATGAGCCATCACAAAACTTACATCAAAATGGAGAAAAAGTAAAGGGCACTACAATTTTTGTCCAGAGGATTCTCAATCTAGTATTTTTAATTGTAGTATTTATTTGAAACTCTTTTAACAAAATGCAGGAATAAGGCTACAGGTTGACCCATTGTAACAATGAGATGTATAAGACACTATGTTGAAAACTAACTTTACAATTTCTGGTGTGGGGGAAGGAGGAGTTGTGCAGGTAGGGAGGAAGGGATGGTAGGGGAAAAACAAAGGAGGAGGTAACAATGTTCGATAGGAAATATACCCATTACCTTATTCATGTAACTGTAACCCCTCTGTACAGTATTTTTACAATAAAATATATATGCAAAAAAGAAAACTCTTCTAATAATTTGTTATGTTCTAACTTTGAATTACCTTAAAGCACAAATTTGACTCTGGAGAAATATTTATGTGTTGTAACTATAAATGTTTAAACATTATCTGTTTTGTTTACATTATTCCTTAACAAGAGTACAAAAAAGAAATGAGCAAAAGGTGCAATTGTGAAATAATGAACAATTAAATATCACACAATGATATTAATAGAATCACAACAGTAAAAGATTGAATAATTTCAATTTAAACATGGAATTGCTTAAAGAAATATAAGAGTGAAAACTCCAGCTCATTTCATAATATTCTTATTATCTAAATAGCAAAACTAGTAAGGGTTAAAATAACAGACAAATCTCCAACACATATTTAGTTTCTAAAAACACATATAAACTAATTATAAATTTGAATATTTATATGTAAATGACTATTGACTCTACGTGATTAAATTCTCAAGGTATCATTAGATATTTAATTAGTATAGATTAAACATGCACAGAAAAACAAAGCCCATCATTAATATTTAATTGATGCACTTATAAAGTCAATATATATTCGTGATTTTAGAAACACTGCAAAGGTTGATCTGCCCCACAATGGATAGCACATTGGATGTTAAAACTCTAGCAAAGTCTAAGAATTCTAAGATCTCTGCTAATCTTATAAAAGTATATTTTACAAAATGCAGCAGAGCATGGTGAAAATTACCTGTAATGTGAGCTACTCAGGTAGGAGGCTCACCTCAACACAGATATTCAAGACTAGCTTGAACAATATATCAAGCAACTGTCCTCTCTCAAAAATAAAATCCAAAGACATGTAGAAGGGACTATGCATTCATATGTATACACATACACATATTCATGATAAAATGTAGAAAGTGCTTTCTGTGGTATAGTTGGATGTTCAAAATAGTTGTACCTCCAGGAATACATTTTGTGCATCAAAGTGCTTTTTGCATTTCAAGGCCCTAAGTGACTGCATAGGAATTTTTTGGATTGTTTTCTCTCTCTGTGAGGAATGATATGGAGTTTTGATGGATATTGCACTGAGTTTATCAATAGCTTTTAACAGTATTCTCATTATCATGATATTAATTCTATTAATTCAAGACACTTTTGACTTTTTATGTCATCTTTTTCTTCCAAACTTTTATTTTTATTTTAGAGATCCTTTTCATTCCTGTTTGGGTTGATTGCTAGGTATTTGGAGAAAGACTATTGTAAATGGAGTTGCTTTCCTCATTTCATTCTCAATTGGTATACAAGAGAGCTACTGATTTTATGGATTGATTTTACACCTTACTACTTTGCCAAAATTTTTATTCAGCTCTAGGAGATGGAGAAGGATTCTGTAGGGTCCTTTATAAGATCGTGTTATCTTCAAATAGAGATAGTTTCATTTCTTCCTTCCATATTTGGATCCACTTTATGTCTTCCTTTTGCCTTTTGTTCTTAGTAGGGATTCCAGTGCTACACTGAAGAGGAATGAAGAAAGTGGCCATCCTTGTCTTTTTCCTCATTTTAGAGGAAATTGTTTTAGTTTTCACCATTAATTATTCATTGGCTGTACATTTGTCAAAAAAGGAGGCTTCAATATGTTGAGGAATATTCTTCAGTAAGCACAGATTTTTTTTGATTTTTAAATTTTTTTTTGTAAAGATGCTGCACACAGGGTTACAGTTACATGAGTAAGGTAATGAGTACATTTCTTGTCAAGCATTATTAACCCCTCCTTTGTTTTTCTCCTACTATCCATTTCCTCCCCCATTCCCTGTTTCCTTATTTCAGCATTTTGTTATTCTCCTTCTCCTCCCCAAATTAAATAAATTTATATATATAAGATCAGGGTATCGAAATCAAATACAGTGACAACAGGGATATACTACAAGGGATGAACATCCAAAAGAAACAAAAGAAAATCACAAAGTACATTAAAAGGAACAGCAACAACAAAGAAAAACATCTGTGTCCATATCTTGGGATTCATTTTGCTTAGCATCAGGTTATATAGTCATATGTATATAGGTTTTAAGCTTTTTTGCTCATCTGATAAGATTATCCTAAACTGAAACCATGGAACCTATAGTTTTTTGGGTCTGCCTTACTTCACTTAATATGATTTTTTTCCAAGTCTTTCCGTTTGATCTTACACCTTACTACTTTTCCAAAATTTTTATTCAGCTCTGAGAGTTGGAGAAGGTGTTTATAGAGTCCTTTACGAGATCATGTCATCTGCAAATAGGTATAGTTTAATTTCTTCCTTACATATTTGGATCCCCTTTTATATATATATATATATATATATGTATATGTACATATATAAGTATATATACATATATGTGTATACATGACATTTTCTTGATAAATTCCAATTTGTTATTTTTTAATTTTAATTCTTTTTACTGCTCAGCATTTTTATTATACATAGAAAATAAACCTGAGTTCCACTGCCTCACGCAATATTCCTAGATTTTTAGGAAGTTGAGATCTAGAGGACAAGTCTTTGAAGCTAGAACAGGAAGAAACTTCTATAGACTCAATAACTCATATGTGTGGTTCAGAACCAAATGAACAAAGAAGCCCAGTATGTTATAGGCCATCCTCAGTTCAGATAAATGAATAAATAAGCAAATTAATTAATTAAACTAATGGTGCAGGATGTATGTGTATAAATGTCTTAAATGTTACTTATTTCCTGGATGTGGAAAAATTTGATAGACAGGAGTTACTCTGTAACTGTTTTATTTTAGAACGCATTCTCCTTCATCTGAAGGTGAACAACACTGTTAACTGATACTTTCTGGTCTCCTGTGGTTAACAATTTCCCACCATTGATTGCTCTAAATTTAATAGAACAAAATGTTAAAAATGGAAGTTTCTAAATTACTTTTGGAACTTACAACTAGTAAAAATAACATGTAAGTATATTGGCAATGTCAGTATGATAAATCAGTTCCTTATTTTACATTAGCAATTTAAAAAAATACACTGGGTTATATGCATGCTTACAGAGCCATATTTCCTTAAAAACATCAAGTCCAAACAAGTAAAAAATAATCTCATGTACAAATAATCCTATGTATTTTATGTCAGAATTTAGTTAATAATTTTGTTCATTATTACCTTCCCGCAGAAATAGAGAACAAACACATAAATAGAATGGAGTAAAATGCTCTTAATTAATTTTTAATTCAATTAATTTTTAATATAAAGAAAGTAAAGATATATAAAGTGTATATTTCCTTCATTTTGAACATAAGATGCACCATTGGCCATTACTTTTTTTAAGCCTGTCAATAACTTGCATTACTCAAATTTAGGCACTCATTTTCTTATGGAAGAAGTTCTGTTCTTGTTTCTCTGAAAGATGATTTTAAAAGGCTTGCATTTATACTTAATGCCCAATTCATATGTAGAGCAAAAACAAGTCTTCTGAAAAAAATCTCTCTCCCAATGCTAAAGTTATCTCCCAGTCATCATATTAATTAACTTTGTTCCAAGATCTTCTGGGAAAATAATGCAACACTCAATATGAAGAATGTGAAATGTATCCAAAACCTGCTCTATCCCATCCCGCATGAGGGACAGTGCCAACTTGGACAGGGGACAGGCACTTACTCCAGGTCCTTAATAACACTAGTGAAAACATGTCTGTCTCCCTCCTATGCTTTGAAACTCCTAAATAAACAACGAGTTGAATCATGCAGAAAATCTTTCCCTTATCAAGGCACCTTTTCCAACTCAAGATAGGACATTCTTGGGAATATTCTGTGAAAAATTTCTTTGGATGTGTGTTGGAGATGGGGCATAATATCTTGAGTTCTTTGTTTTTCTTCTGGTTCTCTCAATATTTCATGAAAAAAAAAACAGAAAAGAAACAAAAATGATCCAATGGTGTGTTTTGTTTTTAGAAAAAGGAGTTATCCCAGGGCTCTGAGAAAATTAAGAACAAAGTTTCAAATACACTATTAAAACACTCACATGCTTTTGTTATTGATATTCATGTATTCTAGATTTCTTTAAATCAGCAACCTCCTAGAAAATTAATAGAAAGTTACCAGTGAGAATTCTTAAAGAATCAAATACATTCTATTTTTCATTATCAAATAAAAATTGCCTACAGCTATGAGATTACATTTATTTAATATTTTTTTCGAAAACATTGCAGAGTATAAAAAGAAAATTTTACTGACGTCAGCAATGGAATCTAATGTTATACAAGTTCTTTGATAAAATTCTAATATACCATTTTATTAATATCATACAAAATTAGCATTTTTATGTGTTTAATCAGAGCCATTAAACAAATAAGCCACCATCTTCTTTTCTTTGTGGGTTGCTCATTTTTGAAGACCAAAGGAATAAAAATGCCTCATCATATATATATGATAAAATAGGACAGTCAGGTTTGTGGGGAAAATACTTCAGCTATAGGTTGCATTAAGTTAAGTTCTTTTTTTAGGTTTTTATTTTAATTTTTTGTCAAGGTAATTTCTTAAGCACTTTTTAAAGTTGGTAATAGGCTAGACATTGAAGGTAAATGAAGCATTGAAAATTCTTTGACATTGCTGTTGGCTAATTAGAATAACATCATTTTACCAGATGCTGGGGGTCCAGGTCTGTAATCCTAGCTCATTGAGAGGCAGAAATCTGAGCATCTCTGTTCAAAGTTACTTCCAGCAGAAAGTCAATGAGGGTCTTATCACCAATTAGCCACCAAAAAGCTATATGTGGAGCTGTGATAGAGCACTAGCCATAAGTGGGAAACGTCAAGAGACAGTACCTAGATGCTGAGTTTAAGCCCCAGTACTAACACAAAAAAAGGAAAAAAATGAAAGAATAATTTCAGCTCCAACTGATAGAAATATTAGCATAAATAGTGTTTTGTATCTTAGGAAAAAAGAATCTGGGATCATGCACAATGTTGACGAATCCATGCTTATTTTCAAGATGGAAAGTCCATGTTTGTTTCCTTTTGTTTCAATAGCCTAAATTATACATCTGTTGATTGTAAGTACCCACAGCCTGCTGAATTCCAAGTCAAACCCATTCTATGTGCACAGGATGTATTTCTCTTTCATTGTTTTTACACAAACAGGAATCTCCAACATTAGTGGATTCCAGCTATTGTATCACTGATAAAGGATACAAATCACATATTCTTTAAATACTAATTATCAACCTAGGTGTGGTGGCTCATACCCTCAATCCTAGTCAATTGATAAACAGATAGAAGGATTGAGATCTGAGGTTGTCCTGAGGAAAATATTGGACCACTCTTCATCTTGATTGTAAGGTAGGCGAAAGGTTTATTCAGACTTGCATATGAGATATTCTTAGTCTTCCTTTAGAAGGAATAAAGAAGCCTGAACATCAGAGAAGGATTAGATTTGGGAATAGGAAAGATTGTTTGGTATCCAAGTCTTGGAGAGTAGATGGGATAGTGTACCAGCAATGACTTCAGAGAAGCAGTTCATACACCTACAGGTCTGAATCACTTGGTAGATTTCTGAATGAAAGCTTGAAAATAAGTCATTTATGTCAATTTCCCCCTAAGATAGGGTATCTAGGTCTACAGTTCTCAATAATCTTCTTCTTATTTTCAAGGAACACAGATCAATAAAATCATAGCAGAGCTGCTCAAAGAATTTACTCTATAAGCAGATTAGAGCAATGTAAGATTCAGACATTAGTCAATGCTGTGTGTATAGTACTCAGATTAGCCCATTGGTACTGAAACTACATCCCTCACTTGCTAAGAGTGCTGATGGTTAAAGGCTTTCTGTTTAGAACTTTTCTCTACTGGTTTGGGATTGATTATCAATATCAAGAGTCTACTGGGCAGACAATACAAGAAAAGAGAAATATGTCTTTAGCACCTGAAGCCCTCTGATGTATCTTTTAGGACTTTGATGTCATGTGATAAAGTCAATGTAAAACTGCATAAAAAACACACAAAGAATGCTGATATCTCAGAAAAGAATCTTCACAATTCAGATGCTACCCAGAATGGAAGCTTGGACTTGAGTTACTTCACTATCTTTTAGAAACACTGCTGGAATGCAGGTCTATCCTCCTTCAGTGCAGGGTAAGCTCAGACAAAAGGAAGAGCCAGTCAAGAGCTCTGTCTGGTTATAAGTAGTCAATGTTTATCTAAGGGACTTACTATATGGCCATTGTAGGTAGCACCAAGACTAAGAACATATGCATGTTCACAGTGCATGGAGTCATTTATCTCCATAAAAAGAGAAATTAAAGAAAGGAAAAGAGTGGGTGATAACAGATTAAGCCACCCAGACATATTCTTTGTCTATTTCTTTTCTATCCAAAGGAACTTTTACATTAGTTTGGTGTCCTAGGTGCTGAACCACTATCTAGCCTCAAGTGTCTCATGTCTGGGATATTCTGAGTTTTCCCTTGACACAACATGATGGGCAAACCTGGATCTGCGAAGCCCACCAGAGAAGCTGTGGAAAAAATCAGTTGTTGAATTAAAAACCACATCCATAGGCAGAAACAAAGAAAAAGTAAAATTAAGCAGATTAAAAATAAAAGCCTCAGTGGCAGGTAGAAAATTGTAAGGGTCTCACTGTCTTATGCAGAGCTACAAGCCAATTATAAATGAAAGCACAAAATTTTCCTAATGTACTCTTGCCTAAAAACATTGAAAGGTTTTCAAGAAACTCAGTCCCACTTGATAATTGAGATGCAGAAACAGACCATTAGGAAGCTTTGCTAAGAAAATAAGTACTTCAAACTGCCAAAGCTAGACCTGGCAAGATCAGATTTCTCTTGTTCTAGTGTTGAAAGTCTTTTACTCTCAGCAACAGACTTCTGCTGATAGGCAGTAAGTTTTCATGATATCAAAAAAAGCTGAACTGTTACAAAACAAATCTGGCCTGACAGATACTTGAGGTTCTCCAAAATCTGGAAGAAACCATGACAGAAGAACTCATAAGAGTTGAAACATAAAGCTGAAAGGCTCAAAACAATATGCACATGTTTTTTCATTTGGATGATCTGCTGCTTCTAGTACACATGGATGACACAATGTTTCCACACCACCAATCTCCAAAGGTTAGTTCTTGAAGTAGATGCTAGAATCGTGACTATGGACTGTTGAAAATCTGCGATTGAAAATCTTCCCCAAAATACATCTTTACTTTTTACAGTGACTGTCTCCAAATCTCTAAAGGACCTTCTATCATCACTTTGAAAATCTTGGAGGATGTCTATTTCATGAAACAAAATGTATATCATTCTTGTATTTTAGCAGAAATAAACTGTGAACTCTATTCTATTTCAAGCTTCCATTAAATGAACAGTATTGTTTTTGTTCTCCATTAGCAAAGATATGGAATACCTGAGTAGCATTCTGTTCTGGCTGTGTTCTGGTATTATCCTTCTCCATGTCATCAGCAGCTGACAAGGAATAGATGTCTACAATGACTTTGTCTGGAAGAGAGCTATGTCATGCTTTTCTACTCTATTGCACTAAGCAGGTTTTTCAGTTTTATTAAGGAGGCCAATGTGTGTGTGTGTGAGTGAGTGTGTGTGTGTGTGTGTGCACATGTGTATTCATATAGCAGATAGAACTGCCATATACAAAGAGAATGATGAAGTTTTAATAATTTTGCTTTCCTCAGATGAAAGGGATCGTGCTGACGCTTCTCTAGAACAAAGTACTTGTGAAAGAAATTAAAATCAATCCAGAAAAATTCAAAGATGTAATAAAAAAACAGAAAGATCAATATTTAAAAGAAACAGGCTCAACTGGGTATGGTGGCTGGCACCTAGCTATTATGGATGTGGTGTTAAGGAAGATTGTAGCTTGAGGCCAGTCTGTATAAATGTTCGTGAGACCCCATTTGCAGTAGCAGTTACCTTGGCAGTAGTGTTTTATTGCCAACTTCTATGTAGTGATCTACAACTCAATTTGTAATCACACAAGAAGAATGCATTTGCACACCACCATTCAAAGTGCTCTTAGTAGTAAGCCCTTACTAAGGGCAAATCCAGAAGAAACTATTGTTGTTGTTGTTGTTATTACTATTATTATGTGCTGCTCCTGGGGCTTAACTCAGGATCTAGACACTGTTCCTGAGCTTGTTTTGTTCAAGGGTAATGATATACCACTTGAGCCACAGCTCTAAATTCATCTTTTTTGATACTTTATTGTAGATAAGATTCTCACAGATTTTCCTGCCCAGGCTGGTTTCAAAACATGTTTCTTAAATCTCAGCCACCTAAGAAGCTATAATCCTATGCATGAGCCACCAGTGTCTGGCTAGAAACCATTATTTTTAGAAAAGCTATGTTTTGTCATATGTGGGTTTTCCCAGAGCCTTCACTTTGCATATGACAGTCCTCACAGATATATCCATGAGACCATCTTTGAAAACTAGCTTAACAGCTAACTATAAAGATGTGACAGGCTTCCTGAAAGGTTTATAGTTTCTCTACATTGCACCTGATGTCAAAGAGTCTCTGTTTTTTTTTCTTATTTTTGTATGTTTTTTATTGTAAAAATGCCATACAGAGGAGTTACAGTTACATGAGCAAGGTAATGAGTACATTTCCTATGGAGCATTGTTGCCTCCTCCTTTGTTTCTATTCCCCAATTGTGTTTTTTCTTTCATTATTGTGAGTTTTCATTTTCCATCTCATCTCTTATTCTTGTAGATGTTAAATCCTTCCATACTAGTAGGTTTTTTTGTTTGTGTGTGTGTGTGTGTGTGTGTGTGTGTGTATTTTGTATTTTTGTACTTAAGACCAGTAAAATGTATTTGTAACCAAACAAATTACTGAAAATTTTTACCAAGAAGCAATCTACACAAACCAAAATAAAACTACTAATACTGTAAGAAATGAGAGAAAGAGTTTAACAGATGTTTAAACCAAGAGAATGCTGAAATAAGGATATAGGAGGACCCATTGTAACAATGAGATGTACAAGACACTATGTTGAAAATGAACTTTACAATTTTGTTGGGAGGAGGGATGGAGGAATTGGGGAGGTGGGGAGGGAAGGGATAGTAGGGAAAAAACAAAGGAAGGGATAACAATGCTCGATAGGAAATGGACTCATTACCTTGCTCATTTAACTGTAACCCCTCTGTACAGTATCTTTACAATAAAAATATATATTAAAAAACAAGAGATCAAACACTGAAAAAATAATTATTTTTTAAGTATATGATGATCTACAAAATAGGACAGTACAGAAGTGTATAACTAGAAGGCCAGTAAAAAAATAATAGGAAAAATGTAGAGCTGCAAAGTCATAGAAAAACATGAAAAGAAACAGAAGCACATTGAGATAAAAGAAAAGTCAGAAGCAATATTTGAATAAATAGTGTCCAAAATCAGGCAGAAAATCCAAGGCAAATAAGGTATTATTTATTTATTTTGTTGGTCATGGGCTTGAACTCTGGGCCTGGGCGCTGTCTCTCAGATCTTTCAGCTCAAGGCTAACATTCTACCACTTGAGCCACAGTGTTACTTCCGTTTTTTGAGTGGTTTATTGGAGATAAGAATCTCATGGCCTTTCCTGTCCGGGTTGGCTTTGAACCGGGATCCTCAGTTCTCAGCTTCTTGAGTAGCTAGGATTACAGGCGTGAGCCACCTGTACCTGGATTATTTATTTATTTTTGGACAATTCTGTGGCTCAATTAGCACTCTACCACTTGATCCACAACTCTACTACCTGCTTTTTCTGTGTATGTGGTACTGAAGAATCAAACCCAGGGTTTTATGCATACTAGGCAAGCACTCTTCTACTAAGCCACATTTCCAGACCAAAGAGAATTAAACACACACACACACAAAGAATAGTGAAAGAGTACTTTCAAAGGACAACCAAGTTCTTTGCATCATAGGATTATGCTCTAAATTCAGAAAAATTCACCTAGAAATTAAAGCAAATGTTTAATATCACATTTCCCACTAAACAATACAAAGATGATAAATTTACAAATATTTGTAACTGGATAATATAGTCATCAAACCAGAGATAAATCTAAAACTTAATTTAGACATCAGAAAATAATACAGGAGAAAATAGTATTTTCAAATTAGGGGAATATATCTTAAATAAGACTCTGAAAGCAAACTGTAAAGTAATTGTTAGTCCTTAAGTTATGATCAGAAGATACCATTAACAGAGTGAGAAAAGACATAGTCTTAGCGAAATTTGGAACACATATATATCACAATAGTTTTAATTTCAGAAATAATTTTAATCATAAAATCAACTGAAAATGTAGATACTTGGTTACAGAAAATTGAAAAGGAACTTAGGCATCTTGTCATTTGGACATAACTTTTGCCATGTCATCACAAACCCACTGATGCAGTTGTTGTTTTATTTTTTAATCTGACAATGCATGTTAAGTGTTTAGTGATAATATGAAGCAAGTAGAACTGTCATGAACTGCTTGATAGTTTATGAGTTGATAAAACCAATTTGGGGGGCTGGGAAGATAGCTCAGTGGTAGAGTGCTTGCTTTGCATGCATGAGGCCCTGGGTTCGATTCCTCAGCACCACATATGCAGAAAAAGCCAGAAGTGGCGCTGTGGCTCAAGTGGTAGCATGCTAGCCTTGAGCTGAAGAGCTGAGAGACAGCACCCAAGCCCAGAGTTCAGGCCCCACAACCAACAACAACAACAACAAAACAATTTGGAGTTGGGTGCTGATGGCTCACACCTGCAATCTTAGCTACTCAGGAGGATGTGATCTGAGGATCCCTTGGTAGCCAACCCAGACAGGAAAGTCCATGAGATTCTTATCTCCAATTAATCACCAAAAAAAGCCAGAAGTGAACCTTTGGTTCAAGGGTTAGAGAGCTAATCTTGAGCAAAAAAAGCTCAGGGACAGCAACTAGTCTCTGGGTTGTGCCCCCTGCAATGGCACAAAAACAAGCAATTTAACATTACTTATTAAAGCCAAGCAGACCTGGACCACAACTCTTTGTTCTTTTACCTGAAATGACATGCAAAGTAGGGGAATTTAATCAGAGATCTCAGTCAAAATCAAAATATCCTAATAACTCAAAGACAACAGGTAGCTACAAGGGACAAGCATAACGAGCTTCAAAATATCATGAATAGATTCTTAATTCCAAAGTGTCAGAGAACTTGACAGAAAAGGACAGATTTCCAAGTACTTATGTTTGGTTATAACAGCAGCACCTGAGAAAATTGTGTTAGATTCTTTCATTATACTTCTTAGAAAAAAAATCATAAAGAAAAGTGATCAATGAAATCTACTTTCAAATCTCTTACAAAGTAAGATTGTCAGGATTACAGAGCATTTTAATATTAATATGTCCCTTTTATTTGGAATTTCATGTGAAAATAAGAATTTCATCCTTCAAGGCACTGGTGGTTCATGCCTGTAATCCTTGCCCCTCAGGAGGCTGAAATGTGAGACATTATGAAACAGAAAACTCTGGAAGACTCAAATCTCCAACTAACCAGAAAAAAAGCTGTAAGTAGAGATGTGGCTCAAGTAGTAGAGCACTATCTTTGGGAGCAAAATCCATGAAAGATACTAAGTTAAAGCTCCAGTATTGTTAAGGACAGAGACAGAGACAGAGAGAAAGAGAACAAGAGGGAGAGAAAGAGAGAATATGTCTTTTTCATTGACAAAGTCCCTAAAGTTTGAATCTTTAAAAGTTATTGGGAGCATTAAACATTTCTGATAAGTAAAGATATATTTAGGTGAGAAGATGAGACAAATTATAAGATCTCTAGTACTGTGTAAATAGAAAAAATGAAAGTTAAAATCTAAAGGAGGCTAGTTCAAAGAAAACATTATAAAAGCAGAAAATTCAAATTAGGGGTAATGATGTATAACACAGAACAAAAGGATAGAATCATTGCAGATTTTATTACTGTTGTCATTTTCTTTTGTTTACCATCTCTGCCATCCTAGCTCTAAGGCTATCAATTCTATTATGACACAACCTAAAATATTAACAATCTCCAATGTATTTTAATGGTAATAGGGGAAACAAAACAAACATATTTTCTTGAGTTAGTATAAAATAATGTGCTCTAGAGGATTGTGTGATAATAGGATACATAAATATGATAACTTTTCCATTAAATAAGGTGAAGTTAGAAAATAAATAATCTCAAAATCTATAGAAATAATAGTATAAGTGACTAATTACATATTTCAACTCTTTCTCTAAACTTCATATGGGAAGACAAGAGGTAAAAGTTATAACAGTAGCCAAAGTTCTCCAAGAATGACTATCAGGAAATCCTTATTGATAGTGGGTAATTGACTTTTTGTCCAAGAAGTGTTAGTAGCAGGAAATTAAATGGTTTTCACCAAAGTGAGGAGTTATATAACTATAAAATATTAATTATAAATTGTTACTAAGAAAAACTAGGTCATGAATCAACTTTCAGATTAAAGTGGAGAAAATTAATCCATACCACAGAATAGAAAGTAACTCATGGTAATTATTCACAATATTATAATTGATTAGAACCATGTGTCCAAGAGAAATTTACCAGCTACATAAGCCATTTAATTTTAGATCAATTTGAGTAGACTAAAGTAAAAATCCCACTGATTAACTGTTGAAGCCCTTAAAAATCTGTGAGTATAAGTGAATGTGACAAGTTACTTTTGTATTTATTAGCACAAACCATGGGACTTTTTGGTCATAACATTTTTTTGGTCATAACTCACAGTGCCATTAGAAAGGGCTACTAAAATGACCAGAAGTATTGTCCCAAAAGTTCTCTGCTTTTTAGTGAGAAATACCATGTTGCATTATCTCTTTAAAGCAGAGACTGTGGAGGTAAACCTGATGCCTCAAGCTCAATTTCATAGGAAATATAGTCTTATGAGAACTAAGTTTGAAGAGTACTATGAAGATCTCAAAATATTTCATGCCATAATGCATTTTAGAGATTCACAGAATAATATACATTAGCATAATTTAAGTCACTGAAAATTTCTTCAGAACAAATATTCTTATTTTTATTTTATTTTATTTTTTTCAGTTGTGGGGCTTAAACTCTGGGCCTGGGCACTGTCACAGAGCACATCAGGCCAAGGTGAGCACTCTACCACTTGAGCCACAGTGCCACTTCTGGTTTTCTGTTGGTTTATTGGAGATAAGAGTCTCATGGACTTTCCTGACTGGGCTTGGTTTGAACCTTGATCCTCAGATCTCATCCTTCTGAATAGCTAGGATTACAGGCTTGAGTCACTAGTGTCCAGCTCTTTGTTCAATTTTTACTGAAATGTTCACACAGAGAAGATGAAACTGTTTCATTAGTCCTCTAAGAAGTGTTAAGATGTTTCTTCTTAAATATAAATGTATTTCCCATAGGTGCAATTTATTTATCCAATTTCTACAACCAGTTTGTGTTAAAGTGACGTTTAATAGAAGAATGCAGAGGCCAGAAAACTGTGAGTTTGGGACACACTATTTTATTTAGTTAACTTTTCATAGCAATTCTTCATTGCATACAGGTTAAGTCACACATTTTGACTTAATTTGATTTAATATTCAGTAGATTTCCCAAGGTTAACTAATGATATAGAGGGGATTATGGAAAAACTTGTTACATCTCAAATCCTATGCCTTTCTCTATTATTCAATTAATGTACAAAATTGTGTGTTTTATATTGTAATATATGCTATAATAATATTGCTATGCCCTAGAGTAACAAACAAAACATATAAACAAGGATTTTCTCATGTTAGATCTGTAACAGTTTCACCAATGTCCACTGTAGATCCTAATGTATCCAATTGATGGAACTTCAAAGAAAGGGGGATATCATTACCCTAGAGTATACCATGGGCTAAATGTTATGGTTAATGATACAAGTAAAATTTAATAGAATGTGGTCCTCAGTTGAGAGTCAGATAATCTGGTGAATCAACACAAAAAGACTTTATATTCTTGGTGTGTGGAGTATATATGTACCCTGTGGAGTGAGAGATGACTTTCCTGATGAGTCACAATGAGACTTAAGAAATGATTCATTCAGATGTGAATCAGACAAAAGTTTGAGAGCTCTACATGCACTAAGAAAGGCAAGTGCAGTACCAATGTGGCTTTGGAAATTTGGAACATTAAAATCATGGCAAATTTCTGGTAAGATGGGAGAATAGAGTATATTAGTGAGAGTTTCAACCCTATGGATGAATATAAAACTATTTCACCTGGGACAAGTGACTACGTATGCAATAAAAGTCCAGAAGTGAAACAGTATCTATGGAAAGATAGCTCAGTGTAGATATTCCAGTATTTAGATGGCAGAAACCATGTTAATCAGCTAGCTAAAGGGTAATTATTGTAATGATGGTGACAAAGTTTAGATATTGAATAATAGTAATAGGGTGTATACTGGGACAAAGACAATGATTAATATAAGTAAACTTTTTTTCATTTTATTTTGTTTTTTTTTGTGAACATACTGTACAGAGGGGTTACAATTACATGGGCAGGATAATGCATACATTTCTTATCAAGCATTGCAGCCTCCTCCTTTGTTTACCCTTCACATCCCTTCCCAGCCTCCCGCCCCCACCGAATCCTCCC
>NW_012267300.1:1976511-2025636 GCF_000151885.1 Dipodomys ordii
TCTCTAGCCATAAAAGAAATGCAAATCAAAACAACATTGAGATACCACCTCACCCCAGTTAGAATGGCTATAATCAAGAACTCTAATAACAACATATGCTGGAGGGGATGTGGCCAGAAGAGAACCTTACTGCATTGTTGGTGGGAGTGTAAACTTGTGCAACCACTTTGGAAAGCCGTATGGAGGTTCTTCAAAAGACTCCACATAAAGCTCCTCTACGACCTAACAATTTTACTTTTGAGCATTTACTCAAATGATCACAAACAAGGCTATACTAAAGCTACCAGCACAATTATGTTTATTGCATCATTATTTACCATGGCTAAGGTATGGAACCAACCCAAGTGCCCCTCAGTAGATGAATGGATCAAGAAAATGTGACATATATATATATATATATATATTCATATATATATATGTATATATATGAATTCTATGCCTCCATCTGAAAGAGTGACACAACCCCATTTGTTGGAAAATGGAAATACTTGGAAAAATTATATTAAGTGAAATAAGTCAGGCCCAGTGAAACATGGGTCCCATGCTTACCTTTATTGGCAATAACTAGTATATGTCTAGACAAGTAGAAAAGGTCAAAAACTATGACCATATAAGATGATGCTAAGTGAAATGAACCCTACGATAGGGACACAGTGGATTTATCTACATTGCTGTTGTTTTTAATGTATTTATAATGTACTATGTGATTTTTTTGGTTTCTTTTGTATATTCTTCCCCCATGGTATAACCCCTGTTTTCACTGAATTTGATTCTGGTGCCCTGCAACTTGTATGTACATTTTTCTAATTTGGGGAGGGGAGGGGAAATAACAAAATGCTTAAATAAGGATACAGATTGACCCATTATAACAATGACATGTACAAGAGACTATGCTGAAAACAAACTTTACAAGTTTGGGGAGGGGGGAGAGTCAGGGAGGTGAGGAGGGAAGGGATGGTAGGGGAAAAAGAAAGGAGGAGGTAACAATGCTCAATAGGAATTGTACTCATTATCTTACTCATGTAACTGTAAACCCTCTGTACAGTATCTTTACAATTATATATATATATATATATATATATATATATATAAACTAGTCAACATCAGCAGTTGTCAGAGAAGTGCAACAAAAAAATTACATTTAATTACATTTAGTTAATAATCGTCACCCCAGTGAAAATCACTACAAATTAAAGATAAAACATGACAATAGTTGGTAAGGGTGTGGGCAAGGAATCCTAGTACACGTATAAAAATTTGTATTAATGTGTAATCAACTAATGTGTAGTAATGTGAATTATCAATTGAGCCTACTAAGGAAATAGTATAGATGCTCTTCTAACATTTTAAAGTACATCTTACATATATTCCCAGTGGAGGAGTATGTGTAGGCTGAGGGGTGTATACTTTATTCTCAGTGCTTACCTAGCTGTCCCTACTTGACTACTGCAACAGATATAAAATGAATCAGAACAGAGGTGGTAACCATGGGCATAAGAACAATGAAACCAATGACTGTGTTAACCAGAAAATGTTTAAAAGGCTAGATATTCAAAATGTGAATTAAAAATTTTAATTTTGAATAAAGTATATGAAAAGTCCCATGGGGAAAAAATAATCTAATAGGAGAAAAGTTTCTTGCTAGGCACCAAGGACTCATGGGTGCATTTTAGCCATCAGAAAGTAGATATCTGTGGGCACAGTCCAAAGTCCAAAGCTAGAACAAGCAAGACTCATTTCAAATTACACACACACACGCACACACACACACACATTTCAACTAAAGTTGGAATATAAATATATATGTTCTATGTATACAGCAAATACGCAAATAATCAAAACATGATGGATAAAACCCATTTGAAAAAAAAGTTTATCAGGTCATAGTAAATCTAACTTATGTGGTATCCATGAGCATGTGTGATTATACATGCAAATCCAGACAAAGAAATCTTACAAAATGGTCATTCAGTTTTGGTTTCAAATAGCAAAATATAAACCACGCTTATTATTTTTAAACATATGAAAGACATATTTTGACACAAATTCATGAAACATAGGTAATTTTTTTTACAGTGAGAAAGGACAGTACTTGTCAAGAAACCCAAAGCCAATTAATTTTTCATTTCAAAGACCAGTGTGGCCAGAAACAGGTAGTACGATTTTTCTCAAGTACTGAAAGAAAATAATTATGAACTCACAAACTTAGATCTAGTGGAAGTGTCACTTGGGGAAGAGAAGGAAAGAACACTCTCAGATGAAGGAAAACTAATTTGTAAGACATCCTACACCATTAGGAAGTAAGAACAAAATAATGGAAAGAGAAAATAAGATTCAATAGAGTAGTCTCAGCTTATTCTTTTGAGTTCTTTGATTGAAGCAAAAATTACAACCCTGTCAGATGGTTCTGTCTACATACATATACTACAAAGGGACACAGGTGGAGGAGTGTGTGGAAAGCAAAATTTCTTGATTATACCAAAGTTTCTCAGTAACAATAGAAACATTTGTAATTTATGTAAATACTATGTATTTCTTACAGCACTCAACATTTTAATTAAGTATGTGTGTATTCCATAAAAATGTTTTATGTAAATCCAAATGAAATAAAAAAAGGCTACTGTAACATTGAAGATAAGTTTCCAATATGTTATTCTTTTCTTCCTACCTCGCTTCTTCCCTTCCTTTCTGCCTTCCTTCCTTTTTTGAATGAAACACATTTGGTCACATGTTGCCTTTCATAAGTATTTGATCAATAAACTTATCTCATAATTCAACTACTTGGTTCAAAACTTTTCATAATTTTCAAAATCAAAATTGCAGCAAATACAGATGTTAAACAGTACTGTACAATCTGTGAAAATATTTTCAAAAGAACAATTTAAACACATTTTAAGTACAGATAAGTTTTAAAAGTCAGCACTGAAAATTTTAATGGTACAACATTGAGGGAAGTAATACTTACTTGGATATTTTCCATATTTTTTAAGTATAATTGATTTAGAAGTAAAATCAATCACATCCACCAAACTAGCAGCAAACAGTATTGCTGAGCATGGTTCTTTTGTAAACCTTGCTTATTAAACAGTCACTGAATAGCTGAACTCAGCACATAAAATATTTGCATGTAAATCATATTTCTGAAAATTTTAAGAATAGTTTATCATCAGGATATTAAGAATTAACCTCTTTAAAATTTACATTGTCAATTTGCATATTCAGACCTTTAAAACTGGTAATTAAATGTTAAACATGGTATACCCTATACATACATAATTAATTCCACACCCTAATTTACTGAGGTCTAACATAGATCATTTCTGTTTTTTTGAACTAAAGACATATTTTCACTTTGAAAAATATTCCTAAAGGTTTTTTGCTCTGCATAGTTGTACATTACTGAAAGAGATAATTTATAGTTCTATATAAATTACTCTTTACAGTTCTTTTCCTTTGCCAGGATTGAGGCAGTGACATAGAATATAATAACTAAATGAAAATGATACTAAACATAAGCACACTATATTCCCTTTGCATTTCATTTAAAAATTAAAATATTACACATTGTAAATAATTAAATATTAAATAATTAAAATATTAAAAATGTTCCATGATTTTGATAAACACTATATTTACTGGAGTTCTATTAAATCCAGAAACTAAAGTAAAACTAATAAAATAATATTTGTATTTGCAAATGTTGTTGATAATGAAAAAGAAATAGACTACTAGACGTGAAGATATATTAAATATAATGATTCAAATTTCATTAAACAGAAATATAACTTGCCAAATATTAATTGAAAATAATAATTGTTGTGGGCTACTGAAGCAGATCCTCATAAGTACCACAGGTTGGAATATGAATTAGTTTAGATACTCTAAAACCATTTGGCAGTAACAGCAAGAGCCTTTAAAAATGTTTCCCCTGTGACCAAGGGATCTCATCACTGAGATATTAACAAAGGATAAAATTAGCAATAGAGGATATTTAGCTATAAATAAATACATGTGCCTCTATAAAGAATTACATGAAGCTGTCAAAAATTGTGTTTTACAATACTTAATTATAAGAAAAATGCCCACAATATTTGAAAAGGATAAAAAAAAGAAAATGAAGTGTCATGAATTATATAATCAAATATGGTAAAAAAAATGATCAAAACCAAGGATATATATATATATATATATATATATATACATACAAATATGCTTGGTTTTGTCTACATATATATGTAGACATATATATGCATATATACGTGTGCATTTATACATATATAATGTGTACATGCACACATAAACTATGTCTCAAGGGAAGATAGCAAATTTTGGCAGACAGGATGGCATTCAGGAAAGGGTGAGACAGAGAAGCAACTATTTCTTTTTTTGGGGGGGGGTCCGGTCGTGGGGCCTAAACTCTGGGCGGGGCACTGTCCCTCAGCTCTTCAGCTCAAGGCTAGTGCTCTACCACTTGAGCCACACCACCACTTCCGGCTTTTTTCTTTTTGCTTATGTGTTGCTGAGGAATCGAACCCAGGGCCTCAGGCATGCAAGGCCAGCGCTCTTCCACTGAGCCACCTTCCCAGCCCCAGCTATTTTTTGTTTAGATTATGGATAAATTTTTGAGGAACATGTATTAGATGAATTATTTTTTAATATTATAAACCTGCAGGATATACATTTTATTCATTTCGTACATTCACTCATAATGAATTCCACTTTCATTGAGAGAGTAGGAGCTTGAATTTTCAACGTATTTTAAAGAAATTTTAATCCATTCTCCATTTATGCTGGTATTATTGGATGTGCCTTAAAAAATTCACCCATAAAAAAATCAGCAGCATATAACCAATAAATAATGACGTTGCAATCACATGGCCTGATTCAAAATATAACCTGTAGGTTAGTGAATTCTTCATAAGAACAACTTCATCTCCACAGAAGGGCAATACCAGAGATTGCTGGCTGGTTATACCTGCAGCAAACACATTTGTTTTCTACTTCTGTACTTATTGATTCTGTAGTGATAAGTGCAATGCAGAATTATTGCTTATGCTCACCTCATCAAAAAATTCCTGCTGTTGCTATTTTGTTTGTTTTTATATTTTTAAAATCAGAACATTATGTTTCCTGCTTTATTTTTCAATTTCCTGGCTGTATGGACAAAAACAAAATTAGTTACAAAAGGAAGAACTGGCACCTGAGTTACCAGTTTAGATCCTGGCACAATGAGAAATGTAACAAATGCTTTCCATGAAAACAAAGACAATTCTAATAGATCATTATTTGGTCTGCTGACACAGATAAACTAATTATAAGTATATGTCTATATTAAAATGATATCTAATACTTCAATATATTCATTTCATTTCAAATGTACTACTGCTTTCTGATGAATATAAAAGCAAAAAGTGGGATTTGTTTTTTGTCTCATTTCTGTTGGTGATGAGATTTGAACTCAGGGTCTCATGCTTGCTAGGTAGGTATGCTCTTTTTCTTTCTTTGTTTATACATTTTTATTGTAAAAATAATGTACAGAGGGGTTACAGTTAACATGACTAAGGTAATGATTACATTTCCTGTTGACCATTGATACCTCTTCCTTTGTTTTTCCCTACCATCCTTCCTTCCCCAACTCCCCAACTACTCCCCCACCACTGAAGTTGTAAAGTTCATTTTCAACACAGTGTCTTGTACATTTCATTGTTACAATGAGTCAAGCTATATCCCTATTTAAACATTTCTTTCTTTTCCTCTCCCCAAATTAGAAAAATGCAGGGCACCAGAATCAAATAGAGTGACAACAGGGGTTGTACCATGGGGGAAGAACACACAAAGAAACAAAAAAAATCACATAGTACATTATAAGTGGATAAAAAAGAACAACAACAAAGATAAAAGCTCTTGTGTCCCTATCTGAGCTTTATTTCACTTACCATCAGGTCATATGGTCATATGTGCAAACAATCACAAACAAGACCATACTAAAGCTACCAGCACAACTACGTTTATCACAGTATTTTTCACCATAGCTAACATAGGGAACCACCCCAGATACCCCTCAGTAGATGAATGAATCAATAAAATGTGGTCTACACATACACACACACACACACACACACACACACACACACACACACAAATATAAGTCGAAAGACTTGGAAAAAATTATATTAAGTGAAGAAAGCCAGGCCCAAAGAAACATAAGTCCCATGGTTTCCCTTATTTACAATAACTAGTATAAGTGTAGGACAAGCAGAAAAGGTCAAAAGCTATGCACATATGATCATATAAGATAATATTAAGTGAAATGAACCCCAAGATAGGGACACAAGTGTTTTTCTCTTTTGTTTTTAGGCAGGTATGCTTCTTCTGGAACAAGCCTCCAACACTGGAAAATATTTTTAGCTTAAAGAACTATGAATATGAACTCTGTCCTAAACTTTTAATTTTGAGTTTGTAAAAAAAGAACATTCATATGCATCCTGAATCACAGTGGCAAACTTATTT
Organism: Dipodomys ordii; assembly: GCF_000151885.1. Classification (NCBI taxonomy): domain Eukaryota; kingdom Metazoa; phylum Chordata; class Mammalia; order Rodentia; family Heteromyidae; genus Dipodomys; species Dipodomys ordii. Next base: position 1,983,022 of record NW_012267300.1, read on the forward strand.
CCTGGAACAAGAATATTCAGTGATGTCAAAAAATTTATTTTCACAGACTATGAACAGTAGACTATTTTCTTATATCTACAACACAACAGCAAAGTGACAGTAGTAATCATCTTTTCTACCAAATCTAGTTAGAGTCATAAATCAATTTGAGAATACTTCTAAACTTCTCTTTTTTTCACATTAGGATAAAGAAAAATTTAATGCAACCAAGACAAGCCTGTAATTTGTAGCCTTGTTTTATTCTAATTTTTTCTTCAACTTACTATGTTAATTGTGAAACATTTCAAAGATAATGTGTTTACATGCACGTGTGTGTGTGTGTGTGTGTGTGTGTGTGTGTGCGTGAGTATATGCTGGTTCTGGAGCTTGAGCTCCGAACCAATTACTCTTGCTTGGCTTGCTTTCTCTATATAGCTGGCACTCTATCTTTGATCCATTCCTCTACTTCAGGTGTTTATTTTCCTTATGTTGATCCTGGGGCTTGAATTCAAGGCCTGATTGCTGTCCCTGAGCTCTTTTCTCAAGGCTTTGTGTTCTACCACTTCAGGCACAGCTCCACTTCAGGCTTTTTGGTAGTTAAAGAGTCTCACAGACTTTCCTGCCTGGGTTGGCTCAAACTGTGATCCTCATATCATAGCCTCCTGAGCAGTGAGCTTATAGATGAGACGATGGTGCTTGGCCCCTTTGAGATTTTTGATGGTCATCAGAGATAAAAAAAATCCTTTGGACTTGTCTTCCTGGGCTAGCTTTGAAGTACTATCCTCAGATTTTAGCTCCTGATTAGTTAAGAATATAGGCATAACCACACAACTAGTAAGTAATTTGTTCTTATTAATTAGTCTCTAAAGCAATGCAATTTAAGTTACTTTAGATTAACATATTTCATAGATTTTTATAATTGCAATTAGACTTTACATACTTTATCATTTGTATTATTTAGTATAGAATAGCTGGAACAAAGTATGTAATAGATACAGTTTGAAAAATAAAGTGGTATTTTGCTCCTGTGTCCTAAGAAATTTTCCGGTTTGTGGGATCTAAAGAATTTCTACATTCTCAAAAGCATTTCAGCTTCAAGGGTAAGGGCAATATATTTATCTTTCATTATGTAACTACCATGAACTCTCTAACAATTATCCTCTCAGCCATCAGAAGGGAATGGAGAAATAAACTGATTTAGGAGACAGAGAGGTAAGAGGCCATATTTCATAGAATAGGCATATGTATATATTTACATGGAAAGATAGCTAGAATATGAAGACCAGGACAAAGAGCATCTTAGTGGAGAGCTATAAGTAACAATCAACCATCTTTTCCCTTTCACCCATGCATACAATTTTCCCCTAAGAGAATTATCATTCTTCCTCAATTTGGACAATCTTACAACTCTTCAGTTTCCCTAGTGAACTCAAAGGCCATTAGGTTTGGCTCCTTGCTTTCTGAGGATCTATAGAACTGTACTAGGAGCAATGGAATCTCTTCTTCTATGCTCAGCATCAGGTCAAAGGCAGAATGGTTGTATGACTACTTCCAGACAGGAAAGAGGAAAAATGAGAAAACAGATAACAGCCTTTCCTATTTCATGGCAAGACAAGGACATTCGCTTGGATTTCCCCTCTAGGGACATGAAAAATATTTATTATTCTATCATCCAGAATCTGCTTTCTATAGGTAATACTCCTCACTTCAACTTCCTGTTGGCTTTTGTCATGGTAAGGGTTTTCCTTTATGATCTTCAGTGGCCACCTCTGAAGTAGGTAGAATGAGTGTCCTCTTTGCACAATCATTTTGTTGCTAGTGAAATTTTTTTAATGCATGAGTTGGGTTACAGACCAAATTCCTCTCCTCTCTCCTTGCTCTACCATCTCTCACAGCACACAAACAGCACTTCTCTTACTCTCACCTTTATTCTTAACTGGCTAACTATGAAAAAATTATTTTATCTTCCTATCTAATTTTCCGGAGAACTTGCAAGAAAAATGGTGTCATTCTCATATTCTTATTCCTTGAATTTTTGAGTCATTAATAATTTTATGTCTTTGGAGCAATACAATCTCACTAAAAAATGTATGTTTCTGATTCCACATTCCAGTCACTACAATTTCTGTTAATGCTGCTGAAAGTTTTCCTATACATAGGTTTTAAGCTGTTGTGATTAGCTTAGATTCGTTTCTTTATCTACCTCTTCCTTTATGAATACCTTGTTCTCCCTGTGTCTCTGTCTCTCTCTGTCTCTCCCTTCTTCCTTGGGACATAGGAAACAACAGCAATAGATGAGAAAACAAACCCTTTCAGCCAATTTTTAAATAAACTGAAACCCTTTGATTATAGAGTGTTAATATGCCTCTGGATTTCAGAGCTGTTTTCAGTCTTATCTCCTGTTTCTCAGGATTTGGAGCAGTTGGGTTTCCCAGCCTTATGATGTTTTAATCCCTGGCTGTCTTTATTCTTTGCAATTTCTGTTTTGAAATGTTCTAATTTTTGCTTGAGCTCAGCTTCCTTATTATTCATGGCTTAGAACAGTAAATATCAATCACATATTTATCAGCATTCTGTCTTTTTTTTATCTCTTCCCATAGAGCTGCAGGTCTAGTAGACACTTGTTCTACCTTCCAGTTAATTACAAATGAGAATTTTATAAATCTTTTGTCCCTATTCAGTTCAAATTCCTATCTTTTTCACTTCATGTGCATATAGTCTCACTATCTACCACATGACCTTTTAAAACCAAAGAATTATATTAGAGATGTGGCAATGTTTTAGAGTATTAATAATACCTGGGCTATAGACACTAGATCTAAAATTACCTTGGTTAAATACAATGTCATTCTCATGACACTGGAAATCCTTTGGTTAATCATTGAGCTCAGGTTCAAATTCATAGTTTCTAACAAAAGCAGAGCTATGAGAAAACTGTATAAAGAAGTGTTCCTGAACAATGAGCCAGAAACTTTAAGGGAATACTTTGATACTTAATCATAACAATCATTAGAACTGAAAATACAGTCTGAATTATTTGTCCATTAAAAGCATAGGTGTACAAATCCACACAGAGTTTTATAATTCAAAGCTCAGTATAATATTAAAATATAAAAATTCATATGATAGAAGAAAAGTCAATTAAAATTGCTTACATTGAAGTGAAAACTTGCTTCAGGTACCTGAATATGTGCATTCCACAAATCATTCTCCCCTCACTTCCTCATGCAGGTTTTTATGATGCATAGTTTAATAATGATAATAAATCATTTAGTTAATAAGTAATTAGACTAGAAACTAATAATTTTTGGTAGTAAAGTTATAGAGTAAATTTCAATAGTAAAGATGTAAAAAAATAAGCAAATTTTCAAGTTCTAATCAAACTAATTTCTGATCACTTCAAGTTAGCAACACAACATTGATGAAAAGGAAAATAGTACTTTCCTTCTTTCAGTCAACTAATATTTTAATAGCAGGACAGATTTTCTATATCTGTATAATTCACTTCTATTAAGATTGTCATGTTTGATTCTTTAATTCAGTTTTTGAAGAGGAAACATCCAGATTTTAAAATTCATGTTGTATAATGTACTTTTAATGTTGAAATTTTAATTTATTATTTTTAATTTATTTAAACATCAAATTATTAAATATTAAATCAAATTTATTATTTTACTTTATTATTAAATTTATTATTTTTTAAATTAATATTGAATACATAATACTGAATCTAGAACATATGTCATTACTTCTTTATTTTTTTGGGGGGGGTCCGCTTATGTGGCCTGAACTCTGGGCCTGGGCACTGTCCCTCAGCTCTTCAGCTCAAGGCTAGTACTCTACCACTTGAGCAACAGAGCCACTTCTGGATTTTTTCTTTTTGCTTATGTGGTGCTGAGGAATCGAACCCAGGGCCTCAGGCATGCAAGGCAAGCGCTCTTCCACTGAACCACCTTCCCAGCCCATGTCATTGCTTCTTTACAGCTGCTACAAATGGATGTTCTTATATTTTGAATGCAGTCATGCAAAATAAGCTACATTCTGTGTGCAAATAAAATCATTTATAATGAATATATATTTATATGTATATATATATATATATATATATATATGTACATAAGTGTGTTTTGTTTTGTTTTGTTTTGGTCATGAGGCTTAAACTCCAGACCTGGGTGCTGAACTCTTTTTTAAAATCCATTTTAATTTTTTTTTCAATTTTATTGTGAAGGTGATGTACAGAGGAGTTATAGTCACATAAGTAATGTAGTGAGTGCATTTATTGTTGAACTTATTCTCCTTCTCTCATTTTTCTCCCACTTTCCCTCTCTTCACCCCCTTCCCCCAGTTGTACAGATCATTTCTAACATATTGTCTTATGAATATCGCTATTGCATTGGTTCTCCCTTTGTCCTTTGTCTCACCATTTTGTTGTTTCCCTTCCCTTCCCTAATTCATACACACACACACACACACACACACACACACACACACACACACACACACACATATATTACCTAGGGTACCAAAATCAAATACAGTGACAACAGGTGATAAACAATAGGGGAAAAATCCAAAAGAAACAAGGAATTACATAGTACATTCATTAAAAACCCTGAGCTCTTTTTGCTCAAGACTAGTGCTCTATCACTTTGAAGTACAGTGCCACTTCCAGTTTTCTAGTGGTTAATTAGAGATGTGTCACAGACTTTCCTGCGTGGGCTAACTTTGAACTTTGGTCTTCAGATCTCAGCCTCCTAAGTAGCTAGGATTATTGGCATTAACCACCAGCATCTGGCCATGGTTATGTATTTTAAGCATTGATCATTTACCAGAATATACTTAATTCATGTAAAGCAATATAAAGTAAAATCTATTAGTTTGCCCACATTGCAGATAAGATAGATACTATACTTCCTACAGTCTCACTACTTTAATCCAACGATAAAAAATAAAAAAATTTAAACTCTCTGTACTTAGATTATGAATTCTCACTGTATAAAGTTATGATACAGTAAGAGTTACCACTTCACTTTCCTCTCACAGAAAATATAACATTTAATCTATGCCCATTGGCTTCTAGGAATTTTACATTTAGTCTCAAGTACTATGCAGAAAACAGAAACTGATGCAGCTTTTCTTATGGACCAGGAAAATGAAGCATGGAAAGTTACATCTACATAGCAGCAAAAAGCCAGTCAGACTTTGGTTACATATATAGCTGGGGGATAAATATTTAATTATTTTCCTATGCCACATCTCACCATATTCAATTTTTTAAAGGCAGTTTATTGTGGGAACAAGATATGATCTGGCATGAATAAGAACAACATACCTGCAATACATGCGGCTTGTAAAATTGTATTATCCTATATTTCTTTTGTTAGGAGTGTGTCACCAACAAAATCTATGGTATAAATTACCTGAAACATATTGTTATCCATTGTTATTCAGACTTCATGTATATTTCTGCTTTCAAGTCTATTCTATCAAAAATAATTAAAATTAATCAACTGAATTAATATAGCAATCCCCCTCTCTATTTATCATTTTACTCAATACTTGAATTACTCATGACATAATGCAATATTGTTCTAAATTCAATTAATAAGGGACTTATTAATAAGGGAAATTTCTTTACTTAAAAGAATGTGGGAAAATACCCATTTGATTCCCATTTATTTCTATTCCAACTGAAAACAATAGTAGTCATGAATGAACATTGTCTCCTTATTCTACATTTAGGGAAACATTGATGGAGTAATTAAATAGATGACACAACTAGTTTAATTTTTCTTTCCTCAGGGGCCAGGGGTGTACTATAAAGCTACAAAATTATTTGGCTCCTTGAGGTGCAGTTAAAAAAGAAAATTAAACCATTTCATTATCATTTTTCCCCTAAGATGTCAGTTGTCAAGATGGGGATAGGTGATTGTGAACGCCTTAGTTCTCATACTTGCTATCTTTACAAATGGCCTAGCAGACTATCACTCATGAGTACTAACTATCCCTTAAATCCCATTCCTTGTTGGGTGTACTATCCTTAGATCTTTGAGATATTAATTCATACTCAGATCTTCATCTTCATCAAAAAAAGCTACTTAAGAGCTAAAAACACTATTGAGCCAAAAACCTAAGTTAGAGATTATATTTGTTTATTTAACATTCATTTTGCATTCCTGTCATCTTTAAGTGGTCACAAATACAAATAATATCTGCTAATGGAAGAAATTATTACCTGAGGAGAATAAACCAGTTTAGTATGCACTCTTACCTTCTCGGGATATTTCTTTGAAGAAAAATCCTCCTCATAAATAATATCAGGTTGAGAAGTATTTAATGATAATTTATTTCTGAATTTCATACCAATCTAATGACAATGCCAGAATCTTACTCAGAAAATTCAACATATTCCCTAAATTCATTTATGTGGTATCATTAATAATTACAAAATGTTTCTGAATCAAGAATGGTGTATATCTATTTTTGTCAAAATGTATCCTTGACCCCTCCTTCCAGATAAAATATCTTCCAGGTTATTCTAAGCTCTCCCCAGTCACCTTTCTCAAGGTCAAGGAAAAGATACAATAATGAGAAAATAGAGGGAACAGCAGCTAATGGCAGGAGTAGCTCATAAACAGCTGTAATGGCAATTCCACCCAGACAGCAAAGGAATGCAACGTTTTCACAGAGCACTACCTGACAGATTCAATAATCAAGGGAAAGCCTTAATTGATGACACTTCATTAGCATAATGAGTCGAAGCTGGGAAAAGAGAGTCCCTTATTAATTAATCAAGCAAAGCACGAACTGTTTCAAGTCTCCTACACTCTGCCATTTTCCATTAATCAAGAAAATATGTACTAAACTCATTTGAAATCTCGGCATGTGGACTATCATTCCGAGGAAGAGTAATGGCAAAAAGGTTTGCCCAGCTGCACACATCTGCTCTAGATTCACATATGCCTCCAATTCAGATTTACAAGGCTAAAACCAAGCACAGAGGACAAGAGATAGCAGATCTCTGAGAAATGTAAATCACCATCTCATTAGGAAAGCAAACAAAACCCCATCAACCTCACTAGGATAAAAAGAAAAAGAAAAAGAAATTAACCTCATTTGCTATTCCTTTGACTGCTATTCAAACTTTTGTTGCAGGAAACATCATTAAACGGATTTGTGGAAAATATTTATGATAATCTGCTTAGAAATTATCCCCTCTTCCATATTTACTGTTTCAGGTTCTATAGATTTCATTGGGCCTCAAGAGAAGTGAATTTGAGGGAGATCTCTGGTATAAATAAATAAGTAAATAAATAAATAAATGAATAAATGTCATGCTTAGTCCCCAGCTAACCACTGGCACAGGTGTTAAGAATCAATGCTAATGAGGTTAACAAGCCAAGATCAAAACTGTGGAATCCCTACTGTAGAATGGACTAGAAGAGAGACTAAACCCAGGACTCTATTGTTGTAAGGTCACCTCACTGTGATGTTTCCTCTAATCTTCAGGTGAAAGGTGGCTGACAACAAATTAATAGGCAAAGAGAGAATGAAATTTGAGAAATAGAACCTTGTAAAAGAAATCTATATACTTGGATTTTTTATCTACATTTGACAACTAATCCTATTTATGTATTTTACTACAACCTCTTGTAAGAGTTTTAGTATTCTTCTAAACAATAAAGAATGTTTATTTGAGGAAATCTTCCATCAATTATAGCTTTTCTAGTCTACAATCAAATGAGATTAGGAAAAATTGGTAATTCGGAGCAGGCAATAGCCTGATATAGTCATTTAATTAATTTAATTTAGGACTGGTGACTTACAGAGAACAAAGTGATATGTCACTTGCCTAAGCAACTGCAAGGCCCTGAGTTCAAATACCAGTACCACAAAAAGTCATGGTTTAATCAAACTTCTTAATTTCTTCACATTCTTTGCACTGATTCCATGAACTGTGTGTGTACACAAAAACAATGATGCACTACCAAACTCCATCCCTTCCTTGTTTGTTACTGCTACTGCTTCCTATATTGTTATGTCCATTATTCACTATCCAGGTACAGGTAAGTCATGTTTGTGAAGATTAAATATGACCAGTTCTTGAAGTTATATAATATTTGAGCTACACAACCATACTTGACAACTATGTAAGCCCAGATATTTAAAGCCAAGATTAGACCAGAAATGTGCTCATATGTTGTAATTCCTGATATTCAGAAGGCAGAGACAGAATAGAGTTGGAGACCAGATCTAGCAAAGGTAGTGGAAGGACTTATCTGAAAATACAAAATCCAAAAGTCTTAGACTGTAATTCTTTGCTTAACAAACAAAGAAGCTCTGACATCCATTCTCAGTATTGAAAAACAAAACAACAAAAAGTTTAGCTATCCTGTCTTATCTGTATATTTCCTGTATCCACCCAAGAAAGATTTGAAGAATGACTCAAATTTTGTTATTCCAGCATAAGTAGAAGAAATAAAGCAATAAAAATCTCTAATCAAATAGAACACAATTTTCTTCACTGCCTATTTATCAGCATTAGTTTAAAGTGCTTGATGATCAAAAGACAGATTTGTTTGACAGAAAAGTGACTCATTCAAATACTCAAGTGGTGCATTAAGCCCCGTGACAAAATAATTCACATTTGAAGCACTTTTGGCATTCTAGAACTTAAGTGCAATGATCTAGGCATCACCAGCAAATAGCTATTACTGTTCAGAGGTTTTGCACGTCAGCCAAATTCGTTCCAAGTAATGAACATTATCTCTGAATTCTTAGTAGGATAGGCAGGAAAATAACTTCTGTCAAATAGAAGATCTGGCTTTTTGACAAGAAATATTTTATACTAATAAATTATAATTTTCACTTAACACATAGTGGCACCCATTGTTTGTAAACATAAGATGGTAGAGGCTACTGTAGTACCCCAATTTCCCAATGAGACACCCTAACACTCAGTCAATTAGGCTAGGAGTCTTTATTGCCACAGCAGCTGCTTCTCACTATACCAAGACAGTGAAAAACAGCAATAAAGTCAAATACCTCAGAGTATTTAAAGGCAAGATCCATGTGGGAGGGGGAGGTGCTACTCACAAGAGGCCAGTGGTAGTCTTTGGATTGGCAAAGAAGCAAGTTACAGAAGCAGAGCTAGCAGTGATTACAAAATGGCGATTACAATTCCAGTCATTCCAATAACCAAGGCCATAAGTTACAAGACAAAGCCCTTATCCCAAATCTTCCCATCAAAGAAGCAACTTAGTGAAATAGCAATTAGAGTCTCTATAAGCAAAGTAGGAAGTCCTCGAAACAAAACAGACATTCCAAATTTCTTACTTATCACACCCCAAAATCAAACCACCTTCAAGTTTTCTGGCTCTTTCTGAGTTTCATTGTTATTTACCAAATTGAAGTAACCTGGTGTTTAACTCCCTAATTCACCCAGACCTTTATCTCTGGACTTTTCCTTTTAATGACTACCCTGTAGATTTTCTCTACTGGGAGATGCTGCCTTTCAAGGTTTTTTTTTTTGTTTCTTTAATAAGTTTTTCATTGTGAAAATATTGTACAGAGGGGTTACAGTTACATGAGCAAGGTAATGAGTACATTTCTTATCAAGCATTGTTGCCTCCTCCTTTGTTTTTTCCCCTACCATCCCTTCAATCCCACCTCCATAACTACAACCCCCTTAATTTTAAAGTTCATTTTACAACATAGTGTCTTGTACATCCCATTGTTACATGTAACCTATTTAAACATTTTGTTTTTTCCCTTCCCTTCTCCAAATTATACTGACATCAAATACAGTGAAAATAGGAGTTATGTCATGGGGGAGGGACATACAAAGCAACAAAATAAAATCACCTGGTACCTTATAAATACACTAGAAACAACAGTAAGAAAGAAAAAAATCACTCGTGTCCCTATCTTGAGGTTCATTTTGCTTAACTTCATCTTATCTGGTCATATGTACAGAGCTTTTGACCTTTTCTACCTGTCCCAAACATATACTAGTTATTGTAAATAAGGGAAGCCATGGGACCTATGTTTCTTTGGGCCTGGATTACTTCACTTAATATAATTTTTTCCAAGTCGTTCCATTTACTAAAAAATGGGGCAATGTCATTCTTTCTGATGGAGGCATAGAATTCCATTGTGTGTGTGTGTGTGTGTGTGTGTGTGTGTGTGTGTGTGTGTGTGTGTGTATCACATTTTCTTGATCCATTCATCTACTGAGGAGTATCTGGGTTGGTTCCATATCTTAGCTATGGTAAATATTGCTGCAATAAACATAGTTGTGTTGGCAGCTTTGGTATGGTCTTGTTTGTGATCATTTGGGTAAATGCCCAAATGTGGAATTGCTGGGTCATAGGGGAGCTTTATGTGGAGTCTTTTGAGGAGCCTCCATACTGCTTTCCAAAATGGTTAAACAAGTTTACACTCCCACCAACAATGCAGTAGGGTTCCCTTCTGGCCACATCCCCTCCAGCATCTGTTGTTATTAGAGTTCTTGATTATATACATTCTAACTGGGATAAGGTGGAATCTCAATGTTGTTTTGATTTGCATTTCTTTTATGGCTAGAAGAGTTGAGCATTTCTTCATGTGTCTATTGGCAATTCTTCTTTCCTCTTCAGAGAAGTTTCTCTTTAAGTCTTTAGCCTACTTATTTATCTGGCAGTTGTTTCTTTCAAGGCCCTATTCCTATGCACTTTGAAAATTTCAGTAAATGCTAGGACTCAGTTTGTTCCATTCCTAGGATCTGTACTTATGTTTCTCAGGGTTCCTAGGACTTGCTTGTCCCAGTTAAATTTCATTCTTCCTTTGTCTAATTAATATTCTATTTGTTTAATTTAACCGGGTTCTAACAGCTACATGGTCTCAGTAACTGGTTTTTTCTATTTTTTATTTATTAATTTTTATTGTGAAGATGCTGTACAGATTGGTTGCAGTTACATGAGTAAGGTAATGAGTACATTTTTTTGTTGAACATTGTTATCCACTCCTTTGTTTCTCTACTACTATTCCTTCCCTCCCCAACTCCTCCCCACCCCCAAGTTGTACAGTTTATTTCTAACATAGTGTCTTGTGAGTAACCTTGTTGCAATGGGTCATACTTTGTCCTTCTTTCAACATTTTGTTTTCACCCTTTCCCTTCCCCAAATCAGATAAATGTATATACAAGAAGTGAAACTCTCCCTCTTTTCAGATGACAGGATCTAGTTATTTGCTACTAACATTTTTTATTGATTTTTCAAAGCCTCAAAGATTTCTTATTCCCTTAAACTTGGTGTAATGAATACAATTAAATTCAGTGAGTAGATAACAGAAGAGCTTCTCTTTGGTACATTGGACAAAAGAGAAATATCAGAAACACATGTGATCCAGCTGTATTTGAATGCCCATTATTGTCTTTTCAGAAAGACTTCTGAAAAGATTACACATTTACTTGTTTTGTAATATGCTATTTCTGTTTATGAGTATCAACAGTACAGAAATTTCAAAACTGATTTAAAAGTGAGAAAGTATGTTATATGTCTAATACAATAGTTAACATACTCAAATGAAAACAAAAAAGAAAAGGCACAAATACATTTTTAAAGATATTTCTCTGTTTCACCTGTGACTTTTTTATCCATCTCTTTTGGTTGGTCTGCCTGTCTGTCTGTCTATCTATCTATCTATCTATCTATCTATCTATCTATCTATCTGTTTATCTACCTATCTATCATGCTTATTTTAATAAATACATTGGAGTGGTATGTTTTAAAATAACGATTATTATCTAATATTGTGAAAATAATAAATCCATATAAAACGTTAACTATTGAGATAAATTTAAAAAGAAAGAACCCCTCCCCCCCAAAAAAAGATAGAACCCTAAGAGTGCAAAGTAAGACTGAAAAAGTTGCTTCACATAAAATATATCAAAGCAACAGAGGCATTTAAAATATATACAAGATTAATTTGGCAAGCATTTAAATCTTTCAATATATAAGAACAATATTTAGTTAAAAAAACATGGGCTGAGTTTCTGTTGTGTGATGAGTTTAATGGTTCATTTATCAACTTGTCTGAAATTATTTTATTTTTGTGAATAAAGCTAATTATACTTAGCAAGTGTGAACTCAGTTCTTGCTTTTAAAAGCAAGATCTTTGAAGGCTATTGACCTTTAAAGGTCATTCAAGACACTGTTTTATGTGCAAGACCACAAATAAGTAAATCAATAAATAAATGCTAAAAATATGCATAACACCTAACCAAAACAGAAAAACTATACACATTTCTAAGACAACTTTATAATGTAGAAGTTACAGTATATTTAATTTTCTATATTCTATTGTTCATAAGTTTTTCAAAACAGCTAAGGTCATAAAAATGAATAAAAGTAAATGCAGGAAGAAAAGGTAGAGAAGTCTCTTGCCTTAGTAAATGTTCCTCTAGTCTCTGCCTCAATATATTATACAAAGCATAATGTGGTGTACAATGCTAAGAGTAAAAGGAGATCCCTTAACATCATCAAAAAATTTTATTGATCCAATCACATAGATCAAGGTGAGTCAAGTATTGAGAAGTGAGATTTGTGATTACCAGCTGTCTTCTAATACTGGGGATGCCTTGGTTCTTTATACTAAACAAGCTGTTTTGAGCAGAAAATCTGTGGGTGGTAGGGATGGACTTACTACATCACTGTTTTATGCTACTTCCTCTTTGCTTTGCTGGGATGGACAAAAGTGTCCATTGGTCCCTGACTGGAAATCTTTAAGAAACAGTCCTGGCTTTTAACACAATTACTAAGAAAAATGAAACCAAACAGGATTTATAGCCTTTGTTGAGTTAAAAGTACAAGATGTTACCTTTACAAATTGTAAAAGAAATGTGAAATTTAAATTTAAAACATTTACTAAATACCTTTTAAAGGAAGTAACCTTGTTGCAGCAGAATGCTATACAGTTATAATTAAATTGTGTATTTTATTACTCAAAATTAATGATTTCCTTTTTTTTGGTCTTTTCTTTATTGGAAAAACTCAGATTATTGTGCTTACTAGACAAGTGCTTTGCCACTGAGCTACATCCCACCCCACAATTTCCCTTTTTTAAGGTGTAGGATAATATATATTTCAAGAAACTTCCAAGGGACTCATGGTTTAAAATTTTCTTTATTAAAACAACAACCAATTGAAGCCTACCCACTGTTAGCATTATCCCCATTTCTGGTCTTCGGCTCCACCCAGACCTGAGCTCCTCTCTGCCCTAGAGTTTCAGGCTCCCTCTCTTCCCCTTAGACCTAATGTGCACACCACTTGCCCCAGAGCTACCCACCTGGATGGGGGCAGAGGCCACATCGTTCCCTCTCCAGGGGGATATATGACCCCTCTAATAAACCTTATAATGATCTTTCTCCTCTGCTGCCTGCCTCTGCATGGTCCCCTGGGATGGTCTTGATGGATCCTAACACTCACAGTGATGCAGCTGGTTGTTGATTCTGTTCTGACTAATTCAAAGAGCAATTAAATAACTTTTAAAAGTCTAGGAAAATTCCAAACACCAATACCCAGGTTATATAGAAATGAAAAGCTAAAGGATTAAAAAAAAAAGCAGTAGAAGACCCAGAAAACTTTGTTAGCCATTATATGATTATCTCAAAGCTACTCCTCTAAAATTGGTAATCCCAAGCCATCTTGTAATTTTACAGAGAGAACTATTCATAATTTCATCTTCCGGTTGTAATGCATATTATACTGTAAAGAAGTGAGCAACAATGTATTCAACAAAATTGGATGTCTGTGTTACAATTTAATTAGTGCTGACACTTTTTAGGAAACAAATTCACAATGTTTGAGTACAGCGACACAATAGATCAGGTTCCTCAGCCAGCCAGAAAAAAATGTTTGTGCAAACTAAAGTGCTAGATAGGCCAAACTATAGTCCAAAAAGGTTTGTGCAAGGTAGGTAACTAGCCTGTTTAGTATTTTGCAAGCAGGGGCTGGGAAGGTGGCTCAGTGGTAGATTGCTTGCCTTGCATGCATGAGGCCCTGGGTTCGATTCCCCAGCACCACATAAGCAAAAAGAAAAAAAGCCGGAAGTGGCGCCTTGGCTCAAGTGGTAGAGTGCTAGCCTTGAGCTGAAGATCTGAGAGACAGAGCCCAGGCCCAGAGGTCAGGCCCCATGACTGGACCAAAAAAAAAAAAAAAGAAATTTGTAGGCAATCCAGCAGGAGATGTAACATTGCAATGGAGCCCCGGGGGTATCCTGTTGCTGCTGTTGTTGCTGCTGCTGTTGCTGCTGCCCACCCATTTAGGTAAAGTTCAAGGACAGCCTGACAGACATCTGGAGAGGAATCATGACTCTGGCCACCTCCACCTTGGAGAAAGTGGATGGAACTCTTAACCTGATGCCATGGGTGGAGCATAGGAGGTAGAGGGGGAAGAGGGAACAGGACTACTTTCAGATAGAAGGGTGCTTTGGATTTGTTAAAACTAAGACTGAGATTGTGGACATTCTCTCGTGGGACACAGATTTGTAAATCTTACCCACTGGCACCTGGGAGAGGCTGGTTGTGTTGTTATCCTAGTAAGACAGGTATAGACCAAAAGGCCTATTAACTTTGGTTAATGTAATTTGGTTAAAGGAGCCCAATGTATTTCTCACTGAAAAATCAACAATTTGATTTTATGCACATAAGAGCAGTGGGGGATGAAATGGGGAACTCATTTATTTGATTTCACATACATAAAAAGCAGTAGGGGATGTAGTGGGGAAATTGAGTCTCAGCCATTCCGGCACCTGGCAAGGTGTTGGGGGCTCTTGGTTTCACAGACATCCTGAAGCCCACCCAGGAGATGGGAACTGTCCACCCAGCTCCAAGGCCTAAAGATGAGATAATTGAACCTGTTAATTGTAGGTGCCAGGCTCACTGGGTAGGGCCAGGAGAGCCCTTCCCTAGGGATGTGTAGATACATCATACTGTTTAGCCCTGGGGGAGCTCTGCTGTTAGCACTGTGTTTGTGTATAATGCTTTCCTGAGGCTTGGTTTCTACCCAATATGTGACTTTTGTCTTTAAAAAGTTCAGTGCAAGCTTGTTTAGGGCTGCAGATCTTTGTAATTGGGCATCTGCAATCCACTAGCACTACAATAAAGACTCCAAGATTTAAAAAAATTCACTTATTTTGTGGTGGAGTACAAATGTTATCTAAATAGTGTTTATAGCCAATAATTTGATAAATGTGCTCTTGGGGAAAAAAAGAGTAGACAATTTGAAGCCAATGCTTGTCTGAAGAAGTTGAGTGGCACTTACTCATGGAGACTAACTTTTCAAGTCTTCTTTATTCCAGGAACTAATTATGATATAAATTAGTTGCATACTTCTATTGGTACCTTTTGTCCGTCTTTAATATTTTACCCTGACAAGCCATTGGTAAATACCTTATACACAAGACTTACCTGAACACAACCTATATTCAGGCTAAGGTGATCTCATAGATTTTAACATGTTAAAGTAAGGAGGTCAGGTCTGTCTGGAGCCAAATTGGCCATGCTGGATGGTAGGATCTGGCATCTTGTCTTCATGCTGGGGGAAGAAAATGCCCCCACCCATCACCCACCTCCCAGTTGATCTGCATGCCTGGAACCTGGAAGAAGTCGGGGAAAGGGTGGTAGACACTTGGCTGATAGGTTAATGAATCTGTCAGTTCAGTGTCTGAGACTGGGAATTTCCTGTGGACCTAACCCTCCTCTCCCCCCCTCACCCCTCCACCCTGCCCTGCTCTGACCCTATTTAGGCCCAGAACAGCACAGGTTCGATTATGCCCTGTCACATGCGTCTCAGTGATTGTGTCCTGTGTCCTGTAGACTGACTCATTTCCAGTCATCATGGCGTCCCAATTCAGTTCTCCATCAGATATGAATTGGTTTGTTGATATTGTTTTTGTTCTTTCTTTTCTCTCTAGCCTGTTTCCTTGCTGTGTTATGTGTATTTGAGAGCTGCAGGTCTTTGTAACAATGGGCAGCCAGCAGATTGCTAGCTAGTGTTGTAATAAAGACTCCAATATCCCATCTTCCAAAATGTGGCTTATGGAATAATTCATCTTATAACAATGTAAAAATCCTATTACATTGTAATGGTCCTAACATAATCACTAATATTCTAAGGTCATCTTGTTGTATGTCTGTGTATGTATAGATTCCATACTATATTTCAAGATTTGAATTTCTTAACTAAAATTTATACACTGGTATATCAATATTTTCAAACACAAAATAACAAAGTTCTAAGAAACTAATATTAATCCCTAATATTATAATAATTCAATGGGGTGGAGAAAATATTATCTGATTAAATATTTGGAAAAATAAGAAATCACTGTAGCATGTGTGTTCATTTTAGAGTAGTGCAATTTCTATCTATAGGATCTTCATAGATACTATGGGAAATCACTGAGATTCAATTGACGAAGGGAATATGTGAATTATTTGAGTCACAGAATCCAGTTCTAACTGGAATATAAAGAGGTTATGCCACAAGTAGGAGTGGAAAAGTACTTTGCAGAAATAATAATGTAGAAAAATCCATAAATGCATAAGAGTGCAAAGATAAACTTCTGAAGGGCTTACCTGGGCAAGATAGAGTAGTATCTTTTATGAATTATTATTAAAATTGTCAGACTAATGTTTCTTACTTAACTTCTTCAGACTAATGTTCCTTACTTAACTTCCTCAGGTCTCCTCAATGGAATTTCTCTACTAGCCTTAAAATATACTGCAATTTCCACTGTATCTTTCACTCTTTCCAAATAAAATCAATTAACAGCCCCTACTGATAATTCTCCATCAACTATTTCATTCATATACTCCCTGTAATTGCATATATATTTTAGTTTAGAATGTCTGTTATTCTTGGAGAAACAGGAGAGCA
Source organism: Dipodomys ordii (assembly GCF_000151885.1). Lineage (NCBI taxonomy): Eukaryota > Metazoa > Chordata > Mammalia > Rodentia > Heteromyidae > Dipodomys > Dipodomys ordii. The sequence continues at coordinate 1,999,920 of NW_012267300.1, forward strand.
ACAGGTGATTGTGGGGGTCATGTCTTAATAAGGTCAAATCCAGGGCATTCCTAACAGTTTTAATTGGAAGAGAAATAGTCTATCTAACATAAAAAAGGGAAAATCAGACAGTGTGGGTGGTAGCAGATTCAGCTGAATTGACAAGGAAGGTGAAAGGGTGTGTGTCTGAGTATATCTGATTTCTCAAGCAAGTACTGAGTTTACTCATAAGAGTACAATATATATATATATATTGGCAAAAATTATATTAAGTGAAGTAAGCCAGGCCCAAAGAAACATAGGTCCCATGGTTTCCCTTATTTGCAATAACTAGTATATGTCTGAGTCAAACAGAAAAGGTCAGATAAGGTGATGTTAGGGAAATGAACCCTAAGCTATGTATTCAAATGTTCTTTCATGCCATTGTTTCTAACACATTTATAAGATTATTTCTTTGTTGCTTTTTATGTCCCTGCCCCACAGTATAACCCCTGTTTTCACTGTATTGGATGTCGGTATAATTTGTGGAGGGGAAGGGGAAAAACAAATCATTTAAATAGGGATACAGGTGGACCCATTGCAACAATGAGATGTACAAGTCGTTATGTCAAAAACGAACTTTACAACTTTGGTGGGGGGGTGGGCCACGGGGAGGATTGGGTGGGAGGTGGGGAGAGGATGGGAAGGGGAAACAAAGGAGGAGGCTACATTGCTTGATAAGAAATGTACTCATTATCTTGCCCATGTAATTGTAACCCTTGTGTACCGTATTTTCCACAAAAAAGAATATTGAATCAGGAATGTAAAAATTAAAATTATAACCATGGATTACAAGGTGGAAAATAAAGCACCTTTATTCCACAAACAACAAGAACAAAAACAAAAGCAACCAGTAACTAGAAGAAATTGGAGTCATACTCTAATGAGATGTATAGTCATCTAGATTAGTCTAAGAGGAAGTATAATTTGGTTTCTAAACTTGTTGTTTTCATGTATTATTCCTTAACCTTTTTTAACAGTTCTACAGTCTGTGTCAGGAGCTCTTAGATGGTGACTTTATTGTCGAGGAATAGCCAACAATCTTGCAGATACTGTTAGTGGTCATGACTAAGCAGAAGGGATGCTGGTATCTAGTGGGTAGACAACAGAGGGGCTAGGAAACATCCTACAACGAACAATACAGCATGTACAACAAAAAAAATTGTGACCATAGTTGTTAGCTAATTCAAGAGTAAATGGAAATTTACTATCTTCATGCTCTCAAGATCATTATTGTTGTGCTTCATTTGGCGGTAGTGAGGTTTGAACTCAGGGCCATGCATTTCCTAGACAGGAGCTCTATCACTTGAGCCATAATCCCCAGATCTACTCAAGGTTATTGTTATTTTATGTTGCATTTTACACATCTTTGTGTGAATCACTGAAGGACAGTTACCTTGAACCTTCTATCTTCTTATCTAATACATATTTGTCATATCCTGTCTCCTTATGAAAATATTCCCAATTTGTAGTCTACTTTCTACTCCTAACACACTCTTTAAAATTTTTTAATTGAATTTCACACTTTTCCCAATTACTTCATAGTACAACTTTTGATCTGTATTTACACTGTGGATTTGTTTGTAATCTCTAAAAATACTGTACAATAATTGCAAATGTGTATGTCATTGTCCAGCTGGGATATTTCACAGAATATTGTAGAAATAACATATCCATGCTTAATGAAGAACTATTTTAAATTAATGAACATATTTCTCTCTATACACACATACTTCTCACTTCAGAATGTGAGATCATTTCCCTGTACATTTAAAGCAGGAGAGACAAAAGACGACCTGCCACATTTGCCTACCAGCCCTGGAACACAGCCAAAGGCTGAAATCCTACAGCCACTTTCCTGGAAACACAAAGGGCAGAGTGTTTATTTAATTATGTTGTGGTAGAAGTTCACAATATTTAGCCACTTTGAAATCATCCGCATAATAGCAATACCATGCAATCAGTTATAGTCATGGAAATACATTCACACAGGAGGTATTGTTCTGTCCACCAAGTCATGTATCTCTAGCCATATACATGCTTTAGATTCTGCACATGTCTTGATAATCCTCTTTGTGAAAACCTCTGCAACATCTCTGAATGGAAATAAAAATAAGGAGAGAGCTTGGAACATTTTATTCCTCTTAGTACATAAAAAAAATCACACACACAAAGCACTGAAAATATAAAGATTTAGAATTCCTGCTAAGTACAAAGCCATTTCCAACCACACTATTTCTAATTCTAAAGGGAAATAATAATGCAGTAATAAATTAGTCTGTAGCATGTGGAGTAGCTTTAGAAAACAAGTTTATTTTTTCCAAAATATGCCATTGAAAGTATCTCTTCTTGATAAGCTGTCTTCATTTTTATTGCCCAATGTTAGATTATTTATTGCTCTTTAAAAAAGGACTAGTTCTCATTATATATTTTCTGCACGGTTTATTATGAATGATAAAATTTGTTTATGTGAGTAGAGTAAAAGCCCACAATTTATATGATGAACTAGTTTTGAGGTAGAGTCACAGTTCTCTCCCCCTTAAAAACACTAAATTTGATTGCTTCTTTAATTTATGTCTCTGCTTGGCTTCCATTTGCATTATTATCTTTTGACCAAAGGCACTGCATCATTTAGCACACGTGCATGTAAGAAATTCCACCAGAAAGGATCCTGCCTGTTGTTAAGTGCCTTAGATTTCCAAATTCTAAGTCACTTGTCCAATCTCACAAAACGTATGGGGATGCAAGGCAGATATCTCTAACTTAGAACATTTTGAAACACTCAATTGTTACGTGCAAAAAATAAAAATTATGATAATGTGTTCCTAAAGTCCCTTCTGCTATGTTCTATAATAAAATTACTACTCTTAGATTTCCCTATAATGCAGGCAAGCTGTGTGTTTACTCTTTATAATAACAGTCTATATAGCATAGCAGCAAAAATACTTAAAAACAATAGGCTAATACACAAAATGAAATAAAGAGATAGCAATGCAATTAGTAATGTCCTCTTATAAGAAATTGCTGAGAGTAAGCCTTGGGTCCAGTGACACCAGACCTTGAATTCTATTTTATGGTAAATTGTCAAGGAATGTTTTATTATAGAATCTTAAAAGACATAGGCTAGCTAAGAAAGGTGACACATAAAGTTTAAAAATATTTCCTATAGCCGGGCGCTGGTGGCTCACACCTGTAATCCTAGCTACTCAGGAGGCTGAGATCTGAGGATCGCAGTTCAAAGCCAGCCCAGGCAGGAAAGACCTTGAGACTCTATCTCCAATAAACCACCAGAAAACCGGAAGTGGCGCTGTAGCTCAAGTGGTAGAGCGCTGGCCTTGAGCTGAAGAGCTGAGGGACAGCGTCCAGGCCCAGAGTTCAAGCCCCACGACCTACAAAAAAAAAAAAAATTCCTATAATAGAGCTTTAAACAAAAAGAGTTTGTGGGTATTTCTACTGTAAGCTTATTTTGGTTCCTATATGTCTATATTTAGCATGGAACTAGCATGAAATGGTCAATTTTTGGAACTACTCTATATGCCAATCAACAGATAGATGGGGAAAGGAAATATATATATATATATATATATATATATATATAATGCAAATTTTTTTAGCCAGAAACAATAGAATCCTGTCATTTGTTGAAAATGGATTGAATATTTGGGATGTTCTTATAGATCATTATATTTAATCAAATAATCCAGATTCAGAAAGACAGAAATATATTTTCTTCCATATGCTGAATCTAGAATTCCTTTTAATATGCATGAGAATAGAAGGAAGAAATATTTGAAAAGAGCAGGGACACTTGTGAGAAGGGATCAGGGGAAGGTAATGGGAAATTAATAAAAGTATCATTTTCTTTTGGTGGTACTAGGTATTGAACTAGGACCTTGTGCTTACTAAACAAGTGCCTTACCACTTGAGCCACATCTCCAGCTATGACCATATATATATATATATATATATATATATATATATATATATATATATATATCTTAGCAATATCTTAAAAGCTTATTATTTTATTAATATAAAATACTAAAATGAAAATAATCCCTTATCATGTGTGTATTATTTGAAGTTTGAAAAGAAACCAAGGAATTAAATATTTATAATTCCCTTAAATAGTTTAGCTAACCATGATTTATTGGATATGGCATGATTCTCTCTAGACACAAATTATTGCTTAAAACTAATGAAACTACTTAGACTGCATGGAGTTTAGTTTCCCACATTGGCAAGTGGTGTTTTGACTAATGAATAACATGGAAAAAACGTTAAATATTGCTGGCAGTTCGTAGTTGTATTTTTCTTTCACAACCAAGATGTAGTGTTTTAATCAAAACCCATTCTATATATCTAAAAGCATCTAGGTACTCTGGTTATCTTTGAAGAAGTTTATAGTACAGAGGAGAAAGAGAAATAATGTCTTACAAGAAAAGGCCTTTCAACTGTATCTTGGGACCAGAGCTTCATAGCATAAAAAGTGGAGGAAATAGGCAGAAGTCTTACTATGAATAAAAACATTCCTTCAAGGCATTCAACAGGGTAAGGTAAATTTTCAGACTACTTTGTTTTCCCTAGTCCTAGCTCTTTTTAAAAAGTTTTGCGTGGTTTCTATTATTTGATTTTGGATGTGGTTTCAGTAATTATATGTGATTTTTTCAAGATATTTTTCCATGTAGATCACTGTCTTCTCTAACAGACATTCTTCAAGTTTAATGGTTTGTAGATTTTCAGAAGGGGAGCAGTTATAACTTAAAAATTCTTTGCATGTGCAAATTAAACTATTATTATAAATGAGATGGTACAGGGAAAATGTATAGTGCATTTCCCATTACTTCATTGTTTTTGGAATTAGTAGTTGTTTGTATGAAGTCTTCAATTTCTACCTCTATATTATGCCAATAAACAGACTACATGTAGTAGTAAACATAGCTTACAACTCCTCTATTTCTTATTATTTATGTCTTTCATGAAATTATGTAATAAGTCCCAAAGCAAATGTAGAAAATTTATGTCCAGTGCTTTAGCTAATAAGGAGGACTCTCCTTAAATTCCTGACTCACCATCATCTTTATAACTCCCAAAGGACATAAACCATTTTTCATTGGCTTCTCCATCCTTTGCCCTTCCTTCTTATGCTTTTAAAAATTAGTATTAATTCTGATTTTAAAAATAATAAATTCTATGACTTGAACTCAGGTCCTGGCACTGTCCCAGAGCTTTTGTGGTCAGGCTAGAACTCTTACCATTTAAGCCAGATTTTTGATACTTAATTGGATATAAGAGTTTTTCAGATTTGCCTGCCTGAGCTGGCTGTTGAGCCTCAACCATCAGATCTAAGCCTCCTGCCTAGCTAAGATTACAGGTATGAACCACTAGCACTCAAAAAAATTAGTCTAAATTCTTTGAGCACTGGTCATTTTTGTCTGCTTGATACATTTTTAGACTATGTAATCTGATTAATTTGTACTTACTGTTCACTGTAAGGTAGATATCACCTATTCTAAGTATTCTTCCCCTGGCTTCTAAATTGGAATTAAATTGCAATTAGATGCTTCTTTAACTTGTTACTTATTTGTTTTATCTTTTATTATATGCTTTGTTGCATTGTATTTATTCAATGTATGTACACTGCCAGTAAAACTGACAGGAAAGAAATATTATTCGTATTGACTGTCTAGTACATTTTTGGTTGCTAGTCTTGGCTTTTCTTTGAATAGACAAAAGTATCTGGGTAAACTCTATTTCTTTCTCATTTTAAAAGAGAATTGAAAGTTTGGCTTAGGAATGTTGGATTATTTCCATCTCTCTTCACATTGAGTTTTTTATCCATTTAATTCATGTATTAGGGGAAATTGATTTTTCTTGCTTGCCTTCTTAACTCAGCAGTACAGTTTTGACAATGCTGGAGCCTGGTGTTTTTGTTTATTTGTTTTTGTGCACTCTGAATAGATTTCATTGGTGAGTTCTATACTGTTTTATATTATAACCTGAATTTCAATGAGAGTTTTGAGTTGTCACAAGCTATATATGTGTGTATGTGTGGTGTGAGCATCTATGAGCATGTATATATGCATTTCTTAGGAGGATATAAAGCCAAAAGTTCATTTATACTCATTATATCTGAATTTTATTTTCTAGATTAGTTTATGTGCACTATCAAATATAAATCTACTTTTAACAATAGCTAAAATCAATATAGGATAATCCTATAATTCTGAGAAATTATTTATAGGTTTGACATGTTGTAATGGGAAACAAAGCTATCAAACATCATTAAATGATGCAAACTAGGCTGAAGTTTTCTTTCTTTAATAATAATTCTTGTTTAAGAATAGCTTAAAAATTCCTTTATGAACCACATTTTGCTTTTAATAAAAACAATATTGGGGCTGGGAATGTGGCTCAGTGGTAGAGCGCTTGCCTTGCATTCATGAGGCCCTAGGTTCAATTCCTCAGCACCACATAAGCAAAAAGAAAAAAGCCAGAAGTGGCTCTGTGGCTAAAGTGGTACAGCGGTAGCCTTGAGCTGAAGACCTGAGGGACAGTGCACAGGCCCAGAGTTCAGGCCCCACAACCGGAACCAACAAAAATAAATAAATACATAAATAAAATAAAAACAATATTTAGCAATTATTAATTGTCGCTGCCTTACAAAATGATTGAATCAAAAAGGAGTTATTATGATCTTCCACGAACAAATTGGTGGCGACAGACACATTTTTCATGAATCTCCATCTTGATATCTTTTCTACACAACTTGGATTAAAATTGACAACTAGCATTTATTATGTTAATACTTCAAATAATAATTTCACAATTATTGCCTGTCATTTCAAAGAAGGCTTTGCCTAATAACATGCCTTTCTCACTGATATTGGTGGTTTTTCTCTTAAGAATGACAAGGTTGCACAAAGATACAATGAAGTGACAAAGAAACAAACAAAGGAAAAGTAAAACTTACAATAAGGTATGATGCAATACAGCACCAGGTGCAGCTATATATACATTTTAGTTCCTCCAAGTACCATTGAGTACCATTGGAGAAGTCACTTTCCAATGAAAACTTACTTGTTCACATTATCAATACATCATCCCAGTTCAGGCTCATTGAATAAAGTGGCCAAAATTCTTTATCAAGGATTTTAGGATATTCTGCTTTCATATCTTTAGTGTTGGAATAATGATACAGAATTTAATTTGATCATTCTTATTCATTTTCTCTTCAATAAAACTAAAAGTTAATAGTCAAGAAGGGTTAATGCATATTTAATATACCATATTATACACTACTGAACAGTGCCTGATATATACTACACAAATGGACTGGGAAAGAAACATTTCACAATATTTAAAGGGTAAACTAGGAACATGATAGACAGGGATTTATTATCTGGTTTTAGCTTGATAGGGAATAATTTAATGTTTTAATAACTATAATTATTAAAATTGCTAGCAATATTTCCCAATATCTACTTACAATAAAAAGTTTAAATTTGGGAATCTATAGTCACAGAAAATAATACATTCTGTCTATCCAGAAGCAAATATTTAACTGAAGATGACAAGATTTCACTTTATTTGATAATCCCAGTTCCTCTCTTCATCCTACTTGCATGAAGGTTCAGACTTTCTCACCCTGACACATTGCATGCAGTTATAATGTCTCTTTATATACAGATTCTCAGAGTGAATATAGTAGGCAGACCATGTGCCTAAAGCAAAATATTGTAAGAATACATTCTTCCACGTTCTAGATGTACCAATGTTAACCAATGGGCTGTCAGGGATTCTTGTGTTCTACCCAGATATGTATCATGGATGGCAAGAAGAATAGCCCTGTGTACCAAAGGATTAGGGTCAGGACTATCAGATCCAAAGATTTACAGCTTTGAATCTGGATCTTTCAGTTAAGTTAGAGGCCTATTGCTCCAAGCTTTCTTAATCTCTCTAGGTCCCTTTCCATGGACTAAAAGGAATGTAATGGTATTGTCCTGCTCCAAATAAATAAGTCAGACAGATGACAGAACATTAATACACAAAAAAGCCAGACTCTTAGAATGGTAAAGCATTCAGTTATAGGAAAATCAGATTTTCTTGAGTTTAATTCCATTTCTGCAGTACTATGTAATTATTTTTAAAAATGCTTTCATCTTGGCCTTAGCTTCTCTATATTGGCCCATTTTAATATGAATTCATATACAAATTTTCACTCATACACAGTCAAACATTATCTTTGGCCATATTTTCCTGTACATCTTTATTACATGATACCTGGTCATTCTTCTTCCAGTCATCCTAGATTCCTATTTTCTTTAGACATTTCCTTGCTGAGGTCAGTGTATATCACAGTTAGTTAGCACAGATCAGAGAGACACCCAGCAAGGATTCACATTTTTATTAAATCACACACTAGTAGGGGAAAAGACACACTAAAAAAGAAGCAAATAAGTAAATAAAAAAATCTCAATACCTAGTAGTTCCCAGAGGTAAATTGGTACCTTACTGAGAAATATACTGTGCACGCAAAAAGGGAATTGCTATGTTGTTAGACCAGGAAGTACTTTAAACTATAGGATTCTAGGAGATATGTAAGTCCTCAAGGTCTGCCTGACACAGTAAAGGAAAACTGTCACTGTACCAAAATAATACTTTCTCATTATTTTATCATCAGACTTTTAGAAAACTTAGCACTGGCCCATCAGTTCTTAATGTTTTTATTACATTCAATAGTGTTTTAAATCAGATACACAGTCATTGCAACCCAATAATTGAGTTCAGGAACAAAAAGTTGTAATATGTAGCTGGTTATACTACATTGTCAATTCAATACAATTTTTGTTAAATTACATTAATTTCACATTAAAGTACGATTTAGTCAAAACTAGAAAACAATAATTTACGGCTATGTATTTTCTGGTAAGTATAAAAGTTCACACAATGATAGAAAATGATTACATTAAAAATGTAATCATCTTAAATCTGTTACTATGACAAAGCAGACATTTTTCCAATGAGGCAATTATGTTTACAACAAAAGAATTAAATATTAACCCCTAGTATGAAGACAATAAATCTTTTTATTGGTGAGCTTTCCCACAGCATTTTAAACTACTACAACTTTTGCTTTTACTACCCAGTCTTAACATTACGTGTACTCACACACACAAACACACAGTTCTTATTGTATTTTGGCCCTAAATATTGGTGATAGGTAGTGATAAAATATTGGTGATTAAAATTTAAAGAAGAAATACAATCTTGCAAAATAGGTTTTAGTGTGCTAATGCCTGCCTGTAATTCCAGATACTAAGAAAATAGATATCAGGTTCATGCCTATAATCCTAGTTACTCAAGAGGCTGAGATCTGAGGATTGCAGTTCAAAGCCAGCCCAGGCAGAAAAGTCTGTGAGACTATGATCTCCAATCAACCACTGAGAAAACCAGAAGTGGCACTGTAGCACCAGTGGTAGAGTACTTGCCTTGAACTGAAGTGCTGAGGGATAATGTCTATTCCCAGAGTACAAGCCACATGAAGGACAAAAAAAAAGTAGATATCAAGAGCATCACAGCTAAAATCAGTAAGACATGTCAACAAAAAAGGCAGGTATGCTGCCATATTCTTATGATAGATCACAGTTATGTGGAAAATACAGATAGTGATATCACAGTCTGAAGTCAACACAGGAGGTGTGTGCATCTGAAAAAATAATGTAAAGCAAAAGGGCTTGAGGTATGGCTTTAATGGTATTACTACTGCCTTGTTTGATAGGCCCTGAGTTCAGTGCAATCACCCCACCACCACCACCATCATCATCATCATCATCATCATCATCATCATCATCATCATCAGATAAATAAAATTAAAATAAACAAATAAAAGTTTTTTCTCTGGGCAAAATGTTAATGACACAATTTTAACAGCAATAACAGACAAATAATAAATAGAATATTATGGAGTAGTATCTTTCATCCTAGCTCAAAGTGAAATGTAAATGGAAAGATTGTGAATCAGACTGGCTTAAGTAGAAACTCAAAACAATATCTAAAAATTATCTAAAATGCAAAAGGTTGGTGGCATGATCCTAGCAGTATAATACCAGCTTGCAATCGTGTGTGTGTGTATGTGTGTGTGTGTGTGTGTGTGTGTGTGTGTGTGCGTGGTATGTGCGTGTATGTATGTGCATGTGTGTGCGTGTGTGTGTGTGTGTTCTGGTACTGGGGCTTGAACTTAGGGCCTTGTCACTATCCCTGAGACATTTTGCTCAAGGCTAGCAACCTACCTCTTAAACTACAACTCCAATACCAGCTGTTTTACTGGTTAATTGGCAATAAGAATCACAATGTTTGATAAGAAATGTACTCAAAACCTTGTTCATGTAACTGTAACCCCTCTGTACAGTATTTTCACAATTAAAAACTTACTTAAAACAAAAAGAATCTCAAAACTTTCTCACTGAGGCTGTCTTCAAACAATATATTCAGATCTAGGTCTTCTGAGTAGGTACGATTATAGGCATGAACCGCCTGTACCCAGCTCAGCCTTACAATCTTAAATCCTTGAGTAAAAAATTCATTGCCTCAAAAGAAAAGCAAGCAAACAAACAAAAACACAAGGAGACGAGAAAACAGACATCATCTAGTACACAGCTGAATTATACCTTAGGTATTCATGAGCATGTTAGTTCTGTGCAAATCATATTGTCATACTAACTGTTTGAACTTAGCATATTATGTAGCACTGCTAATTTAGCCCACCTAAGGTTCAGCCAAAAGCTAGAATCAAGCAATTCCTCATTGATTCCAGACCCCTTGCATGTCATTCTTGATGACTATGATTGGATAAAGACAAAATGTCCCTGACCAACAAATGTCCCTGACTCACAAACAAATGAAAACTTCAAGAGCAAAATCAATATTATCATGTGGAGTCTCTAAATTTTGTTGTAGTTTTTATGTAACAATAATGAACTGTAAAATATACTGCTAATATACCATTGATACTTTGTTTCATTTATTTACTTAATATACATACCTTCCCCATGTTAATGTTCCTTTCATTATTCAGGATTCAAATAGAAAGTCTCCAGTATATTTAAAACCATTCTTCTCTCATCAGTCAATACACATTTATTTATATTTATATTTTTAAAATTTTCTTATAAAAGATATAGTACTTCAGGTATAATTATTTACAAATTACTTTCACAAAAGAAAAGAAGAAAGAGAAATAGGATGATTATGATCAAGCTCATTATATGAATGTGTAGAAATATCATAATGAAAACCCTTTGTGTAATTAATTTATGCTAATAAAATAACCATATGGTTTACTATTAAGCCTGTTCCATGGGGTAGTACTTTTGTCTTTCATAGTTAATTCATATAGTAGGCATTCATTTGGAAATACCTGCAAGATATTAAACTAAACATGAATAAATTAAGTGATTATCATTGATTTTTGTATTAATTTTACAATTAACTATTTGTTTTACACATTTGAATTAAAAACATATAAAGATAATGTTAATATTTAGGTAATCATAATTAAGCTTTCTTATCTTTAATGGATTCTGGCATAATGTAATAATTAAATGAGTCCTTACTACTTGAGGAATAAAATATAAATTGACAATATTTTAGTTATTTTTTGAATCATATTTATTTTGTTTGTTCATGAATAAACTAACTTGCACAAAGATGAAAGAGTCTTTTTTCCCAAATTATTTTTACTTCAACTTTTTAAATGGAAATAGAATACAATGCTAACAATTTAACAATTATTTGACATTGCTCTTTATATCTACTTTTATGTAATCATGGACAAAAACAGATCTAAGTTAAAATAAGTCCATGAATATAGACATGGCATCAAACTTAAATACTAGCCCCTAAAAAATCATAAATCAAGGGTTGATTTAATTTTAAAATAAACTATCAATTCACTCTTGTCAACATGAGACTCCACTTGTGGTACAACTGTTCAGAAAATAATACAAAATTACAACTTGTTTCCAGTTTAGAAAAAAACACACAAAATTAATGAAAAATATAGAAACAGCTCAAGAAATGCACTAGCCTGATGAAAGTAGTTCATTCTTGTAATCCTATTAGTGAGATTTGGAGGATCAGGGTTCAAAGCCAGTCTGAGTAGAAAAATCCATAAGACTCTATCTCCAAAATAACTAGCAAAAACAATACTGGAGATATTACTCAAATGGAAGATCACCAGCTAAGCAATCAAGCTAAGTGATCAAGACAAGTGCAGATGTAATATATAATTTGGATTTCATTGAAGAAACCAAAAGGAAACTACTTTGCATGGGAATTCAAAGCACCCTGGAACAACATGTATGAAGACCTTAGGAGGCATCTATGTATGATTTAAATGTCCCTTAAATCCCAAATAAAAACATCTTACAGGGTTTATAGTTCATGATTCAGACATCACCTTATTTGGCTCTATGTCTTACTATAGGCTTTAGAGTCTGAAATAAAAAATGGATGGAAAAAAAAGTCACACTACTTTCTGTAGATACTTTAGATTTGTGTACATTAATTGAAAAGTCCTGAAGGGAAATTAAATATAAGGCTGTGGCTTTGCTGAATCAAGTCACCCAGTTTAATATTTTGATATTTATTATAGAGAGTTAGCTGTGTTTCAAAACCAGTGTTATATCAATCTCAAGGGCAAGAAGGAGCAGAGTTTAAAATTATAAGTTCAGTTCAGTGCTGGTGGCTCACGCCTATAATCATAACTACTCAGGTGGCTGAGAACTGAGGATCACGATTTAAAGCTCTCTGGGCAAGAAAGTCCATGAGACTCTCCAGTGAACCACAAGGAAACTGAAAGTGGAGCTGTGGCTCAGTCTTTGAGCACTAGCCTTGAGCACAAAAGTTTAAGAACAGAGCCCAGGCCTTGAGTTCAATCCCCACAACTGACAAAAAAGCAAAATAAAAAATTACAAGTTCAGAAATATCTGAGATCCTATCCTTCCAGATCCATCCTTCTTTTGTGCCTTCATCATATTTTTCTACTATTGCTTTTGCTCTTATTTTTGTTTTCCCTCACCTGGGATAATGGAAAATGGGGTTGATAAATGCAGGTTGAAGATCAAGCCTAGATGAGGAAAAGGGAAACTTCTGGAAGGAAGAAATATCCAAAGACTCTTAGAGACTCTTTAACAATTGCCAGGGCCTCAAGTATAGACTTAAAGACTTGGAGAGCATCTAGAACCCAGGTGGTGTTCCTCTCATGATATAGTCTGTCTAAGAGGGGAAGACTGTGATTGCAAATCCTTGACAATGAGAACAAAGTTAAAATAGGATCCCCAGGAAACAACTGCTGGAGGAGGAGGGTCTAAAAGAGGCTGGAAAAAGACAACAGCCCCCGGTGAGGTGTGAAGTACCCTGAATTTCCACAGTTGCCTTTACATATGGTGGTTTGTCCAACACTATATGCAGGAAAAAGCTAAGAACGCAAGGTTTGGCCCTGGCAGAAGCCATTGTGAGGATCAGAAATAGCAGTCGGAACTTGGGCATTCACCCAAAGCTGGAGTGATAAAAATGGACAACTTCAGGGATTTCAAAGACACAATCATCTTTGTTTCAGGATAATGTGTAAAAAACAAAGCTCTGTGGGTTTGAAGTTATGAGGAAGTAGGTTGTGTCAGCTCTAGCATTGCCTATCTTCGGAGGCCCTCCATCCAGGATCACCAGGGCAGAAATGTGACCCTCTTTAAAAAACAATTAAGCAAAAGATCTCAGTGTGTGGCTCAAGTGTTAATAACTATCTGCCTAGCAAGTATGAGGCCAGAGTTCAGAGCCTAGTACTGCCAAAATAATCCTCAACTTAATCCATGAGTGGTTTGAAATGACAATGTCACCACACAAGCCTGTGCCACTGGGGCAGCACCTGCTCTTCTGTTTCTATGCCCAATCAGCTCGTAAAGCCACATGCTTCCTGAATAAGCTCAAAAGGAAGTAAGGCAGAAGATCATTTTTTTAAAAAAAAAAAGAGCTCAAACTAAGATACATTAGGAGTATCTAACCCTCTCTGAGGATAGTCAGCTTGGGGTCAAGTGTTGTTATTTCAACTTTGCTGTAACAGAACATTAATTTCCTGTTAGATCTTTGATGCAAGGACTCTTTGATTTTTTATGTTAAAATAACTAAAGTTGGCAGAATCAAGGAATTCACCTGCTTGATGGAAAGCTGTCACCACCACCCCCTCTTAGTTTAAGGATAACTGCCCTTATGGCAACTCAAAGAAATCCAGCCCAACCTGGATAGAGGCAAAAATCCAAGATGGCTACTAGTGACTCTTAACCTTGTGGTCTCTGAGCCTTGCTAAGCCGTAAGTTACTCACAGGTTCTCTTAAAGTTTAATCTGAAAATGTGTCATAGTCAAAATTTCAAATAATTACTTCATTTGCAGAAGTTAAAGAACTACCAATGAGTCAACTTGTTAGTAAGGGCTTTGTTTCTAGAGTCTCTGCTTTGGCAGCTGCCTGCTTTTAGGGAGACTCTACTTCAAGCCACTACTGCTCCAGAGACTTGTGGAGAATTCATGTCAACTGTTACAGCTTCCGATGACACCAGAAAGCCCAGTCATATCAGTTCTCGATGGGTCTACCTTGCAGTTATTTTCAATCAGGTCTAAGAGCTCCTTCCATACCTACAAAAGCTGAGACCTGTAGTTTCTGGAGCCTGCACATGTAGATTAGTACCAATAAGCAAAAAAAAGTCTGTGGTTAGCAGACAGGAGACTGTGAAACATGTCTTGTTATCTAAACATCAGTCTTATCATTCTTTCCAGCTTAGTTCACCATGAGATTTCCCCTCTGTGACCTACTTCCTTGATTCTACAGCCTAGTTCCAAATAAAGTCTTATCCAAATGGTTTGATTGCATCTGTGTGGTCCTTTATCCTGGTAGAGTAGCATGAGTGGATAATATAAAGAACAGGCAATTCCAAAGATGCCCAGCTCCAATAATACCCTGTAGCTAAAGGAAGCAAATGCAGATTTCCAGAGAGCATCCAGGAGTAGTGACTATGGAAACTAGACTGCAAAGGACCTCTTAAGAGACGGTAAGAGACTACTGGAAGCTGAGAGCTTGTGAAAGACAAGAAGCTGTGAAGAACTAAGAGGCTGAAAAAGGAGAAGGCAGGAGAGATGTAGGGTATGACTTGCTCCAGCTAGTACAAGAACCCCACAGAGCAGCCCTGTGTTGAGTAGCCACTAAAGAAGGTTGATAAAGCTGTAACCAGAGGCACAGACAGCCCAGAACTAAATGTAACACTAAGTGGGGAAGGTTTCTGACCTTCAGAGTTCAAATTTACCTGACAATGTGGGAGCTTTACCTATTTGTAATTTCCCTCTGGTTAAAGCAAAACAACACTGCATCAATTGGTAGCCAAAGCAGAAATATTTGATGGTGCTGGAGTGATGAATACAGAAAGAACACCATGATGAAAAGGATCTACATATGCTTCTCTTTTCATTCTTCCATAGCCATGATGTTTTTCTTTTCCCTAATAATGAAACCCCTCTTGCCTCATCTTGGGCAGAAGTTGTCTGTACATCATACGTGCTTTCCCTTCTACATTGTTTGATTGAAAAATAAAATTTCTGCTCCTCTTTACTAAACCTGAGTTTCTTTTTCTGGTTTATGGACAGCAGACCTAAGGAAAATGGGTAACAATGAGGGCCTCTCTCTATCCAAGGGTTTAAACATTAGTTCTATTTTTTGGTAGGAAAAAAAAAAGCATTTTACTTTCCAGTGTTGTTTTATGGATTCCTTAGACTGAGATAAAGCTCCAGACATAAGTATATACACATTTATTTAAGTAAATATCAAATGTCCTTTTGGGGGACACATTTTGACAATATCATCTTTTAAGTTGTGAATGTATACCAAAAATGATTATCTCATCATGTCTACTTGAAGTATAATAGCACTACCCAGCATGATTGTGCAAATAACAAATGAAGTATGATAGAGAAATAAAATTATTGAAAAAATTTGTAAGTAGAATATAAAAATATCTAGGCTCTGGTGGCTCATGCCTATAATCTTAGGTATTCAGGAGGCTGAGATCTGAGGAGCACAATTCAAAGCCAGCCTGGGCAGGAAAGTCTGTGAGGCTTTAATCTTCAGTACATTCTCAGAAAAAGCTGGAAATGGCACTGTGGCTTAAAAGAAAGAGCATTAGCCTTGAGCTAGTACTCAGGGAGCTCAGAACAGTGCCTCATGCCAGAGTCAAAGCCTCACAACCGTCAGAAACAGAATAACAAGAAATAAAAAAACAAACAAAAAATCCATGTTTGCAATATTGTAAGATAACTGATTCAATATACCAAAAAGACATTTTAATTACTATACACCATCAGGGCAACTTTAAAAGAGTATGCTGAAATATATCAAATTCCAAGAAATCTATTTAGTAGATGATGTAATTGGCTTCAAAGCCAAAAAATGTAATATACTACTGAAAGAAACTAAGGAATACCCTAAATAAATGGAGAGATTCACTATGTTCTTTCATTGGAGTATTTAATAATGTTAAAATTTCTGTAAATAATGTGCTATAGAGAAAATGTATACTCATAAAAATTTCATGACTTATTATTATAAAAATAAATCTATGCAAGACCATGACCCTTAATGAATAAATACAATTATGAAAGTGGAGCTCCAAAATGTTCAGGTTTCCTGCTTGAAGGAAAATTTTAGAATTCAGAATAGAGAGGTAGCATCCAAACAAAGCCCAGAATTCTCATTCACATGAAGATAGTGAAGGTGAAGGAGATTGTGGATTAAGTAAGTAGACATGATGTAATAATATTACAATCAAGTAGAAATTTAAAGCTGTTTTCTGTGTGTATGCCAGTACTGATGGAACAGTGAGCCTTGTCTCCCATTCGTCTTGCTTGGCTCTTTCAGTTATGGCTATCTCTGTATCATTTGACCTATACAAATCAGTTCAGCTTTTTGCTGGTTAATTAGAAATGAGAGTCTCTTGGATTGTCAGCCTGGGTTGGCTTCGAACCACAATTCTTAGATCCCAGCCATCTGAGTAGCTTAGCATTATAGGCATGCGTCATGGGCACCTGTTGAAAAGAATTATTACTACCAAGAAAAACATAATCATAAAGAGGTCATCAATAAAACTTAACGAAAACCCAGTATGTATGAACACAATAAAAAGACTTTAAAATACATAAATTAAAATGGACAAAATAAAGTAAGAAATAGGAAGTTGTAATACAGTGAAAGATTTTACTGCTTCTCACATTAATAGAACAGGACATGTGATTGATTAATGGTAAATCAATCAAATTTATTGCGATTTTAGACCACACACTTAACAAAATTATGGAATAGATATTATCTTCAAGTGCACATATCATCAAGATACATAAATTTTAAAAACTAAAGCTATTACAAATATTGAAATAATAAAATAATTCTAGGTGACAAAAATGAAATAATTTAAAATAAATACCAGAAAAATATTCAAATACAAAATTACTTGAAGATTTGACAGTACACTTTAGGTAATACAACATTCATGGGACAAATTATAAAAGCTTTTTGAAAAAAAAAACATTTTAAACCAACTAAAAATTTTTAGGTGCAGGTAAAACAGTGTTTTTAAAAAGTTGTAGCATTAAATACTAACATTAAAAAATAAGGAAAACATTAAGCCCATGGAAAGGCTTCCAAACCAGTAAATTATAAAATGAAGAATAAATTGGAGTTACATCATAGCCCAAGTAGTAGAAAGAACACTGTACATCAAACAGAAGGCCATGAATTCAAACTCCAGTACTTCCAAACTAATAATTACAATAATAAAATATCTAACTATATAGGAAAATGAGAAATTAATAAAATATAATATAAAATAAGAATGTATAATATTAATAAGGTTGACTTTGAATTGATTAAATTGTTTATCAATACTTCTCCAGTTGGGGCAGAGCACTGTTATAAACCTTGCTGACCTTTGAAGAGTGATTATGAAGTATCAGAAGCAATTTTAAGTTGTACAAGATATTTGAAAGACAAATGTTGCCAGAACTAACTCATTTTTAAAAAATTTGTGGTCCTCTCTATATTTTTAAATCTAATTTTGTCATTAAAACATTTCTGGAAAGATAACTCCAGGCTATCATAGTTTCTAGCTAACATTTGAGGATGAATTCACACTAGAGCTATGTGTTTATGTGAAATAGAAGACAAGAAAAAAACACTTTCCTCTCTTATGAGTTCTGCGTAACCCTGACAACAAATACAAATACTAAATAACAAAAACACAAAACAAGATCCCTTATGAATTTTTATGTGAGGGTGCAGGGGAAGGAAAATAAAGGTGAAAGAGTTCAGCCCTGGACCTCACTGGACAATGATGAACACTAACTATATAACTCATGGGTGAAGACAGGAAGGAGGAACTGGGAGAGAATGAGAGAACAGAAGACACTGTACAAAAGGAAATGTACTCATTGCCTGACTTATGTAATTGTAGTCCCCCTCTACATCACCTCTATAATAACAAAAAAGTAACTAATATTTTTTAAAGTCCTTTAAAAGTTTTCTCATCTCTTACTAGAAGAAATCTGTGAGAGAACTCATGAATACAATGTTGGTTTAGCAAGTATAGAAACCAATCTAATCACATGAAAATAATTTGTATTAAGGATAGGAAAATGCCAATACTTATATGAAAACCCTTTGACGTACATCAACATACATTAAAAATTAAAACTAACTCGAATATCATGTTCTTCTGATGAAAGAGGTCTATTAATACATAATGTCATCATTTAGGCCAAGTCCTTCAAATAAATTCTGCTTCAAAACTATTTTGGTCTGGCACCAGTGATTCATATCTGTAATCCTAGCTACTCAAAGGACTGAGATCTATGTTGGACCAGGCTGGAAAGTCTGAGATTCTTATCTCCAATTAACCACCAAAAAGCTAGCAGTGGAGCTATGGCATAAAATGGTGTAGTTCTAACCTTGAGCAGAAAAGCTCAGAGACCATTCCCAGGCACTGAGTTCAAGTCCCTCAAATAAAACTGTTTTGGATATTTTGTTTTTTACATTATTAAATATATTTAGCATATCAGCTTCCCAGTGGTTGATCAAAAAGACTGCTGGCAGTCTTTTGACAAATTGACATTCTAATACATATTTCAATTGACTAGCATTACATATTCAAGTCTTTTCAATAGCTCTTAACATTTTTCTTAAGATATCAGTAGACAAGTCCTGAATTTCCTTCTTTTGAAAGCTACTGTACATAATCTTTTGTGAATTTGAGTTTTCAAGGATTTTTTTTAGAAATAAGAACACAATCTATTACTTATTGACCTGTATCCTACAATTTTGTAAACACATCTATTATTTCTGGCAATTTTTTATTTCTATGTATAAAATTATTCCTCAAATAGATTTTTCTTTCATATATACACATACATAAACATATGTGTGCTCTTTATGAAGACACAAGAGAAAATTTGCAATAAGATGACAGAATAAATGAAAAACTTTGTGTAAAATTTAAATATAAAAAGCACTATACTGGCTCCAGTAAATGTGATTAACATGTCTTCAGATGAGTAGATTTACACTATTAAAGGAGACATGTATTTTACATTAAGACATAACACACACATACATATACACACAAACACACACACATAAGAACAGATGAGGCAGGCACCGGTGGTTCATGCCTGTAATCCTAGCTACTCAGGAGACTGATATCTGAGGATTGCAGTTCAAAGCCAGCCCGGGCAGGAAAGACTGTGAGACTCCTATCTTCAATAAACCACTAAAAAACTGGAAGTGGCACTGTAGCTCAAGTGGTAGAGTGCTGTCCTTGAGCTGAAGAGCGCAGGGACAGCGCCCAAGCCCAGAGTTCAAGCCCCACGACCGACAAAAAGAAAAAAAAAAAATAGATGAGACAAGTTTTCACATAGTATATTCACAAAAAATATGTTGTACTATATTTCCTATTATATTGATTGGTATTATGCTTAATGCTGTCATGTTTTAAAATATTGTTTAAATTATAAAAAAAAACAGCTATTGGGTCACAATAATAAAATATAGGTATTTCGAATTCTTTCCAAAAGTACCCAAAATAACAAAGATGAATCATCACAAAGCAATGGAATTTATTTACTAATTTTAGTTACTCAAGAAAATTGCATTAGTTTCCTAGAATAGCATGAGAAGACACACTGTGAAGGGATGGATTAGCACAATAGAAATGTGTTCCTACAATTGTGGAGGTTAGATGTTTACAATCAGGTGTAAAGACCAAGACCCTTGAAAGGCTCTAGGCAACAGAAGTTCTTTGTTCCATTTTATGATGGCTCCTTCATCCCTTGGCTTCTAGACATAACACTCTGATCTTGCCCGCCATCTTCACATTGTCTTCTTCTGCATCACTGCATCTCTTCTCATAAGAACTCCAGTTAATGTCAGTGATGACCCTTTCATTCTGAATAATTCAGCATTATTTCATACTGAGATCTTTAGTAGTTAAATTTGCAAGCTCTAATTATGAGTGATTTTTCCATATGAAGTTACAGATGAATGAGAAAATGAGAAAAGCCCTATTTAGAGTATATCACTTCGTTTACTCTGTTCTGGGTCTATTGTTAAGAAGAAAAATCTTTCTGTTTTTAACAAACGTCCAACAAAACAGAGAAAGGACTCTACTAACAAACGTATCAAGAATGATCAGACTTGGAAATGTAAAATGTGCAAGATGAAATTGAATAGCTTCTTATGCCTAATTTACTGAAAGGCCTAAGAAAATAGCTTGTCTGGTGAGTATGGTGAACTGAACACCATAGTTACATTGTTACAACACAGTGTCATCTATTTTCTGGCTAAATAATATGTATTCTTCATAATACTGAAGGCTGGTATGTGGAAGATTAAGGCATTGCCAGATTCGGTGTCTGGTAAAAGCATACATCCTGGTTTGCAGAACCAGCCCTCTTCCAACTGAATCCTTATAGAACAGAGAAAGGAAAGAAGAAAAGCAAGAGAGGAGAGAGTGAGAGCAAGAGTACAAGAGACAGAGACAGACAGACAGAGAGACAGAAAGAGAGAGAAGAGGGAAACACAGAGGGAGAGAGTTACTTAGGCATTTTTAAAATAAGGGCATTCCTTAGTCATAAGGGATCTACTTTTATTGTATGATTTCCTCCCAGACTCCTTACCTTTCATCATCATCATATTTGAGGGTAAATATCCAACATTTGGAGGATATTAGTATCCAGTCCATAACATAGAAAACAACAAGAAAAAAGTGGAGCAGTCGAGACTTTTTGAAGGAAGTTTAATTTTTTTTTAAGTAAGTCCGCAATATAACGGAATGAGCACAGAGTCTGTACTTGTATTTGTTTTTATGGTTTGCTTATAATAGAGTTGCATCATGTTCTTACAGAGGGTGAATCTTTGGCCACAAAACCAACTTTACCCTTAAAAAACTTGAATTGCCATAGTAAAGCATGTAAGCTGTTCATTTCATAAATAATTTGTTATATTCTCAAAATTCTATGAAAATCAGATTTGCCTTTTGAAAATAAAAAAGTGGGGCATCCATAATAGAATTAATAATTTCATTTAATCTGAAATAGAATATCTAGAAAGCAGGATATGTATTTTCATATCTATAAAAATTTCACAGATGGACTAGAGACTTAAAGTTTTAGGATTGAAATTTTAAAGCCTAAGAAAAATGCTAATCACATCAATTCTACTGCTATTAGAGTATTTGCCTTGGGATGCTGTAAAAAAGTCACTAACCAGAGAGTTAAAATAATAAATACATACTCTCAGGAAAGTAAATTTAAGAAATAGTTAATGCAAGTCCCAATTTTAAATTTAGGAACTCAAAGTCCAGGCTTTGCCAAATGTAACGTCATATTTCTACCTCTGTTAACTTTCCATTTTGATGTCAAATTTTTATCTGTGCTCTCAGATGTTTTTACCCTATAAGAAAGAATAATATGTTCTCAAATTTTGAATGTCATCATTTGTTGAAATTTATTGCACTTGAAGACTAGAATTTGTTTAAGAATCATTATGATTTTATTTTTTAGTATTTTTTTTGGTACTGAGGATTCAACTATAGGAGTTAAAGTTACTAGGTAAGTGTTTTGCCACTGAGCTATATGAGAGCCTGGTCATAATTTTTGCATGTGCGAAAGTTGGAGATCATTAAGACTATTGCTCAGGGATAAAGTATAACTTCATACAACCTTAAGATTTTCTGACTTTGATAATATTGTTTCTCAATGGTTTACTTGCTGTTCAGATCTGATTATGTTATTGTACATAAAATACCTGGGGCATGAATTAGAACAGAATTCTAGCATCTAAATGAGAACTCAATAAACCATGGTATGTACTTCTGTTTCCACCTGCAATACTCTCTTCTTCATTACCATCTTAAATCCTTAAGGTAAAGGTAAAAACAGAAAAAAAAAGAAAAGAAAAGAAGAAACCTGAAGGAAAGATTTTCACCATGGACAAATAGTTAAATAGATGCCAACTTTTCCAAAGTCAATGCTTGTTGATGCTTGCTCCCTGGCAAAAGAACCTCTTGCACAAATGCTAAGAGGTTTGTTGGCGCCACTCTGCACTATAATTCACCCTGTTATGGAGGAAAACAGCTGTTTTGTGATCATGCTCTGGACATTTGCCATATTGGCACGCTGAGTTAAAAATCCCAACTTGCCTCTCAGCACTGCAGCTCAGTCTCTAGGCTATTGGAAAATGGATCCTTGGATTTTCTC
Source organism: Dipodomys ordii (assembly GCF_000151885.1). Taxonomy (NCBI): domain Eukaryota; kingdom Metazoa; phylum Chordata; class Mammalia; order Rodentia; family Heteromyidae; genus Dipodomys; species Dipodomys ordii. The sequence continues at coordinate 2,022,778 of NW_012267300.1, forward strand.
TTTTAGTTCAGTGACTTTGGTTCTCTTCTCTAACTAATAACATGTTTTGTTATGTACCAGTAGTCAAATTTGTAGCAATATTTAGAAACAAATATATCCCTTGGAATTTCGTGTCTCCCAGTCAAGATATTCCAAAATAACTACAGCTATTATAAATGAGTCCCATAGACTACAATTAGTGATGGCATGTAACTCCACAGCCTTATGAATACTATTTAATCTCAAGTCATGTATAGAGCTTGGTGTTTGGTATCAGCAATTGGTTTTTATGCAATTTAAAGTCAATGAAAAGCTCTTCATATTAATTGTCATATAGTTACAATGTACACAAATACAGAGGGGCCCCTCAACAGAAATATCTTTGAGGAATTCCTTACCTCTAAAAATGTAAACTATCATAAAATGAAACTACATCAATATTTTTCAATAATTAGAGGTTTTAATATTAAGTACATAAGACACTGGAGACTTTTGTATAATTGTTCTCCACAACAACATAAGCAGATATCCTAAAACAACCCCCATGAAACAGTATATTGATATTCAGATAATATATGCTGTTCTCTTAATAATAGTAGATGCATTTGTGAAAAGCAAGATGGTAATGAAGTATTTCAGAAAGAATAAAGAAATTGTTTCCTTTTGTAGAGATTCATAATTTCCAGATTCCTTTACCCATAACTATTGAATTGCCATGAGATTTCACTAATCTAACCATTATACCATGGAACAACTCGCTAAGGATCATTAGATTTCATGGAAGGCAGTTAGTAGCTTATCAAAGAAACAGAACTGTTAGTTCCATCTCCAAATTTCCTCACAAGGCATGCAGATTTACAAATCTTGTTCAGATAAGGAGGACATGTGTATTTCCACCATTCACAAAAGGTATTAGACATTCTATCTGAAGGATACAATTTCCATCTTGCTTTCTTTGTCCTCAAAAAAGAAATTTATTTGTATGATGATAATATTAGGTCAAGAGGAGGGAGGCATAGACTAATGGAGAGAAGAAGGGAGGGTGAATACAGTCAAGATGTTCAAGGTACATATATGAATACCTAGCCCAGTAACTGGAGGTGTTGGGTGTGGTTGGGAAAGAAGAGGGAGAAATACAGAAATACAAAAGTGTGGCACTCGTCAAGGTGGATGATGATCATACACTGACTTGAGCTGAAATCTTTATAGAAATATAAAGATAATAAAAAGAAAACAATGATCAAAATTATGAAGTTATTTATTGTGCATACCAGTAAATTTTTAGGTCTTAAAATATGTCTCTAAATTTATTACTATTTTCAGAATTGGATTAGAAAATACTCTTTTCTTGCAAGTGATGAATCATCATTTTTCCTCTTTTCTTTTGAAGATATTAAGGTAAAGTCACAATGCCCAATATCTTTAACAAAAGAGTAGTGACAGGGCCTTTATCCACTTATACTGGAGTTATTAATGCAGAGATCTGAGCAGAACACAACTAACCTGGTATCAGAGTGGGTTCCACAGATGCCAGGAAGTTGAAGGATCATCATTATTTCATTGTATGTACAACAGAAAGGAATTCTAGCCATGTCTTAACCGCATTTCTAACATTTGGGGCACTATAAACAAAGAGATTAAATCTAAAACAATGTTACTCATTACTGAAGATAACTTGGGCACAGGATGACACACAGTTTATTTATTTATTTTTTTCTTATCAGTCATGGGGGACTGAACTCTGGGCCCTCAGCTCTTCAGCCCAAGGCTAGTATTTTACCACCTGAGCCACAGTGCCACTTCTGGCTTTTTCTGCTTATGTGGTGCTGAGGACTTGAATCCAGGGCCTCATGCATGCAAGACAAGCACCCTACCACTGAGCCACCTTCCAAACCCAATAGAGTTTAAATTTTTCAACATACAGGATGAACCATTGCAACAATGATACTCACAAGGCACTGTGTTAGAAATGAACTTTACAGTTTCAGGGATGAGGGGGAGGAGTGAGGGAGGTGGGGAAGGGAGGGGATTGTGGGAGAACGATAAAGGAGGGGGTAACAATGCTCAGCCCTTACTCATGTTACTGTAACCCCTCTGTACAGCATCTTTACAATAAAATAAAACAAACATTTTTAAACAAACCAGAAAAAATTATTTTGCTCATAATTGTAGAGAGCTGCGTGCAGCCGCACCTGGAAGATGGCGCCGGCTTCCGCCCTCCACCTTCCCGATGGCGAGTGCTCTCTGTGGTAAACAACTCCTTATATGGCTAAGGCAAAGAATCTGGCTTGCTTCCGTGCACCTGAACCTATTGGTGGTTCCCAAGTGGCATATCAGGGTTGGCTACCCAGCGGGTACTTAAGACTGTGGGGAATTCTCCCCGGGGTTGGGGGTCAGAAGATTGCTCAAAGGTCCTGAATAAACTGCAGAGAGAAGAGTTCGGTGTCGCGTCTTCCTTGCTGGTCCAGGCGGTAGCGACACATGGTGGCCCGTATGGGGACTCAGCCATAACCGCAAGGAGGACTCAGAACTCTCTGCAGTCAGGGTGGTACACTGGTAAGTTCCCAGGTAAAAGGGGAATCCGCGACAAGAGCGGGGGGATTTTTGCTCTTTTCTGTAGATGAAGAGAGAGCTAGAACCTGGGGCTAGTCAATAGAGTAGCCAAAAGTAAAAGTAAAAGTTTGTTTACCCGCTTTAAATGTTTAAAACATGGGCACTTCTTCTTCGCACCCAATTTTTTTGGCTCTTAATGAGCTACTGCACTCAAAGAAGTTAAAAATAGAAAAGAGTACTTTAGAGAGATTTTTGGATGAATGTGACATTTGCCCCATGGTTCGCTGTCTCCGGAAGCCTCACGGTGGCCTCTTGGGAGAAACTAGG
>NW_012267300.1:2026741-2104069 GCF_000151885.1 Dipodomys ordii
GGGGTTGGGGTCAGAAGATTGCTCAAAGGTCCTGAATAAACTGCAGAGAGAAGAGATTGGTGTCGTGTCTTCCTTGCTGGTCGAGGCGGTAGCGACACATAATTTTATTAGGCATTCCTTTAAGTTTGTTGCATATAAATGATATAAGGTTAAAGATAAAATTATTTTATAAGAAGTATTTATGCAATATGTAATATTCTTTTTTTTTTTTTGGTCCAGTCGTGGGGCCTGAACTCTGGGCCTGGGCGCTGTCCCTCAGCTCTTCAGCAGGCTAGCACTCTACCACTTGAGCCACAGTGCCACTTCTGGCTTTTTTCTTTTTTTGTTTATGTGGTGCTGAGGAATCGAACCCAGGGCCTCAGGCATGCAAGGCAAGCACTCTACCACTGAGCCACCTTCCCAGCCTCCAATATGTAATATTCTTGAATAAAAAAGCCACATAACAAAATATTTTATTATAAAAAAATAAGCCCCTTCAAATATAAAGATATCTGAGATCAAGTAAAAGCCCATTCATGATATTGTAAAATATCACATATTTTACAAAAATTGTGGACAGATTTATATTTAAAACATTCACTGCTAAAACAAAAAGGGGAGAGGAAATATAAAAGGACTTGTAGATCTACTCCCAACATGAGCCAATGCTTGAAAAAAAGATAAGTGTTTGCTTTATATAATACTATTCACAACCAAATTATCCTAAAGTGTTTTACAAAGTAATTAGTTGGAGACTAGTGTGAGTATGCCTGCAAACACAGGAGCCATTAAGGCTCCCAGCAAGAGATCACACACTGCTTTGGACATGAGAACCTGTCTTTTTGAGAATAGAGATGCTGGATCAATTATAGAGTGATTTACTAGAATAATTGGAATCCCTTTGGGTATGGTAAAACAGATCATCAAAAATGATAAACTAACTTTTTTTAATTTCTGAAATTATCATAGTGTATATTAGAACATGAATTTTCCCTTAGGTAATTTATTAACCAAAATTATAAGTATTTTTATTAACAGAAGAGTCTTGGTTCTTTCTCAAAGATATGTTACAGGATTGGTAAATATATGTTTCACAAATGCCTTTTCTTGGTCTCTCTGATTTCACAAATGTTTTGCTTTGAGTTTTATTTACATTGGATTCAACCACAAATCCTTTTCTCTCAATACATTTAATCTCTATCCTTCCATTAGCTCACAGGATAGTTCGTTACTATAAAAACCGACCAGTTTTAACACTCAATTTTCTGGGTTTGTATCAAATGTTTGTGGTATTTACCACTTGGTCTTTGCTCAAGTAAGTTTGGCTCATCATGCCTACTTCTTCAGTGAAACTGATCATTTAATTGTTTTACAAGTACACATTTGGTTTCCAAGACTCATACAGGCAACCATCTATAGAGAGCATTGGCAAGAGCAGATGGCAGACGTCTGTCCTTAACTAAGAAATCATCACATCCCCATGAGACAACTGACAAACCACCAAGCTTTTGGCTTCTACTAGTTCTGTACCCTGCAGTTCTTTCTTCACCAGTGTTCCAAATTCCTTTCATGCAAAGGCTGTCTTTAGACACCATTTCACACCTAAGCAACCACTGGTGGGCAGATACAGTAACTCACTTTGGTCTTGACCTTTTCACCAGTGTGAGTGCCAAAGACTAGGAATGTTAGCTCAGCAAGCCACAAACCCATTTCTTAAATGCCTTTAATCTTTGTGTCCCAGCTCAGATTCCTCCCACCTAGATCATCTATCTCCCCAGAGTAAAGGAAAATATTAAGTAGGAAAGTGAAAATTAAGGAATCAGAAATGGCAGTTTGATTTTAATCTAAACTGCATCATTAATCTTTTGCAGTAAAACTGTCATTGCATTTTGTCATTCTGATAATAGTTGGACATACACTGGGGTCCTAGTTAGAATGTTTACGGAATAAAGGTTACAGGACAGTGGTTTCTTTTAGGAAAAAATTATATTTGTTCAATTTGGATTTTTTTGTTACTTCTTTGACTTGGACAGGACTCACTTTGGAAGTTTTTGGCTTTGAAGGGTTTCTTAGTAACAGGTGCAGCCTATTACCAGTGAAACTCAATAGGTGTCCTTCACACAGTCATCTGTCATGTTTCATCTCATGGTTACAACTTGCACTTCATTAACTATCTAACTATGAAGAAAGCCTGTCTCAGTCCTGAAAACAATACATTATATTTCATACTGAGTCTAGTTTGCTGGAATGAACTGTTATATCCCAGTTACCCCGGGAATATGAACGTGATGTGATACAGAAGTATCAGTTAGGACTCTCTTGTTTACCTGAGGCAGAAAATCAACTCAAACCAAGTGCATTTAGAAATGACTTTATTAGCTTAAGAACAAAATGATTCCAGTGAACACTGTCTTGTTCACTGGATCCATGTGATGTCACCAAGACCTGTTTTCTCTCACGCACTTAACTCTTATTCTTTGTCTTGGCTCCTTTCTTTGATGGGTATTCCCTTCCAGGTGCCAAAATGGATGCAGTGGCCTTAGCTGTGTTTCCATTGACATTCAAGTTCTATAGTCCCAGAAGATATCTGATTACGACTCATTAGTTTGCCTGTCAGATGCTCCTCCCCGAAACAATCACCAGAGCCAAGAGAATTCAGTGCCTAATTCCTCAACCTGGAAACCACTCAACAACAGTCAAATAACCAACTTAGTTCACTGACTGAAGTCAGGTCCTATTTTGAAGAGAGAAAGAGGGAATGTATAATAAAGGTACAGACTATAATGATTGCTGCATTACAAATAAGAATTCTATTATCTACTGGTTAGCTAAATGTTTGCTGATGTACCAAATACATTTCTTGGTAAAAAATCATACTTTGTGTTAGGTGGCTGTTAAGTAAAATTTTATTTACTTATTTAGAACATATCAATCTTCACAGTCATATATATTATTTAAATTTTTAATGTTATTATAAAGGTGATATACAGAGGGTCTACAGTTACAGAATCCAGGTAATGAGCATATTTCCTTTTGAACAGTGTCACCCTCTTCATTATTCTATGCTAGTGTTTCCCCTCTAGTCTCCTCTCCCCTGGTAGTGGTATAGTTCATTTCCAATATAGTGTCTAGTGAATATCACTTCTGGCTTGGTTCATCCTTTGCCCTACTGTTTCTGTACTTCCCTTTACTTCCCCATATCAGAAAGATATATATAAACAAGAGGTTTTTATTGTAGAGTTTTTGGATCTTTCTTTTTTTCTTTCCTTTTTTCTTTGGTTTATTCCCTATTGTCACTATAATTGATTTCTGTACCTTTTGTCATATGTGTGTGTGTGTGTGTGTGTGTGTATGTATACTTAAATATGTCATTAAGCTTGTTTGTACGGATAGATATATAACATATAAACCATTAGTATTTTTTTTTACCAATTAAGGTCTGAAAGTGTCTGTGTGTTTTTCATGTTCTATATATTATAGAATAAATTTGGAGGGAGTGGGCTAAATTTTCATGAAATCCTGTTATAGCAAACTAGTTCTTCCAAATTTGATATTGTATTGTTTCTTCATTCAAAGTATGTATTTGACATCTGTTTGGTGCCTGGTATTACCTTGAGATTACTAGAGATAAAAAGAAATATGGATTGAATCTTTTTGCTCATGAAGTTTAAACAGACTGTTAGTATGAGCTGATTTACTTTTTGAAAATATTACTGATTCATTTTGAAGAAGCAATTTTACAAGAGCCAGAATTAAGTGTATGAAAACTAGTTAGATGTCTACAACTATTATAACAAAGGGGAGGGTTGAAGCTGTTTAACTAGAGAAGAAATACCAGAGGGAAATTTGGCATAAGTAGAAAAAAATGAATATGAGTTGCAGACACTTTATCACTAAGAATTGATGGTGAGGGCTCAAATACTATGGTGCCTGCCTGCCTACCAAGCATAAAACATGAGTTCAAAATCCAGTACCCCCAACAAAAAATACAAAAGAGAGAGTTGAATATATGATTCCCTTTGGAATAAGAAAACCTGATGGTGTGAGGGATGTTCAAAAATGTTATTTCTCTTATAGCAATACTAGTAGGTCTTTTGTTTTTTATTACTTGGAGCATATTTTGTTTGTAAAGTATTTCTTATTTTGCTTTTATATTAAATACTTATACAAAGGAGTTTCACATTAACTTGTCAATTTGGTGGACAATGAATCTTACTCACTGTCACCCCTTCCATTACTTTTCCCACCTCACAATTGCTCCACCCCTCTTGTCTTCTCAAGGTTTCTAGCTTAATTTTCACGAGTATGTATTGAGTAGTTGGCTGTGTTCTGTTCTCCTCCATTCCTTTCTCCTTTCATATGCTTTCCTTTCCTAAGGCCCCACCCTCTCAGACAAGACATATTTTAGCTTTCTGGTATTTATTTTGTTAAATTAATCTGTTAATTGTTTAGGGATTGCACCATAGAAATCTACCTCTATGTATACTCTCTATTAGCCAATTTGATTATGTATATATATACATATTACTCTATATAGTTCTTTGTGTATGATTACGTATTTTTAACGATTTTCCACATATGAGATAAAACGTGTTCTTTATCACTATGAACCTAACTTACTTCACTCAACATAAATGTTTATTCAGGTCAACCTATTTCCTTGCAAATGTAATAATGCTACTCTTACCAATAGATAAAATAATTTCATGATCCATTCATCAATTGTAGAGAATCTGGGCAGTTCAATAACCTGGCTATAGTTAATACTGCTGCAGGAATGTAGGATACAAGTATCTTTATTGCATTTAAATTACTAGCCTTTTGGATAAATACCCGCAGTAATATTGCTGGATCATAGGATAGTTTTAATTTTAGTTTTTTGATGAATCTATAAACTGACTTCCATTGTGCTTGAGCTAATTACATTCTCATCAGCAATGTATTAGCTTTCCTTTTCCCCTCACCTTGCCAGAATTTATTATTGGTCATATGTAGTTACAAAAAAAAACCCAAATAACAATTTTACTGTAGAATTACAGTATCAAAACCAAGTTGGTACTATCTCATAAACAGACCTGAATAACCAGAATATGGGACAAAAATGAATTCACATATCTATCACTATCTGATTTTTGGATCTAAAAATAATATGCTGTTTAATTAAAAGGACATGGTATTCAATAAATAGTGTTGAGAAAACTGGATATTGACATGCAGGAGACTGAAACTGGATCTTTGTTTCTTAATTTTTACTATTATAAATTCAGAGTGGATGAAAAACCTCAATATTATACCTGAAATGCTAAAGTAACTACATAAAAGAGTACAGAATTACTCAAAGTTATTGTAGGTGTTCAGCAATAAAGGAATTGACAAGTAGAATTATATCAGGATGAAAATTTTCTACATAGCTAAGGATATAGTCACTAAGCTAAAAAGACAGCCTAGAGAACTAGTAATGATATTTGATATTTATATATCTGATACAGGTCCAGTAAACCAGAATATCCAAAGAGCTATTTTTTAAAATCAATAACCCAGTTAATAAATGAGCAACGGAGTTAGTAGACACTTCTCAGAAGATCTACAGATGGCTAATAATCACATGAAAAAATGCATAATAACCCTAGTTATGGAGAAAATGTCAATCAAAACACTGATATATCATCTCACTACAGTCACAATAGCCATTATTAAGAATATGAACAACCAAAATATATACTTTGTATTCTGCTTGGTTATACAGGCATATTATTTCAAATTATAATAGTATTACTTCATTTTGTGAAATATTAAATGTTAAGAGTTGTAACTTAGCCTAGATTCATTATGCCCAACACTTAGTAGTATCCGTGTTCAATGTAATGTCATGGAAAAAGTGAACGTGCCAATGAAGTACCATGTATTGCAGTTACTATGAATGTATGATCACATTTTTTTCTTTTCCGTCATCTTTTCTAGGATTTTTTATTAAAACACCAAATGTTAATATTTTAAATAATAAAATCCTTTAGAACATGATCCAATTTATAAATGCAACAATGAATCTCCGTTTTAGAGGAAGATTTTATTCAGACAGAAGGTCCAAAGTAATCTTGTGTATGTGTGTATATATATATATATATATATATATATATATTCTAAAATAAATAGATATATTTATTTATATTTATAAATATATATTTATATATATTTATATTTATATTATATATTTATATTATATTTAATATATATAATATACTTATACTGTACATTTATATTATAAATATATATTTATATTTATTTATATTTATAATAATATAAATATATATTCTAAAATAAATAGAAAAAACAGCACATGAATTGTTTCTTTTGTATAATTTTGGTGAAAGATTGGTCAGAAGTGTCACTTCAACCATTCAGAATTCCTTTCCCTTATGTCTTCCAGCATTAAAAGCTATAGCAAGAGATACACACTAGATACCCTATCAAAATAGCTAGTGAGGCCTAGAATAGATAAGGACTTATTTTCTATTCAAATACATAAATTTTGCCTTGAAGATTAGTATTTCGGAGACTTTGTTCTATCTGTTCCTAAAACTTCTAAAGAACTTATTTCCTAAACCTTCATTTCATTACATGAATGCTCTATTGACAATATACTATAGCATTGAATTGTCTTTCATTTTGCTATTTACTTTCCAGGCATTTGTCATACTGGGATATATTTACATCTTTAGTTCCAGAATGCTTTTGGCCCTCTTTGTAGTTCAATCTTATTCCTTATGCCATCTTTCGTGTTTATAAGTTTGCTTGATTTCTAAGGCTCTGTTGTCACATTAATTTATTAGATGGCTTTTACTCTTCCAGTGGTGAATGGTAGTTACTCTTTAAATTGTACGTAGAGAACACATCCTCTTTGACAACATTCCTCTCTCACTATTTCTATTTGGCCTTAATGTTTTTCTTGAGTTGAAGTTATTTCCAATCAAAAATGATTTCAACTCACTCATAAATCTACTATATATCTTCAGAGGAGATTGCTTCTGAAGCACACCCTCAGGGTTATTTTTTAATCTTCTGATCTTGTAATCACAAGAGCTCAAATAGTTCCCACATTACTCTATAACCTTTAGACAAGCATTGATTTATTTCCTAAGTTTCTTCAAACCTGAAAACCATGTTACCCTAACCCTGGCTCATTTCTTGATATATGTCTTAATGTTAATGAAATATATGTCAGCCAAATGAGAAATATACACAGGACAGTTTCTGTGCTATTATTTTTAATAAGTTTTTTATTGTGAAAATACTGTACAGAGGGGTTACAGTTACATGAGCAAGGTAATGAGTACATTTCTTACCAAGCATTGTTGCCTCCTCCTTTGTTTTTCCCCTACCATCCCTTCCCTCCCACCTCCACAACTACACTCCTCTTCTCCCCCTGCCCCCACCGCCTAAATTGTGAAGTTCATTTTTCAACATAGTGTCTTGTATATCTAGTTGTTGCAATGGGTCAACCTGTATCCCTATTTTAACACTTTGTTTTTTCCCTTCCCCTCCCCATATTATACCAACATCAAATACATTGAAAACAGGGGTTATACTGTGGGGGAGGGACATACAAAACAACAAAAAAATGAACCTTATAAATATGTTAGAAACAATACCAAGAAATAAAAAAAAACACTTGTGTCCCTATCTTGGGATTCATTTCACTTAACATCATCTTATCTGAACTTTTCTGCTGGTCGGAGACATGTACTAGTTATTGCAAATAAGAAATCATGGGACCTGGCTTACTTCACTTAATATACTTTTTTCCAAGTCTTTCCATTTCCTAACAAGTTGGGCGATGTCATTCTTTCTGATGGAAGCCTAAAATTCCATTTTATATATGTATGTATGTATGTATGTATGTACTAGTTATTGCAAATAAGAAATCATGGGACCTGGCTTACTTTACTTAATATACTTTTTTCCAAGTCTTTCCATTTCCTAACAAGTTGGGTGATGTCATTCTTTCTGATGGAAGCATAAAATTCCATTTTATATATGTATGTATGTATGTATGTATGTGTGTATATATGTGTATATATATATATATATATCACATTTTCTTGATCCATTCATCTACTGAGGGGCATCTAGGTTGGTTCCATATCTTAGCTATGGTAAATAATGCTGCAATAAACATAGCTGTGCTGGTAGCTTTAGTATGATCTTGTTTGTGATCATTCGGGTAAATGCCCAAAAGTGGGATTGCTGGGTTATAGGGGAGCTCTTGGTGGAGTCTTTTGAGGAAACTCCATACTTCTTTCCAAAGTGGTTGAACACTACCAACAATACAGTATGGTTCCCTTCTGGCTACATCCCTTCCAGTATCAGTTGTTATTAGAGTTCTTGATTACAGCCATTGTAACTGGGGTGAGGTGGAATCGGTTGGACAAATGAATTGCATGAAGCTGCAGAACTTCTTCATGGCAAAGGACATAGCTAGCAATATCAATAGAAAGCCCACAGATTGGGAGAAGATCTTCAGTAGCCATACAATGGACAAAGGCCTCATATCTAAAATATACTTGGAACTCAAAAAATTAAATCCCCCAACAACGAATCCTCAAAGACACAACTTCCCAATAAATAAGTGGGCTAAAAACTTAAAGAGAAACTTTTCTATGCTATTATTAATTGGCTTCTAATACATTATTTCCCAAATTACTTAAAGTAAAACAATACTCTATTCCTAGGCTAAAGAAATTGAAACATATTGCAACGACATCTTCTAGTAGCCCCATGTTGCTCTGTCTAGGTCTTCATTGTAGCCCTTGAGAAATGTTTAAAATAATATGCATGATGCTCTTTTTACTCAGTGTGTACCAGTTTAATTATCCTGGTGATGTCCCTGGCTTTGGTAATAATAATAATCCAAATAGCCAAAATGTAGATGTTTCTGTTGTGTCTTTTTTGTTTGTTTGTGTGTTTTCTTTTCTTTATGTACTATTCCTTGAAATCAAGGCCTGTGTTTTGTCCTTAAGTTTTCTTGCTGAAGGCTAGCATTTTACCACTTGAGCCAGAGCTCCACTTCTGACGTTTTGCTGGCTAATTGGAGATATGAGTCTCACAGACTTTCCTTCCTGAGCTGGCTTGGGACTGTAATCTTCAGATCTCAGCTTCTTGCAGAGTTAGGATTACAGATGTGAGCCACTGGTGCCTGGCCATTTTGTTATTTCATTTTTATTTTTCTGGTCAGTTGTGGGAGCTGAACTCTAGGCCTAGGGCTGTCCCTCAGCTCTTCAGCTCAAGGCAAGTGCTCTATAACTTAAGACACAGCACCACTTCTAGTTTTCTTGTGGTTAATTGGAGATGAGTGTCTCACAGACTTTCCTGCCTGCCTGGGCTGGCTTTGAACCACGATCCTCAGATCTTTGCCTTCTGAATAGCTAGGATTACAGGCATGAGCCTCAGGCACAGGGCTCATTTTATTTCTTTAAGAAGACAAAAATCTGAAGACCTAGGATGTTTTATAACTGTCAGTAATTACCTTGTGGATTTTGACCAGTTATTTCATCTCTCTAAGCATCAGCATTTTACCTGGAATATAAAACATTTTAATGAGATGAATTAATCATTTATTAGGACAATAAATCTTTATAATCTGCTAAATTCCAGGAACACTAAGTTAGAAGTATGCAGACAACAATATCAACCTGTTCATGACCTCAGTGAATGGATTTCGAAGTAGTATATTTTATAACTAGTAATGAACTTTAATTTATAATTAAATTCTTACTTAAGTTATTTCTAGTTTAATAAAACTTGTTATTTCAACACTTATTTTGCATTTAGCTAAATCTTATATGTTTTATAGTTGATTGCTTCATCAATAAATTAAATCATTTTACTCTTGTGAATGATTTTTATAAATGGAGATCAGGGTTGGTGTCTCGTAATTTAATCTGTAGATAGTCTTGTTACATTTGAGTAGGATGAAGTGGATCAAAATAAGCTTTAATTTTTAGAGGAATAATGCCTGGGGTTAGGGAAAGTCAGATATATAGGTCAGTGACTTTTAGAGAAAATGAAGGCCTATATCAGCATATCTGTTTGCCTGTTACAGAGAATGTTTGTGTGTGATCACCAAACCCTGATAGGTAGGTCACTTTTTTCTAATGGTTCATTATAGGTGAGGATAACCTCACTGAGACCTTATCATGCAAATCTAGTGGGCTTTCTACTATACATGACTTATCCTGTCTCCTCTCATATTTGCATGAGAGGAAGAAAGCAATTCTCACTGTTATTACCTACTTTTCAAGACTTGACTTTCTCTTATGTATATTAATGTTTTCCAATTCATAAGTCTGTTACCTTTCTCTCTTCTTTGCTTTATTTTTTTCTGCCAAAATGAAGGGAAACTCTAAGGCTTGTTGTATAAAGTATGCCAGACTCCCTAACAGATAAAATGCAAACCAGGTTGTAGCTGTGTACAGCTATTTGGAGCCTACTGATTTTGGACAGTTTTCTATTATGAGCCACAGTAACCCTTCTCCACCCTGTCTAGCTTTATTATTTAACTTTTTGAATTCAGCTTGGAGTCTGGGTGTCATATGGAGTAAAAGAAAATTAGCAATTTGGGGTGATCCTATATTGCATTCGCTCTGCAGGGCAGACTGAATATATTTTTAGGCACGGTGTGTTTATAACCTAATTTTCCCTCATTGCTTTATAGAGGTGACCTTGTTCTAAAACCCTCAGCACCTGATGTTGTAAAAGTGAAATTCTTTCCAAACCTGCTCTGTTAATATGCTCCTGCTCAGAAACAAATGCTAGGTAACATTAACATTCCTGCCACAAAATACCCACTAATTTGCTTCTGTGAAGATAGAAAGCTTCTTGTTACATATCACAAAGTTCATTTATGTAGAATGAGTCACCAGGTTGCTGAAAAGCCAATGAGTATCTAATCACTAACAGTTCCTTAAGCCCTAATATCAATCCTCCCAGGCCAACTCATCTTTTATCAGTCATTCAGTCTTTCTTTTGGAAAAAAGATGTTCAACCGATTACCAAATTGTGTTGCTCATCTGTCAAAATGGCTTTGATTTGTACTTTTATTTAATATTACAGTGTAAGAAAATAAAAGACATATACACAGAAATATGCTATATTTTCATTAAAGACAGAATTAAATCTATACAACAGAAAATGGGTAACTTGGTTTCCAACAAATGATGACATTACTATGTTCATATAATTGTATTTTTTTATCTTAAATTCTGCTTGATGTACATTCTTCCATGTTAAGTTTCTCTTGGAAGTGTTCTACAAAGGCTTGTATATATGCCTATGCCATCTTTGGGTACAAGTGAAATATTTCGTTAAGGGAAGCTTGTAATACCCTTATTTGTTCTAAAGCTATCAAAACAATGGCATTTTGGTTATGCTTTTTCTATTACATTCATATTCTTACCACATATTATCATTGATAGAAAAGTTTACTAGTCGCATAGAACTTGTCTGTAGATTAAAACTGAGTTATTTCAAGTCAAACTTGACTTGTTTTTCAAGAGGCAAACAAAACCATGCATCAGGTAATGATTAAACTGAAGCTTAAACTCAGGGCCTTGTGCTTTTCATAGGTCTATTCCATTCAAGGTTGCCATCCTATCACACAAACCAAATCTTCATTTACAGTTTTTTTCTTGTGAACTCAAGATGAGAGTTTCACAAACTTTTCTGCCCAGGCTGGCCTCCAACTATGATAATCAGATCTCAGCCTTCCAAGTAGCTACAAATTGTGAACCACCAGCATCTGGATTTTAATGGATATAATTTTATGATAGATGTGTAATGCTTCAAATACTTAGAAAACTCAGGAAAATCTTACTTCCAACTTTCCTAAGAATGAACTCTTGGGCACCAGCATAATTAGGTAGCTAACTTGAACAAGTAATAATCTTGACAGTTACATTTCAACAAAAGATCTGTGAAGAACATACGCTTAGAAGCTTGAAATTTCTGCTCAATTTGTTTTACTGGCATATTATACAAATTAAGGAATTTTGTTTTTATTATTTTCTTTAAACCAAAAAATTATTTATCTTTCCCAACAGGCTAATGAGAAGGAATGTCCTCTGCAAGCACTAAGTCCTGAAACAATTGTACTCAATCTGTTGTATGTTAGGCACAAATAGGTCTTCATAGTGTTTTGATGAAAAATACAAGGTTAAACACAGCTCAAGGAGAATATTTCCTACAGTAAAAACTAGTTTTCTTCACCTACAAAAAAATTCATATGCCTGTCTCAAGTTTTATTGAAATGGAGACAAAATTAAGAATAAAATAGATGGTTCCAGTAATTGATACTCAACTCACCAACATGAACATACTTTGGATTGTAATTCCCACGGCCCTCAGGAAGTTTCTGCCTCAAACTATGCTTTCCTTTTCTAAAATATATGTGTGTGTCTCTGTGTGTAAACATACCGAGATTATATATAAACAATGTATTTAATGTTTTCTACAAGTGATATTCAATTCACTAACACCATAGCTCTTGGGATTCTAATTTACACTGTCACAGGGAAGTTTCTGCTTCAAACTATGCTTTCCTTTGTCCATAAAAAGATTTTATATAAACAATATGATTAATATAACAGATTTCTATATCTGAATTTTCAATTCTAAAAAGATGTTTCAAATCATCACAAAATGAGCTTTCCCAAACATATATTGGTTGGAGACCACAAATACTCCCAACTTTCATTTATTCATTTCTTAAGAAATTTTTCAATTTTTTTACATATTTCACAATTTTCTTCAAGTTGTCAATTTTTATTAGAGCAAAACACATTTCTACACCCTTCATTTTCATTTATTCACATCTATTTACATATACTAATGAATAATGTACATTTGTTTTTGACAGAAATAGGAAGTACTCTTAACTATAAATGACTTTTGCATTGAAGATTTTGTTCTAACTTTCCATATGAAATGATTTCTTCCTAAAAATCTTTTACCTCTGCAAAATTTATCTTAAAATATTGTGATGTTCACCTCTGTCACTACCTTTTTTATAATTCTTCTAGGGACACTGAGGAAGGTAGGTGGTCAAATTGTATATGTCACCAATGAACCACTTTGGAAAGAATTTTGGTTCATAAACAGAACTTTGGTTCCAAAAATCTGAGTTCTAATTTTAGCTCTGACAATTTTAAATACTGGGTTAAGTTATTCACATAAATCCTTTCAGACAAAACTTCCTTAGTTACTGACTTGATTAAATAAAATTAAATATAAGCTTGTTTTTGTTCAGAAATAAACAAAACATAATCTGTACCTTTAAGTTGTGATCAAGTACAGACTCAGACATGTAATTAGAACTATGTGTAGGGCACTATTTATATTAATGAATGTTTATAGGATTAATGAAAATAAAAATGATGCAAGAAGTAAAGAAGTACCTGTGTCAAATATGGTTTAGGTTAAACATAATAGGCAGGAAGAAAAAAGTTTAAAAACTGTACACATATCACCTAACTACAAAGAAGTATTAGCTTCATAATCTTAATTAATTGTCTCATTGGTGACAAGAAGAATAATGGCCCTAAAGATAGCCATATTCTAATCCATGAATCTGTGACAATTTTACCTACAGGACAAAGGACACATTCAAAGATTAAGGATTTGACTTGGACAGACTTTCCTTGATTATCTGTGTGCACTTATTATAACTACAAAGGTCCTGTCCAGGGAAAGACAAAGGGAGAAGAGATCAGTGATGAAATGACATAGAATCAACCAGTCATTCTGGTTTTCTAAGAGAAAAGGAACTACAACCAAAGGAACATAGCTGGTTTTTTGGCTAGAAAAGATACAGAATCAGATTCTTCCTGTAAAGGAATGCAGTGCTTAACACATTTTGTTTTGCACATGCTACAATGATGTTGAACCTCTTATCTACAGAATTTGTCCAGTTTTAAGTTACTAAATATGTGGTTGGTGAGTCACAGTAACCACATAAAATTAATACATCAGGGACAAAGATTTATGTTAAGCTGAAGTATTTCTTACAAGTTCAGACTCTATGAATAAGAGGCAGACCAGATGGAATCCTATTTGAGGAGGGCACAAAATTTATATGAAAGCCAAGATGAAATATGAAGCATTAACCAGTGGTGACATGGTCCTTTGTTCTGGTGAAGAAAGAAAGTAGACATTAAGTATAATTGGTCAATTATTTAGTTAAGCAGCAATAAGTATAGATAATTGTTACATTTTTAAAATTTAATTTATTCTCAATGTGATATACACTGGAGTTACAGTTATATGTAAGTTAATGAGTACATTTCTTGTCAAACAGTGTTACTCCCCCTCGTTTTTCTCCAACTTTCCCTCCTCCCAAGTTGTAAAGTTCATTTCTAACATATTGTCTTGTGAGTATCACTGCTGCATTGGTTCAATTTTTTTGCCTCTACATCTTTTTAATCAAAATATTTTGATGATAATTTTTATTCCAGTGTTCAAAGTATTGATAATTTTTTAATGAGTTGAAACAAAGAAGAACTACAGGGAAAGGATGGTAGGGGAAAAACAAAGAAAGTGACAACAATGCTGGATAGGAAATGTACTAATTACCTTGCTCATGTAACTGTAACCCCTCACTCTGTACAGTAATTTTACAATAAAAATGCACGAAAAAGGACACTGGTTCAAAATTTTGAAGAAACAAAAGTGAAAGGTAAATCCAAATGAAGTGAACAAAGTGAAGTGAACAAAGGCAACTGCATCCCTAGAGAGCAATATGTAAAAGCCGTATTAGTGAAAATATGAACATATAGCATAAGCTATAAATTCTATGAGTCTACACATTTATTTACAAAGTGGAAATGAGAAGAGGTGAAAATGTAACAATGCTTGAAGACTGAGATAAGAGAGGGCAATGATTATGCACAGATTGAATGGGAAGATGCTCAGAGGGTTATCTTTTGTACACATCAGACTTCTGTGAAATGTGTGTGTTTAAAACATTTTTAAAATTTAAAATCTTCTAAAATTGCATACCACCACAGCAATTTATAGATCTAGTGACCAAAGGTAAGCTTGGATATTTCATGATTACTTTGTCAAAATATAAAAATTACTATAGGCTAACCCTAAAGTTAATAAAGAAGAACTGAAAAAGACAAGTATGATAGATTTTAAAGAAATAAAAATGTTAGCATTTGATTAGATCATGGAAAGAGATAGAGAGGCCTGGCTTTCCTGATCAAGGAATATCAGATAGATAAAACTTCTGGTGTTCATTGAGTACCAACATTGTTTGAACATAATGCTCATTTTGTTCACATAACCACCATAGCAGGTAGTTTTTGTGGTGATTCCACATTTATTAATTAGTTAACTGAAGGTAACAAACAGCTCAATCTACCCCGAGCCACTAGCAAGAACTGGGCCCTATTGCCAGCCATTGTGCTGCCTAGGGTGGAGAAATGATTCACAGGAAGAGAACAAAATTCATTTTAAGTATGTAGAATTTGAGACAAATGAAATAGAAGAGCTCTATGGTACGTTTTGCTCTCATTATGGAGAGAACTCAGAACATTGCTACTTTATTGAACAAAGTTGACCTTGACAAATCCAGATACCACAAAATTATTTGAGCCAGTGGGACATCTTGACTTTTGATGAATATACTGAGAGTAGCAGTAACATCATTTCATTATCACTCAACTATAGAAATTCATGCAGGAAATGGAGAGAAAACTACTTCCCTAGGGACAATAATGCCATAAGGAGAGTATAAAAATAATCTTAGATCAAATCTGAGCTGGTATTAAAGTCTCTTCATAGTGTAATTTTTAAGGAGTCAATAAAGAAATAAATCTCTAAAAGCAAATTACTTGACTATACTTCATTTGAGAAGAACTACTTTAGCAATTGCATTTGACTTTTGAAACTGTGGGTACATTTCACATTAAGATTTAGTCACTGAACTAACACTGGTAACAAGTAAAATCACAGATATTAGTTTCCAATTTAACTTTGGAATTTCTAGCACATAATTAGAAATCTGAAAACTCATAGGAAGCCAAGGAGAATCTCATTACCTACAGATTCTTGACAAAATATTTTCCCACCTGCATATTGCCTGTTAAATTTAGATCAAGATTGACAATATTTTCTTCTGTGGTGCTTAGAACTCAAAAACCCAAACTTCTAAGAATCCTTTGCCCTAGTTTCATTTTTTTAGTTTTTTATATTTCTTTCAGAAATCTTTCTTTATAGAAACCTTTAGAACTCTAGTGGAACTTTTTGTCTTTCCCTCATTCCTTTGCTGTTTGGCATTGTACTTCAGAACTACAACTCTGAAAACTTGGAGATAACCACCACAACAAAAACAAAAGTGTTGCCTCAAATTGAATCTGACCTTCTGGCAGCCAGAATGGAACAAAATTCTCTCCCTCAAATCCCTCCAGGATTTAGTGAATCTTCTAATCCTAAGGAGCTGGCCCTTATTGATTTTTTTGTGTTGTAAAAGAAATATCATATTGAAGGAATTTTATAGAACTCTAGAAATTCTCCAACACTTTTTAAAAGAATTCTTATGATGAATATAAATCCAATAATAAGAACTAAAGGAAAACTGCACACTTGACAGAAAGTATAAAGGAATTTTTAGTTTCCCTTTAATCTTAAATTGAGAGAATAGATAGCTTTGTCCATATACAATCTTTAGTTATAGAATTTATTATAAACAGATTTAGAGACCACACTAGAATATATATTCCTAAACATTTGATTTTCTTACTATATATGTCCTCATTGGTTTTGAAAGTAATTTTATCTATATGTATAGACACATAAATATGTCTATATATATGTATACATATATACATATATAATTTTTTTGTCAGTCATGGGGCTTGAACTCTGGGCCTGGGTGCTGTCCTTCAGGTCTTCCTCTTAAGGCTAACACTCTACCACTTGAGCCACAGCACCACTTCCGGTTTCATGTGTTTAACTGGAGGTATGAGTCTCAGGGATTTTCCTGCCCAGGCTGGCTTTGAACTGCAATCCTCAGATCTCAGCCTCCTGAATAGCTAGGATTACAGGTGTGAGCCACCGGCGCCCAGCATATATACTTTTTCTTATGTGATCTTCCAACATTGTATTTGTGTCACATATAAACTGATTTGAGATGTTGAATTCCTGGTGTCTTGGGTTCTGCAAAAGGAATTGTTTGGGGAGCTTTGAGATTTGCATGCCTTATTTGGGTCACTGAGCTCAGATCCAGGTAGAACAGGAGGTACCTTCTTTCCCAATGGCTTTCTTTTTTAGTACATGCTGCTTTTAATATTCACTCTCTCCTTAGGGTTACACTCATAGTCCAGCTCAGAACACTTGCCAGATTTCTGACACCTTCAGAATATTGTGAACTACATTAATGTTTGAAACGTGGATACAGTTAAGAGCCACATATAGATCAAATAAATCAATTCTAGAACTTCACTATTTTTTAAAAAAGCTTTTTTAAGGATGATTGTCTAAATAAGCCTAAATAACTTTAGATAAAATGCAAGAGAGTTATTAGAATACTGCTTGTTATCTCATTTTCAACTTTTCTCATAAGGAAGCTCACAACAATTATTCCAAGTGGAGTATTAGGATCCTGCAATGCATTCACTTAGAGTCTAGTGAAATATTGCTTTTAAGAACCCAGTTGGAAGATGCTAGGTCTTTATTTATTAATTCCCTCCTAACACTGACATTTACCCTCAGCACAGGACTACTTCTAAAGTAATTAGTTACACCAAAACCACATAGCTAAAATTCATAAGAAAATAAAAATACTACCCTGATGTGATTGTAGTTCATTAACAACAAAGATTCTGTAAAATATTTGGAGTAGCAAAAAATATGATTGCTTTGGATAGTACCTAACTTGATAATTCTTAGAGAAATATTGACTTCAAAAGGTCCATTATGTATTATACTCAAGCTGAATTAGGAGAAATTCTCTTATCATAAGAGAGAATACTCACGATACACGATGTTGGAAATAGACTTTACAACTTGGGGAGGAGGGAGGAGAGAGGGAAAGTGGAAGAAAATGAGGGAGGGTAACACCATTCAATAAGAAATATACTCATTACTTTACTTATGTAACTGTAACCCCCCTGTATATCACCATTACAACAAAATGAAATAATATTTCTTAAAAAGAGAGAGTGAAGCAGGTACTGGTGGCTCACGCCTGTAATCCTAGCTACTCAGGAGGCTGAGATCTGAGGATTGCTGTTCAAAGCCAGCCTGGGCAGGAAAGTCCTTGAGACTCTCATCTCCAATTAACCACCAGAAAACGAAAGAAAGAAAAGAAAGAAAGAAAGAAAAAGAGAGAGAGAGAAAGGAAGGAAGGAAGGAAGGAAAGGAAAGAAAGAAAGAAAACACTTGTGTCCCTATTTGGGGGTTCATTTCACTTAACTTCATCTTATCTGGTCATATTATATAGCTTTTGACCTTTTTCTACATGTCTGAGACATATACTAGTTATTGCAAATAAGGGAAACCATGGACCTATGTTTCTTGGGACTGGCTTACTTAATATAATTTTTTCCAAGTCTTCCCATTTCCTAACAAATGGGGCAATGTCATTCTTTCTGACATATATATATATATATATATATATATATATATCACATTTTCTTGATCCATTCATCTACTGAGGGGCATCTGGGTTGATTCCATATCTTAGCTATGGTAAATAATGCTGCAATAAACATAGTTGTGCTGGTAGCTTTAGTCTGGTCTTGTTTATGATCATTTGGATAAATGCCCAAAAGTGGGATTGCTAAGACATAGGGGAGCTCTAGGTAGGGTCTTTTGAGGAAACTCCATACTTCAAACTGGTAGAACAACTTTACACTCCCACCTACAATGCAGTAGGATTTCCTTCTGGCCATATCCCCTCCAGCATCCTTTGTTATTAAAGTTCTTGATTATAGCCATTCTGACTCTAAAGAGCATGTGTTTTTTTTGTTTTTTTTTATGTCCCTCCCCCACAGTATAACCCCTGTTTTCCCTGTATTTGATGTTGGTATAATTTGGGGAAGGTAAGGGAAAAAATAAAATGTTTAAATAGGGATACAGGTTGACCCATTGCAGTAATGAGATGTAGAAGACACTATGTTGAAAAATGAACTTTACAATTTAGGCTGGTTTGGGAGAGTATAGTTGTAGGGTGGGAGGGAAGGGATGGTAAGGGGAAAACAAAGGAGGAAGAAATGTACTCATTACCTTGCTCTGCTAACTGTAATCCCTCTGTACAGTATTTTCACAATAAAAACCTTATTTTAAAAAGAGAGGAGAGAGAATTCTGAGATTCCAATTTGGAAACTACATAAAATAAGAAACTGAAGTCTATTTATTTTTTTCATAGAGATGAAATTTAACAGACAAATGATTAATTCATTCCAGGAAGACCCCATTATCTCAGTACAAAAGGGACAAGGAGAAGGAAAGATAATGTCAGAGCAACAAGTTTCTGTTTAATAAGAAACAGAATCCACTGCTTGGCAGTCAAAAAATGTGAATATAGAAGAGTCATGTCTTATGCCATCTGGGCTAACATAGACTGAATAGCTTATAAACAGAAACTGATTTCTCACAAGTCCAAGAGCAAGGCACTGAATGGTGAAGGCCCACATCAGGTTCATAGACAGCATATTCTCACTTGATGCCCACATGATGGCGGAAAAAAGGCAGTTCTCTCTGAGCATCTTTAACAGAGGATGAATTCTATTCATGGAGACTCTAGCGTCATGTCCTAACACTTCCAGAGGACTCATCTTTACACTATCATTCATGTAATTATGTTTCAATATCTGGATATTGGAAAGGCACACAAGATTCACATCCTAGCAAAGAGCATTCTACCAGGACCTAGAACCAATGTGGACACAGGGTAGCAGCTAAAAATGCCATTTAAAGAGTCCAAGAAGAAGAAATATCTTGATTTACTCAATCCAGCCTGCACATACCAGTGTTTTACAATTAGCTGAGTCTAACCAGAAGACAGTTGCTAAGTGGTTAAACAAAGAAATGCAAAAATAAGCCTGTAGTCATGAACAAAGAAATTATGAGAAATGAAAACTTGAAGAACGCCTGATCATTTAACCTCTTACCTGTCACAAAGTATTTACAAACACAAATTATATCTGTGATGAAATAAAATCCTTTACACTGTTGTCTGATCATCTTCTGTAATGCTCACTTTACCCACATGCCATTCTTTCCAGATTTTTCATTTGTAAAGTTAATTTGGAAGTTTCCTTATTTTTTTGTTATCAACATATTTTAAATTGTTATTGTACAGATGATATATAAAGGGTTATATGAATCAGGTAAGGAGTAGTGAGGGCATTTTTTTGACCATGTATTTCCTTTTGTCACTCTCTTTCTCTCTTAATTTTCTTTTGGCAGTAGTGGGGCTTGAACTCACGGTGTGGGTGCTGTCCATGAGCTCTTTTGCTCAAGGCTAGCTCTCTACCACTTTGAGCCACAGTGCCACTTTAGTTTTTTGAGTGTTTTATTGGAGATAAGAATCTCATGGACTTTCCTTCCTGGGCTGGCTTTAAACCATGATGCTCAGTTTTCAGCCTCCAGAGTAGCTAGAATTACAGGCATGAGCCATTGGCACTCAGCTTTGGATGGAAAAAAATGTAAAGTTAAAAAGGTCATTACCATATGACAAATAATGTTTAACTTCTAATAAGTAGGGTGCTTAAGAGATTAAATTTTAGTAAGATTAGTTGCACAAGGTGACCCTGAACCACATTTCCTCAATCTTTGTTCCCCAAACACTGAGGAATATTGACTTAAACCAACAGGAATGGCTAATTTTCCATAGTATTTTTTTTGTTTAAGGATATAGATGTGGATTCCTATGCAAATAAGTAAAGTAAATTTTCTTAACCTTCTTTAATATTGACTAATCCTGTTTAAGTGCCAAGTTTTTTTGTTGAGCATGAAATGAAGGCATGGAATGTACATGGACAGAGAATGTTGCAACATGAAGCTCAAGCTCATATGCAGGCTCTTTAGACTCCAGACTATATTCTTATTCTAAGTATAATAATTTTATATAGAAAGCAGTCAGAAAGAAAAAAAAGTTGCTATGCAGGTAAAATATTTTAGAAAAATCAGTTGGCCCATAAGTGATTTAACTAAGAAGAAGTTACTAAGCTAAGTCATAAACTTTTAAATTTTTAAGGAAGTACAATTAAGCCCTGTTTCTAAATCACAGGTAATTGAATGACTACTTAAAGTGAATTCTTTATGAATGTAAACTTTCCAAAGGTAATCTGCAGAAGTATTGAAAGTATTCTCCTATTCAATAAAATAAGTTTTCATAAAAGCAACTAAAGTATAATATATACTTAAGGTATATTACATTGAAATAGGTTTAATTTTTTGTGAAAGAAGGATTAACACCCCAATTATCTGTAGCATTATGGATATTAGAATATACAGAGATGAGAAATGACAAAATACCATTCATCTTGCCACTCCACAGAATTGTCACACTCTGAATAAGAAAATGTTTATCATTAACAAAACTAAGAAAGTTTTGGGCCTGAGGAATCAGTTTCATCTGTGGTCAGATGTTTTAAATGGGCCATTATGACTATCTAAATAGGCACATATTTGGCAAACTCAGTCTTTGTATTAGAGATACCATCTTGTTTTGGTTTAGAATTACAATAAAAACCCAAATATGAGTCAGGAATGCATGACTCACACCTATAATCATAGGTACATAGGAGACTGAGATCTGATCATTATAATTTAAAGTCAGCCCAGGCAGAAAAGCCCATAAGATTTCATCTCCGGTTAACTCAAAAATAAAAGCCTGAAGTAGAAGTATGGCTCAAGTTGTAGAACTATACCCTTGAGTGAGCAAACTAAGGGAGAAACATCCTCTCTGCGTTCAAGCCTCAGTATTCCTCCTACAACCTGAAATGCATTTCCCTTTATAATTTCGTTAGATACTATCCTTTTTATACTATCCTTCACATACTCTTCAAGTGTTCTCTCTATTGTTTAAAGTTGGTATCACTCTTTATTGTCTATCCAAGATCCATATCATTCACCTTCTTCGGAACATACTGCTATTGCTCAATAAATTTGCTGCATTGATTTAAATATTTATATCATACTGTGTGATCTTTCAAGATGATCTTGGACTAATTGTCAGGAGATACTGTAAAGTAAGTCCAAACATGAAATAATAATACAATATCTGGAATGTGCACTCTACCTTGCTATACAGTCACTTCAAGTTTGCAATGCTTAAGTCTCTAATTCATCTGCACCTAAACCTGTGGGCATACTGCAGGCTTTGCCAAGCTTTGCTGAAGCGTGCAGAGCACTGTGGGGGTCCAGGCTATACCAGAGGCTACACAGTCCCTTTAGTAATGTCATTCAGGTATAATACCAGGATTTCACATGGTGAAACATCAGACATGCCACAGCATGACATACTCCAGTATGACATTGTCCTGACCAGTGTACTGGCATTCAGTTACTTGCTGACAAGTCCTGTATTATCTTGAGCTACAGTTAAATTATATTTCCTGAAGATTTATTAAATCAAGTCAATGGCATTGGGAGAAACTCTTGGAATAATAGATAAAAAGGTATCAATGTATTGTATTTTCAATTTACTTTCAAAATCTTGCATCTAAATGTATGCTTATCTCTTGGTAGATTTCATCAACCTAAAGGAATCTTTCTGGAGTTACAGACAGAGTTACCATGAGATAATGTTAGTTAGAAGACAAAGACAGACAAAAGAATGTTGTGTTAAATGATTCACATTTTAAAAGTCCTACTAAATTCCAAGTTAATACCACGTACTTCACAATTCTTGAACATCTAAACCCCACAACGTAGCCGGGGCTCACACCTGTAATCCTAGCTACTCAAGAGGCTGAGATCTGAGTATCGTGGTTCAAAGCCAGCCCAGGCAGGAAAGTCCGTGAGATTCTTATCTCCAATAAACCACTAGAAAACCGGAAGTGGCACTGTGGCTCAATTGATAGAGCACTTGCTTTGAGCTGAAGAATGCAGGGACAGCACCCAAGCCCAGAGTTCAAGCTCCATGACTGACCAAAAAAAAAAAAAATATATATATATATATATATAATAAACCCCACAACTTTATGGCATCTTTATACAACACAGTGCAAGAATTATCTCTAAAGATTGTCTAAATCATCTCTCTCTCACCTCTCACACATTCAAACCATCTATGAGAAGACTTGGTATGTGTATAGTGGTGAGATGGCTCCCATCCCATATGGTATTCATTTTAATTCCTGCAATCTCAGTGTCCACATGAAATGGTATTTCTCACTGTAAATGATATCATTCCAATGGCCTCTCTTTGTTCTGGTTTCTCATAGAAATATGATTTAATGAGCAGCTGATCTCTTTCATACACTTAAAGCTGATATTAGCCTTTTCTCTGCTTTCTCTTCTTATTCTTAGGTATTATAAACTTCCAGATGGGGATCACAGGCCAGCAGATCTTTTTCTTAGTGGTCTTTTGCCTTTCACAGCATGTCCTTGCCGGCTGTCCTCTTTTCAAATTTTGTTTTCCTCTGAATGGGCTATTGCACTGATGGCTTTTGGCAGCTGCTGAGTGCTAAAGCTGCATATAAAATCAATCTGTGGGGCCAGAGCCACAAAACAGGCCCTACTTGAAATGAGTTTTTTCAGCTTTCTGGTTACTGTCGTATTAGAGTTTTAGTGCAGTGAGCAAGGACAATCATTCATTTTAATTTATGAGAAATCTTTATTTTCAAGAGCTGCTGCTTGGTTGGATTCTTTGCGCATAGCTCTTTGGAATATGTGTTACACATTCAGTGTTCTCTCCTAGTCAGTGTACACTGGAGGAGAAGCCAAGCCAGAATCCTCTGTACCAAATTTTGCACAAAGGTCTAAAAAGTTACCAAGGTATGACAGCACACTCAATATTTTCCCACTGAAAAGAATATTTTGGATGGGCACCAGTTGCTTGTGGCTGTAATCCTAACTATTCACGAGGCTGAGCTCTGAATATCGTGGTTCAAAGCCAGCCCAGGCAGGAAAGTCTGAGCTACTCTTATCTCCAACTTATCACAGACAAAGAAGTAAGTGCTGCTATGGCTCAAGCAGTAGAGTGCTATCCTTGAGCAAAAGGAGCTCAGGAACAGTGCACAGGCCAGAGTTCAAGCCCCAGGCCCAACAAAACAAAAATAGTATGCTTTGCTTATCTAGAAACTGTCTCAGACTATTTTCTCCTTAAGATGTTTGCTGCTCTATCTCAAGAATGAAGACCCTGATTCATGTCTTAAGAATATGTCTTAAGATGTTTGCTGCTCTATCTCAAGAATGAAGACCCTGATTCATGTCTTAATAATATGAAATATAGTGTGCAAGCAACCTAGACTCTCATCCCAGCTTTCTTTGTGTGTGCATGTGTGTGTCTCTATGTTGGTCCTAGGGCTTGAACTCAACTCCTAATGCTGTCCATGAGTTTTTAAGCTCAAGGCTCTACCACTTGAACCTTAGCTCTCTTTGAAAAGAGCGTGATGTTTTTGGGATAATCACTTATATCTTAGTTAAAGCACATGATAGACATATGTAAAATGTAATAATAATTCTTTCTTTAGAAAATTTAGGTTTAAATTTAAAAATAGTGGTTTATATAAATCAAATATCACAATACACAATGTACAGGGGGATCTTAAAATAGGTCAACACATTTTATATATATATATATATATATATATATATATATATATATATATACCATAACTTTCCTTTTGTTACCTACCAGTTAGAGAAAGTTGTGTCTGAGTAACTCACCCTATTGTAGTTCCCTTTTCTTCTGAGTAACAGACTTGATATAAGTGACATTTTCAGAGTAATTAAAGCAACATAAATCATGTTTGAAAGCATAAAAGTAATAGAGGATTTTAAAAACATTTATTCCAACAGCTTTTGGCTTGTTATTCTTACTTTTACTGTTCAACAAAGCGATTCAAATTTAATAATATAAAATAGTGGTTTAATTAGGCTACTAAAAAATTCAGTAAATTTGAGCTGGGCACCAGGGGCTCAGGCCTGTAACCCCAGATGTTCAGAAGGCTGATAATCTGAGGATGGCAGTTGAAAGCCAGCCCAGTCAAGAAAGCCCCTAAAACTCTAACCTACAATGAACTACCAAAAAAGCCAGAAATGGAGCTCTGGTCCAAATGGTAGAGCTTTGAGCAAAAAAGAATGCTTCAGGACTCAGCTCAGATCCTGAGTTCAAGCCCCAGAACTTGCACACCCATATGCTCATACTCTCTCTCTCTCTCTCTCTCTCTCTCATATATGCACACACACATGCATACTTACGCACACACACCCATATGCATGTGTACACACACGGAGAAATCCTCAATGGTTCAAGTATCTAAAAAGTTTGCAACAGGCTTGTCTGTTTTTAATTCATAATTAGAATCACCTAGAAACACTCAAATATTCTGGAGATCATAACTGGTCTCCTGGAACATTTCTAAGGTGTCTTCTGCATTCTGTACATGTGACTCAGTTGATGCTGAGTTTACAAAGCAATGAAATATGACCTCAGAATGAGGGTTGGGCTCCTCATAATTGTGAGTTGGTTTATAGAAACAGAGCCACCTAGGAATTAATGTTGTATTCCTAGAGAACAAGACAGGTGCTATATGATGGTTTCTGACCTAGCCTCAAATGCCTTACAGCAGTCAGTTAAATATCTTCTCTGGGGGCAAACAGTCACAAGCCTGTCCAGATACAAGGGAGGGGCAGTCATAGTCCCTCTCTCTGTTTTCAAAAAGAAGTCATATTTTTAAATATTAGATCTTTGCACCATTAAAGATTCTCAACCTTATCAGTCCTTTCTTTTTTAAACCTCCTTATTCCTTAACTATGAAACACTATTTTATACTCATTATAATTTGTGTGTTGTTGTTCCTAAGCTTGATTAGTCTTTAGAAAGCATTATAAAACTATAATGCATTCCAGTACACAGGAATTCTGTGTCCTTATTTTCCACTGTGAAACCCTACTTTACATGTGAAAATACTCATGAATGCATAGTAACAATAATAATGAACAACTCCCTAGAGGAGGGAGAAGCATTAAGGAAATGTAAGAAAGGGTGAACTTGTTCAGAGGACTTATATACATGTATGAAATTATCACAGTGAAATACCCAATTACACTATTAATACACTATTAATGTACTCTATAATAAAAATAGTTTATAAAGAATAGTTTTAGAGATTAGTGAATAATAATAGATACCAATGTCTATACTAGGACAGACTAAGCCAAAGCTGTCAATAAAAAGATGAAAATTTGAAAAAAAATTGTTACTGATGGGCGTGCCTCTCCCCTCTTACGCTGATCATTTTATATATCTAAAGATGGAATGTAAAGGATTGACCCCATGGTATTGTCCTAGGCCCATACAGAAGCTAGGCAAAATCCCAGGTATGTGCAAACATGTTTGATGTGCTGGCAGGGCAATCCACCTAAGCCCAGCTGTAAACATCCTATTGTGGGCTCACCTGTAAAGCCCCCACCTCCCTTGACTTAGTGGCTTTTTCATTAACCTCTGCCTTCTTGCTCAGACCTCATATGAAAACCCAGCTCCTATCCCAACTCTCTGGCACAACCTCCAAATCCATAGGAAGGTCTGTGACCCTCACTGTTCCTCAATAAACAGTCCTCACCTGTTGATGATTGAGTCCCAACAGTTACTTTTTTATTTAATTGGGATTAAAGTTACAAAGGAATTAAGATGCCTACTGGGTTTCCATTTTTTTTCTATCAAGTGATTACAGAATAATTACAGAATTAAACACTAGGGGGTTGTAATTTTTTAGTCACAGTTGAAGAGGTCATTTCTACTGTATTCTATTTTAAAACTTATAAGATTATCATTGAAATGCTGTTTGTGGTTTATTTTAGAAACCATGGCTATGTTATTTAAAATTTAGAAAAAAACCCCACGATTTTATAAAAGCAGATTTCTTTTAGTCTATTATTCTTTATTTTTATTGGATATTTATTTACCACAATCTCCCAAGCTATGAACAGGAAAGCAAATAGGACAACAGTCTCGCTCACACAGAGATGATTAGCTAGCTGGGTGCCGGTAGCTGAATTCTGTAATCCTAGATACTAAATCATCTGAGATCTGAGGATTGTGGTTTGAAGACAGCCCAGTCAGGAAAGTTCATGAGACTTTTATCTAAATGAAGCACCCAAAAAGCCAAAATTAGAGCTGCGGCTCAAGTGGCAAAGATGTAGATTGGTGCAAAAAAAAAAAAAAAGCTCAAGGACAATGCCCAGACCCTGAGTTCAAACCCCAAGACCAACATACATACACAAAGAAGATGATGATCTAATTGAGAAGATAAGAACGATCCCATAATAAATGTGGGGTATAAGTTTTCTGAGAGAATCGAGATTCTATTGAAACATACTCTAAATATTAAGAGAAATGAAGAGAATTGTAGATTTCCCCCTAGCCTTGAAGAAATTATTTCTTCAGGTATGAGGAGTAGTGTTAGACATTACTCTACTGAGGAGCTTTCTTTAGGTCAAGCCAGGGCAGCTTCCAGTCAAAGATGCCTGATGCTCAACAGCTGCACTGACTTCAAAGCTCTTCCTGGGATCAGCTGAGAAGCCTTTGATACATATCCAATCATACTCCTTTTCCTTGCTTTCCAAAGTTGTTGATTTAAAAATCATTCTTTAGTAAACCTCCATCTACTAATTTTATCACAAAATCTGCAATATGCAGTAATCATCAATAGAAAAAGATGATTACTAAATGAGCAAGCGATAGCCAATTTCAAAACATCCTACCCATCTCTGTCATGTTAATCTAAACTTTAAGTTACTCAGTGTTGCATCTGAAATTCTTGACAATGGGATACTGCTCTACCTTATTGCACATTTCCAATAGTTCCCACTTATTTAATATTCAAATAAACTCAGTTGCAATCTTGAGACATTTTTCATCTTCATGCATAAACGCCTGTCATTTACCACCATTTACAGACATGCCAATATCCTACAATGTACTTACAACTTAACTCAGAATCTCCAATAAAAACGTTACCACACTTCTGTGGTTTCCCTACTCCTAAATTGCAATGGCTTTCTTTCTCTCTTCTGATATCCCTTGCCTTCTACCTGTGCTTTCTTTCTATTGTCCAGTTCAAATAATTGAAATTTTAAAGCATAAAATCATTCTCTTCAAGATCCTAAATAAGACATATTAAATAGCACAAAGCCATAACATTGAAAGACAAGAATTCAAGAAACAGAAGGGGAAGTGGAGGAATGCTGAGAAGAAAGAAGAAAAAGTCAAAAGAACAGAGAGAAGAAGAAAAAAAAAAGAAAGGCCAGAAGAGAAAAGCAGGTAAAAAAAATACCTCACTCACATTCAAAACAACTGATTTTTTTTAAATCAGGCTAATCTTTTTCCTTTATATTAGTGAGATTTTATGGCAGTTTCATTGGAGTTAAATAATAAAGATCATCATCATTTTGTACTTTGGCCAAGACAGTAATGAAATGGCAAGCTTTAGAAGTGAACTTTGAAATATGCTCCCATTAATTAATATTCTTTTGTCCTTGAAGCTGAGATTGTACTCATATAAACCGTTTTATTTCCTCTCCGGCTATTTCAGGCACCATTACAGGGCTCTGTGTTGCTCATTAAGGAATTTAGAAAGAGGAGCTAAGGACTTAAGAAACATTACTTTATGAGTGTTCCAGAGAATTAAAATGAGCTGTGGCTTCAGCAGTTCTTGACAGAAACTCATCTTTCATATGAACTATCCCTACTTTATCACCCAAGACCTTCAATCTAAAGCACATTTGGACACTTGCAGAAGGAACATGTTCAGAAAGGCAAACAGAACATTGAATTTTGGATACTAAATTTTATTCAGATAAAGTTTATTAGGGAACAATATCATGTTGAGTTTGGATAACTGTGGAGCTTTGAATTGTCTTTTGCTATCACAATAATGTCTTTAAAATGAATTCCAGAAATTCCACAAATTTCAGGCCTCAGGCTGGCCCTCACTGGGCCTTCATCAGACAATTTTTTTACACTCAGGAAGAGGAACTTTCCATGTCAGCAACTTGAATTCTAGGCAGATATAACTTTGTGAATGTAAGTACCTCAGGCAGAACCATCTATGATTACTTTATATTGTCTATATATATATATAAATATATACATATGAGCCATATAAATATATATATATATATAAATGAGCCAGCAATCTCTGAGATTATGGTAGAATCTTTCAGTCTTCCTTTCATCAGGCTTGTCTGATTGCATGTTCTTGAATTCATTTCATTTCATTTCAGAGCCATTCCTTTGAGAATTGAAGTCTAACATTAATGTTGCTGAAAGGAGTCATCTCATCAAAAATCTTGAGCAGTAATTTCTACATTTGCTGACTCTTTTGTCAGTAGCCATTATTCAGTCTCTTAGTCAAACATTCCAGAATTGTTGGAGTATTTCCATTAAAGTAGCCTCAGCGAATTTCTATTTGAGGGCAGCTCTTCCTTGTCCTACCTGTACATTGGTAAAGTGAAAAATGTGCTTTACGTTTCATTTCTGGGGAACAATTGATAACCTCTTATCCAACTATGCATACCAGGTTATGAGAGGTCATACATTTTATGGTATTCAGAAAAACATAATAGTTTTGTTTACCTGGGGACAGAAGAGTAATAATAATAGTAGTAGTAATCAGTAAATTTGCAACTTAAATCTATCATTTGCTCAATTGCTTATGCCTATAAAATCACAGTTAATCTCTGTTTTGTTAATCTATAATACTGGAGTGTAGAATGTTAATGTCATTAATTCCTTATTTCTGTTTCATAAAAAACAAAGATAACAGAAAATTTTCAATTAATTCTAAAAATTGGCACAGAGTTTTGTATAAGAAATTATATTAATTTTTCAACCTCATAAAGCTGTATTTCTGAACCACTATCACCAACCTCAATAATTTTACCAGGGTCAATTATAAAGGAAAAATGTATACTTTCCTATTTCAGGATATCTTTTTTTCTCCTTTTTCCCTATGGGAGACTTGCCAAGTCTAAACAGATGGTGTTTGTTAAAAAAGAAAAGGTAATTTAATAAAGTCAAACTCATGTCGTTTATTACCCATTTTAAAAGCACAAAGCATAAACTGTTAACTCTCATCCAGTGGCATCAGTTCGCTGCTTCCCAAGAAAGGTCAATTTGGAAAGGTTTGTTTCCTGGCCCCTTCTCAAAACTACTCACTGGCTGTATTTAATTCCCTAGTTCTGATTTTTTTAAAAAAAAATAGTTAAGTAAAACAAAATTCTCTGCTCTATTCAATGAAGTGGTTGACGACATCAAAAGTCAAGTATATTTCAAATAGACATTAAAAACCTTAAAACCTTAGAGAAGTCTTCTGTTACAAAACCTTTAAAATCTCACATCAATCAATCCTTTCTAACCAAACAAAGATGCTTCTTCCATTTCTCCTGAACACACTGAATATCCTAACATGGAAACAACACTGAAGTGAATATCTATAGGACTCAGTGTTTTTTCAGTCCCTCTCAGACAGACATTATGTTCCCAATGGATATAATAGCTTCCAGAATCTCCATAGGAAAGTAATGACCCAAGTGTAGTGAGAAGATTGTTAAGTTACCTGGAAGAAAATCAAAGAGCCTGACCATTGAAGCCAGGAAATACTGGGCATCAAACATGTCCACCAATGTCTTCATACTTTCCTTCCACTGAAGAAACTATCAAAGCTGCAAATAACCTTGAATGAATAGATAATGACAGAGAAAAACATTAGAATACAACCTTTCCCCCCAATTTTTATCATTTTGCTTTTAATACAAGGACTGTTTCTTCTAATCATTTTGAGAATTGTACATGTTAAAGTCAAATTCACTTAAACATAAGGGAATTTATATTCCAGCTTTCCAAAAGACATATTTTTTGGGGAAAAAAGTAATTAAAACAGATTTGTGCAGATTTTTGACTTGTGGCAAATGTGAACTGATATTCTGATGTATCTCATATATGTATGTCTATATATAAAAATGCATATAAAAGTTGTTCATATAGGTAATAAATGTGTGTCTATATATAGATGCATGTACAAAGGTTGTTCATAAAGGTAATGTATGTGTAACTCAATGTCTATTTTGAATGTGTTCAGAATATGTATATAATTTTATAGTGTAAACAGTCCTCTCTGGAAACAGTAGTATATCACCATTTTCATCTCAATATATTCAGTGCATAGCTAGGAAACATAATAAATCATAATCAGTATTTTCATGAGTAGAGACAGACATGAGGTATAAGAAAAAAGGGAAATAAAAGCTTTTCTCTAAAATATACATTAATCCTGGAATCTCACTAATGACTTATAATTTGTATGTAATTTTGATGTCCTGATCTACTAATCTTAAAATAAAGAGGTAAGTAAAAATAAACCTTTTATAATTTGTTAAAGTGCAGGATGAGTAATGTTAGCATAAGTTGAGGAAAACAAAACACTAGAAAGATATGTGGAGCTGTCAGTAATTCATCAGAGCCAGCCTATTTTAGTACCTAATAATTTTTTTCTGTGCTCCTTCTTTGGAGGAGAACAAATCAGAACGCCAATGCAGTAAATTCTCACAGGGGAAACCATAATTCTATTGATGTGCTTCAAGATGGCTTTTTGTTTTCAATTCTGCAAAAGCAGATCGATAAAACTAATGCAGCTTCTCTCCTAAGATTTTTCTTCCACATTCATAGTGAGGAGACTTGATAACACTAGTTTAACTGATTCAGCACTGGTGGGGATAATGGAGCAAGCTTTTGCAAGTAAGTGGGGACATGGTGGTAAAGGGCAGAAATCACCACAGTGCTTTCCTGAGGCTGTTTGGTTGATCAGTTAAGCATGTGAACTTTAGAAGTAAGATGCCTGGACCTGAATCTAGTTCTACTTTCTAGATGCATGACTTCGGCAAACATTTCATGCATATCAAATGTTAAATGAAGATAATAAGAGCTATAAGAATTCAATGATGGTCACATGGAAAAATCTCCAGATGTTTGAGAAAATTTTGTGTTCAATAAAATATTAACTGATCCTTTCTACTACTCTGTGACTCCAGTGTTCTTCCTCTATGTGCTTGACTATGCTTCCTGCATTCTTTATTTTTTATACGTGAAAAGAATTGATGGCATCCAAGGAAACAAGAATCAGTGCTCCTAATATTCCATAAGAAAATGCATTTGAAGCCAGGCACTGGTGGCTTATGCCGGTAATCCTAGCTATTCAGGAGGCTGAGATCTGATGATCCCAGTTCAAAGCCAGCCCGGGCAGGAAAGTCCGTGGGACTCTTATCTCCAATAAACCATTAGAAAATCGCAGTAGAGTGCTCGCCTTGAGCTGAAGAGCTCAGGGACAGCGCCCAGGCCCAGAATTCAAGCCCTATGACCGACAAAAAAAAAAAAAGAAAAGAAAAAAAATGCATTTGAATGTAGATTTGGAAAAAGTTCACGAGAGATTTGGAAGAAGTCTATAGGAGGAAATAGAATGAGTTTTAAAAGGGGTTTTTAACAATGCATCTATCTTTGTTTTTATTTGCTGCTCTCCTAAGAGCTGATGAAAACAGAAACTATAAAACGCATCGTAAACAGGCCTCAGGGACAGGGAGAAGCAGTAGTGACTTTCAGCTACTAACATTTTTTTTCTATTCATTTAAGTTGTACTTGCTTTCCTTTAAAACAATTTTTTTTGTGTGTGTGTGAGAATACCATACAGAGGAGTTACAATTACATGGGCAAGATAATGAGTACATTTCTTATCAAGCATTGTTGCCTCCTCGTTGTTTCCCATTCCCATCCCTTCCCAGCCTCCTCCCTTCTCCCCACCTGATCCTCCCCCCACCCCTCACCAAAGCTGTTAAGTTCGTTTTTCCACATAAGGACTTATACATCTCATTGTTGCAATGGGTGTGCCTATATTCTTATCTTAGCTTTTGACTTCTCCTGCTTGTCCTAGACATATACTAATTATTGAAAATAAGGGAAACCATGGGACCTATGTTTCTTTGGGCCTGTCTTACTTCACTTAATATAATTTTTTTTCAAGTCCTTCCATTTCCTAACAAATGGTGCAGTGTCATTCTTTCTAATGGAGGCATAGAATTCATATATATATATATATATATATATATATTACATATATATATATATATATATCACATTTTCTTGATCCATTCATCTACTGAGGGGCGTCTGGGTTGGTTCCATATCTTAGCTATGCTGAATAATGCTGCAATAAATGTAGTTGTACTTGTAGCTTTAGTATGGCCTTGTTTGTACATATGACTGTATAACCTGATGCTAAGCAAAATGAACCCCAAGGTGGGGACACAAGAGATTTTATCTTTCTTGTTGTTCTTTTTAATGCACTTATAATATACTATGAGATCTTTTTGTTTCTTTTTTATGTTCTTCTCTCATGGTATAACCTCTGTTGTCACTGTATTTGATTCTGGTGCCCTGCATCTTGTGTATACATTTTTCTAATTTGGGGAGGGGGAGGGAAATAACAAAATGCTGAAATAAGAATACAGGTTGACCCATTGTAACTAAGAGATGTACAAGATGTTGAAAATGAAGTTTACACCCTTGTGGGGAGGAGGGAAGGGAGGAGTTGGGGAGGTGGAAAGGAAAGCTATGGTAGGGGAAAAATAAAGGAAGGGTTAATAATTCTCTATAGGTAATGGACTCCTTATCTTGCTCATGTAACTGTAACCCCTCTGTACAGTATCTTTACAATAAAAACGTATTAAAAAAGAAAAAAATTCCTACCTTTATTCCCAAACAAGAATGTACTCAGCTCCTTTGTAACCATTTACCTGAAATTGTAAATTCATTTCATGAACTCTCTGGAATTAGTTCCTTCCCCTCTGACAACATACCAAGACTTTCTTGAGTAATATTTAAAGCCAAATCTACCTACACCTTATGTTTGGTAGCAGAGATTTAAAGACTTTTTTATGTGTATATTCAAACATAATGCCTCTCTATTTGTAAAGCAAGGCAACTTAGGGATTTTGGCAGTAAGAAAATATCAGAGAGAAATTAAGCTTTGTTGTGACCACAAGATTATCATTAGCTTGCGAGCACAAAAATACCAAAAAACAAACATAGCATATAAAAGGCACATATTTCAGGATTTCTAGATTAAGAAAAAATGAACAAAGTTGACTACATTCCCACAAGATATCATGATACAAAATTAGTATATGGGGATGGGAATTTGGCTCAGTGGTAGATGCTTACCTTGCATGCATGAGGCCCTAGGTTTGATTCCTCAGCACTACATAATCAGAAAAAGCCAGAAGTGGTGCTGTGGCTCAAGTGGTAGAGCTGTAGCCTTGAGCCGAAGAGCTGAAGGACAAAGTTTGGGCCCAGAGCTTTGTCCCACGACGGACAAAAGAAAAAAGACATTTAAAAAATTAGTATAGCATTTACTTTAAATGAGTTTTCCCTAAGATTAGGACTTTTGAGTTATGAAAAATGGAAAAATGGAATGCCCTTTTTCATTTAAAAAGCACTTATCCACAAATGAGAGTTGTTATAAATTCATATTTTGAGTACTAGGTTTGATACATTCAGATAAAGTTTCCATTGAAGACTTGATTAGCAGGTCCCAGTTAAATTCATTATTGGGCAACTGTGCAACTAACCATATCAGGAAAGGAAATTGGTACTGGAAGGAAACTTATTGATACAAGATCATTTTCTTACCATTTTTTTACATTAAGAGACTTTAAAGAGATTTGAGGAAAATGAAAAATGAAAAAGAACAGTTTCAATATGCCCTTCAACACAGGTGTTTTTTTCCTTTATTATTAACAGCTTTCATTAATGTGACACTTTTCTAATAACTGATGCTTCTATACCAATGCACTATAGTTAATGAAGTCTGTAGATTTTGTGAGTATTCACTGTGCTGTAAGTTGCATGAGTTTGCTTGGATTCACTACCCTCACATTCCACTGGACAAAATCTAATCAATTCTCTTTCTCATGAACTTCGAATAACCACTGATTCTTCTAATGACTCCATAAATTTGTCTTCTCCAAAATATATAACTGGATTTATAATAGTCCAATTCATTCTTTCCAGATTGACTTCTTTTAGTTAGGAATATGCAGTTAGATGCATCTATATTTTTTAGCAGTGGTTGAATAGAACTCTGGACCTCATGCCTTTTAGGTGGATACCCTCATACTGAACTAGCCTCACCCTTCCATAATTGTTTATTCATTTTTTGTATTGCTGAATAGCATTTAATTAAATAAATGCACGATGATTTGTTGATACATTCACATATTGATCAACATTTTGGCTGCTTCTAACTGCATCTAACTGTTATAAACACATGTAACAAAACTATGTGTATGATCTCAAGCCTTGACCAAAACCAAGAACCTCTACCATCTTCTTATCCATTAAAGAATAGCTCTGTTCTACACTCATGTTGGTACATATTGGTACAGAAAAGGTTTTAAATTTCAGCTATTCCAGTGAATAGTAGCATCTCATTAATGTTTTTTTTTACTCCCTCATGAGAAATGTGATGAGCACCTAAGCTTACTTGAAATTTTTTTATCTTCTTGGGTGAGATATCTGTTCAGAGATTTCATCTTCTTTTTTATAACTGGATGATGCATCCCATTTGTTGTCTTTTTTGGTACTGGGGACCGAACTCAGGACATTGCACTTGCTAGGCAAGCGCTTTGCCACTGAGCTACATCCCAGCTGGAATGACTTTTTATAGTAACTTATTTATTTATTTTGTTTTATAATTTATTGTAAAGGTGATGAACAGGGGGATTAGAGTTTCATAAGTAAAGTAATGAGTAGATGTCTTTTTGAACACTGTTATCTGCTCCCTCATTTTCTCCTGCTTTCCCCACCCCAGTCTCCTCTCCCACAAGTTGTAAAGTTCATTTCTAAGAGACCGTCTAGTTAGTATCATTATTTCAGTAATTAATACTTTGCCCTGCTGCTTCTGTGACTTCCT
Source organism: Dipodomys ordii (assembly GCF_000151885.1). Lineage (NCBI taxonomy): Eukaryota > Metazoa > Chordata > Mammalia > Rodentia > Heteromyidae > Dipodomys > Dipodomys ordii. The sequence goes on from NW_012267300.1 coordinate 2,062,915, forward strand.
TTCCTTATATACAGGACAAAGGGTACAGAAAACTAAAACAAAAAGAATGGGGAACAGAATGTACTAAGAACCTCTTGTTACCAAATCTTGGAGTTCATTTTGATATGCTTCATTATATAAGGTAATATTCACTTAGATATTGGGCTATTGCAGTTCCCTGCAAGATTATCATAGATATATTCTAGTTACTACAATGCAACCTACATTTTTTGGTCCTGGCTTGCTTTGTTTAATATACTATTGAAGTCTTTCCATTTACTTACAAATGGGACAATGTCATTCTTTCTGATGGAAGCATACAACCCATTGTGTATATATACCACAGTTTATTTTTTAATCTATGCATCTACTGAGGGGCATCTGGGTTGGTTACATATCTTAGCTACAGTAAATAATGCGACAATAATCATGATTGTATGGTAGGTTAAGTATAGCCTTGTTTGTGGTCATTTGGGTAAATGCCCAAGGTTGGGTTTGCTGGTTCATGGGAGAGCTATACATTTAATCTTTTGAGGAACCTCCTTACTGCTTTCCAGAGTGGTTGAATAAGTTTACAGCCTCACCAACAGTGTAGCTGTAGTATTTCCTTTGGCCACATCCCCACAAGCATCTGTTGTCATTAGATTTCTTGATGATGGCATTCTAACTGGGATGAGGTAGAATCTCAATGTTTTATGTTTGTTTGTTTGTTTCTGCCAATCCTGGGGCTTGAACTCAGGACCTAAGCACTGTTCTTGAGCTTCTTTTTGCTCAAGGCTAGTGCTGTGCCACTTGAGCTGCAGTGCTACTTCTAGCTTTTTCTGTTTATGTGGTGCTGAGGAATCAAACCAGGGCTTCATGCATGCTAGGCAAGCACTCTACCACTAAGCTACATTCACAGCCCCTCAATGTTGTTTGATTTGCATTTCTTTTATGGCCAAAGATGTTGAGCATTTCGTCATGTAACTATTAGCCATTCTTATTTCCTCTTCAGAGAAGTCTCTCTTTAAGTCTTTAGCCCACTTGTTAATGGGGTGGTTGTTTGGAAGAGATTTGTTAATGGGGTGATTTGTTTGAGGGAGATTTAATTTTTTGAGCTCTAATTATATTTTAGACATGAGGCCCTTGTCTGTTGTATGGCCAAAGAAGAGTGTCTCCCATTCTTTGAGCTTTCTATTTATTTTTCAACCTATGTCCTTTTCCATGCAGAAACTCTGCAGGTTAATGTATTCCCATTTATCTAACCTTTTTTCTTTGATTTGTTGTATTAAAAAAGTTTTGACTGTGTCAAGGAGCCCTAGTGTTTCCCGCATTCCATCCTGTAATATTTTCAGCTTTGAACCATTTTGGAACTGATTATGGTGCAGATTGAAATATAAGGATCTAACTTCAGTTTTCTACACATGTATAGCCAATTCTATCAATACTATTTGTTGAAGAGGTTGTCTTTCTTCCACTCTGTTTTTTGGCTCCTATATCAAAGACTAGCTGGCTATAGGTCTGTGGGTTCATTCTGGGGTCTTCAGTTCTATTCCATTGGTCTTCAGGCATGTTCATGTACAGTGCCAAGCTATTTTTATTACTCCAACTTTGTAACAGAGTTTGAAGTTTGGTGTTGGTATTCCTGCAGCATTGTTCTTCCTGATAAGGATTACTTTTGCTGTTCGGGTCTCCTATTATTTCATAACAAATTTTCAATTTCTGCTTCTATTTCATTAAAGAATGTTGTTGAGATTTTGATGGGTATTGCACTGAATTTGTAGATAGCTTTTGGCAGCATTACCACTTTCACAATGTTAATCCTCCCAATCCAAGAATATGGGAGGTTTTTCCAGTTCCATAGATATGGTTTAATTTCCTTTTTCGAGCTTTTAAAGTTTTCATTACAGAGGTCCTTCACTTCTTTGGTTAAGTTAGTTCCTAAGTTTTTATTTGGTTAAGTTAATTCCTAGGTTTACAAAAGGAATTGCTTTTTTTAATTTCAGCCTCACTCTTCTCGTTGTTGGCATATAGAAGAGTTACAGATTTTTGTGCGTCAATTTTATAACCTGCTACTTTGCCAAAGTTTTTGATCAGCTCAAGGACCTTTGGAGAGGAGTCTATTGGATTCTTTAAATACCATATCATGTCATTTGCAAAAAGGAAAGAATTTTATTTCATCTTTCCCTATTTGCATCACCTTTATGTTTTTCTGTTGCCTTATTGTTCTGGCTATGAATTCTAATACTATATTGAAAAGGAGTGGAGAGAGTGCACATCCCTGCCTCATTCCTGATTTTAAAGGAAATTGTTTTAACTGTATGTCTGTCACATACAGCTTTTATTATAAAGAGGAATGTTCCATGTATTCCTAGTTTCTACAGAGCTTTCATCGTAAATGGGTGTTGGATCTTGTTGAATACTTTTTTTTATGGATATGATCATTGGTTCTTGTCCTTTCTCCTATTGATGTATTGAATTCCATTAATTGACTTGTGTATATAGAAACAGCTTTCCATCTGGGAATTAATCCTGTTTGATCATAGTGTATAATTTTTGATGAGTAGTTTAAGTCAGCTGGCAAGAATATTGTTGAGAAGTTTTGCATCGATATTCATCAAAGAACTGGGTCTATAATTATCTTTTTTGATGAGTTCCTGTCTCTGTCTGAAATGAGGGTTATTCTGGCTTCATAGTGATCTTTTCCTTTCAATGTTATTGAACAATTTGAGAAGCATTGAAGTGAGTAACTGGAGTAAGCTCTCTTTTGAAGGCCTTATAGGATTCTGCTGTGAATCCATCTGGTTCTAGGCTTTTCTAAGATGGGAGGGTTTTTTGTTTTTGTTTTTGTTGTGTTTTTGTTGTTGTTTTGGCAATTCTATTTTATTACTTCATATGGATATATTTACTTGGTTTAAATCTTCTTGTTTTAGTTTGGACATATCAGTATTTGCTAGAAATTCTTCCATTTCTTCTGGATTCTCAAATTAGTTAGCATAAAGGTTTACAAAGTATTCACTTATAATGTCTATGTCTTCTATGTTTTTGTAGTGATATTTCCATTCTCATTTGGATGTGTTTGATTCTTATTTTGGTAAGACTTGCTAAAGGTCTTATAATTTTGTTAACTTATTCAAAGAACAAACTCTTTGTTTTGTTGTTTTATTCTATTGCTGTTTTAGACTCTCATTTAATTATGATTTGATTTTAATTATTTGTCTTTGTCTACTGTTTTGGGGCTTGGTTTGTTGCTCTTTTTTAAGGAGCTTATGGTGCACCATCAAATTGTTGGGTTGTTCATGAAGGTACACAGAGCTATACATTTTCCTCTGAGCACTTCCTTAGCCCCAGAGGAGCTGATATATTCTGTTCTCCTTTTTTGTTAAATATCATAAATATTGAATTTCCATTCTGATCTCTTCAATGACCCACTGGTGATTCAACAATGTGTTGTTCAGTCTCCATGCATTAGAAGATTTTCTATGGTGGCTTTTGGTGTTGACTTCTAATTTTATTCTGTTGGGGCCTGAGAGAATGCAGGGACTGATTTCAATATTTTTGAATTTATGCCCTAAAAATGTGATTAATTTTGAAGAATGATCCATGTGCTGCAGAGAAGAATGGGTATTCTGATATTGCTTGGTGAGATATTTTGTAGGTGTCTGTTAAGTCTAATTGGACTATGCAATTGTTTAGTTATGATTTTTCTCTTTTGAGTTTTTTCTGTGTTGATCTATCCAGAGGCAACAGTGTTGTATTAAAGTCACCCATGATCAATGAGCTTGGATCTATGTGTGTTTTTATTGTAAGTACTGTTCTTTAGACATTGATTTTTCTGCTATTTGATATATAGATATTTAGGATTGTTATATCCTCTGATAAGATAGATGCCTTTATTAGTATATAATGACCTTCTTTGTCCCTTCTCACTAATTTTAGTTTGAAGTCTATTTTATATGATATTTGGATTTCAACTCCAACTTGTTTATGGATGGGGGGTTTGCTTAGCAGATTTAATTCCATCCTTTCTCTTTGAGAGTATGTATTTTGTGGGAAAGATGTTTCTCTTGAAGACATCAAATACATGGATCTTGCTTTTTGATTCCAAGAACCAATCTATGATGATCAATTGGAGAATTAAGTCCACTAACATTGGGAGTTAGCATTGAGAGGTGTTTGATAGTTCCTGCCATGTTATCTTCCTTCTGAGGGTCTGTGCCTCATCAACTCTTACTATAATTATCTGATTCTCTGTTTAGGGGCCATTTCTCTGCCAATATCTGTGCTTGTTGATTTTCCATGTACAGAACATCGTTGAGTCTTTTCTGTAATGCTAGTTTGGTGGAGATATATTGTTTCAATTTTTCCTTCCTGTGGAAGTTTTTATTTGTCTCTTAGTTATGAATGAGAGCTTAGCTGTGTACATTATTCTTGGTGGTAGTTGTTTGTCTTTACTCTGTGGCATAACTCATGGAAGGCTCTCCTTATGTTCCTGGTCTCTGCTGAGAAATCTGAAAGTATTCTGATTGGTTTTCCTTTGCAAGTGTTTGATCTCTTTTCCCTGATGGTTTTAAGTATTCTTTCCTTGGATTCTATTGATCCTGTGTGGATTACAATGTGGTGGTGGAATATCCTGTTCAGGTCTGGTTTGGGAGGTTTCTAAAGATTTCTTAAATATGGATGGAACTGTCCTTTTGGATGATTGGGAAGTTCTCAGCTAGGATTCTGTTAAAAATATTTCCTATTCTATTACTTCCCTTCTTTTTACCCTCCTTAATACCAATTAGCGTTAAATTAGGTCTTCTTCTTGTGTCTGGTAGCACCTGTAGGGATCTATCTTGTTTTTTGGGTTTGTTTCAATAATTTTTCCTTGTCTATAAAGTCGAGACTATCTTCAATTTCACAAATGCTAACTCCTGTGTCATCTAATCTCTCTCAAGATTTATACTTTTTAAAAAATTCCCTACTTTGTAATTGGTCATTTTCAATGGCTTCTATTTCTTTGTTGAAACTTTGTTTTAGTTTTTTTAATTAACTTTTTTGTTGTTGTTGTGAAAATACCATACAGAGGGGTTAAAATTACATGGGCAAGATAAAGAGTACATTTCTTATCAAGCATTGTTGCCTCCTCCTTTGTTTCCCCTTCCCATCCCTTCTTCTCTTCCCCCTCCATCCCCCCCAAAAGTTGTTAAGTTCGTTTTTCAACATAACGACTTATATATCTCATTGTAGCAATGGGTCCACCTGTATCCCTAGTTAAACGATTTTTGTTTTTGTTTTTGGGTTTTTTTTGGGGGGGGGTCTGGTCATGGGGCCTGAACTCTGGGCCTGGGCGTTGTCCCTCAGCTTTCCAGCTCAAGGCTAGCTCTCTACCACTTGAGCCACAGCGCCACTTCTGGCTTTTTTCTTTTTGCTTGTGTGGTGGTGAGGAATGGAACCCAGGGCCTCGTGCATGCAAAGCAAGCACTCCACCACTGAGCCACCTTCCCAGCCCCAAAGGATTTGTTTTATCCCTTCCCCTCCCCAAATTATACCAACATCAAATACAGTGAAAGCAGGGGTTATACCGTGAGGGAGGGACATACAAAGCAACAAAGAAATCATCTTATAAATATGTTAGAAACAATCTCATGAAAGAAAAAAAAACATTTGAATACTTATCTTGGGGTTCATTCACCTAACATCAACTTATCTGACTTTTTCTGCTTACCTCAGACATATACTAGTTATTGCAAATATGGGAAACCATGGGACCTATGTTTCTTTGGGCCTGGCTTACTTCATTTAATGTTATTTTTTCCAAGTCTTTCCATTTCCTAACAAATAGGGCAATGTCATTCTTTCTGATGGAGGCATAGAATTCCATTGGGTATATATACCACATTTTCTTGATCCATTAATCTACTGAGGGGCATCTGGGTTGGTTCCACATCTTTGCTATGGTAAATAATGCTGCAATAAACATAGTTATTCTGGTAGCTTTAGTGTGGTCTTGTTTGTGATCATTTGGGTAAATACCCAAAAGTGGGATTGCTGGTTAATAGGGGAGCTCTATGTGGAGTCTTTTGAGGAACCTCCATGCTACTTTCCAAAGTGGTTGAACATGTTTACACTCCCACAAACAATGCAGTAAGGTTCCCTTCTGTCTACAGAATGGAAGAAAGACAGCCTCTTCAGTAAATGGTGCTGGAAAAATTGGTTAACTACTTGTAGAAAACTAAAGCTAGATCTTATTATATCACCCTGTACCAGAATCAACTTCAAATGTATCAAAGACCTGGGAGTCAAAGCAGACACTCTGAAAACATTACAGGATGGAATAGAAGAAACCCTAGGTCTCCTTGGCATAGGCCGAAATTTTCTTAATTGTTTTAATTTTTGTACAAACTTCTTTACTTCTTTGATTTGTTTTTCAGGGTTCTCTCTCCAATCCTTTAGCTGAGTGGCCATATTTCCATTAGAGTCCCTTTCTTCTGTTGGAAATCATTCAGCTTCCTATTTGCGGATTCCATGAATTCTTCTATTAATCTTTGCTTAGCTTCATTAGATTCATACATAGCTGTGTGCAGGATTTTAATCTTTTCATTCAGCGCATTTAGCAGCAGTGTTGTTTTTAAAACATCCTGAGGACTACCTTCTAGATCTTTTAATGACTGCTTTATTGTCTGTTTATTTTGAGTGGGAATTGACGCTCATTTATTTTCCAGGTTTCTTGTATTTCTGTCATTTGTTCTGCCCATTTGGAAACAAAAAGCCAAACCAGAAAACAAAAGCCAACCCAGTAAGACAAGAGAACACAGTTTAATACAAGAACAAACCCAGAATCCTTTAGTTGTACATGTTAGAAGTTTGAAATCATAGATATCCCCCTATTTACCTCTCTTTTCTTTGTTTGGGATGGAGTGTTGTGGTTCAGGAGTGGGGGGAACATATAGTTGTAAACAGTGAACAAATCTGTTTTGAGTGATAAAACAGTCTAAAGCAAAATGATAACAAGGTGACCCACTTAGTTTCAGTCAAAATGGAACCAAATACAGTCTAACTCAGATACAAACAATTAGGGAATCAACAAACTAATGAAGGAGGAGAAAAGGACCAGAAATGAAGGGAAATGGGTTAAAGTGAAATTTAAAGAAAGGTTAAGGGATATAATGAAAAATAGAGTGAGGCTCCGATAAGGGTAAAGTAATATATTGGAGGAAAAGAAGAGAATAAAGGGAACTAAGACCCAAATTCAGAGGAAAAGAGAAAAATAGTATAAAAATAAAATAATACTAAAACATTAAAAAATAAATTATGTATGTATAAAAGTAATGAAAAGGAAGGAAAATAACAAAACGATGAAACAAGGATACAGGATGACCCATTGTAACAATTAGATGCACAAGACACTATGTTGAAAATGAACTTCAGAACTTCGGGGGAACAGGGAGGGAGGAGTTGGGGAGGTGGGGACGGAAGGGATAGTATGAGAATAAACAAAGGAGGGGGTAACAATGCTCCATATGAAATGTACTCATTATCTTACTCATGTAACTGATCTGTACAGTATCTTTACAATAAAATATTTAAAAGTAATACTAAAATTAAAATACTAAGATTCATTGTGAAATAGGAAATTGAGTAATCAAAAATATAGCATGAATTAATTATGCACATAAATAGGAAAAAATGTCGACTAATGACTGTACTGTATATGAAGAACTCAACAGAAAAGCAGTGAAGAAGAAAGAAGGGAAAGAGAGAGAGAGAGAGAATTTCCTTTTGTCCGGTGGAACTTGTGTCTGCTCAATGTCTGCTATGCATTCTCTTGATGGAGCCTTGATTGCCTTTGTCCTTGTGGCTTGGTGGGATTCACACACCCTCTTGATATGGGAGTATGGCTGTTACCTAGCTTCCCACTCTCAAGCCTTATTGACCTCAACTCATAATTCAAGGTGGACAAATGGATTGTCAAATCAGATTGCTTGAGGATGCAGAAAAAAATCCTGCCTTACAAGCTTGGAAAATTTGTGCCCCTCCTCCTAGCCAAATTTAGTGGGAGAGGGAGTTGTAGGAGATTTGGGGGAACTTGGGATTTGTAGTTTTTTGTCCAATGATGGAGCTGTATTCCAGGAGTCTTTCCCGGGTAGCCACAATAGAAGAGTTTGGGTCTTTGACCTCTTCAGATATGATCCCTCCTTTTCAACTGGGGGATCAGTTCAGGGAACTTTGGGTCACAACAGAGAGCTGGTTTCCCAAGGGAAGGGTTCCCAATGGCTTACTCACAGATTCTGGAGCTGGCTAGCTGAGACGTGTTGAGGGGCCTCTTTGAACAGGCATTCTTAAACATCTTTTCCTGGCTGCACCGAGTCGGAGGTGGCAGGAGAAACAGTGATGGAGGTCAGTAGCTGTGGTGATGGTAGGAGCAGTGTTGGAGCCAGCATTGGGGGCAGGATGGGAGCTATGTTGGGGTGGTGGGGAAGCAAGCAGCAGGGGAGGTAGCAGCACACTCTCATTGGGGCTCAGCTCCCTGATTCTGGGATCTACCATGATTACTCTCGCTGGTTCACATGGGTCCAACTGTGCTGCATGATTTCTTCAACTTTAGAGGGGTCTTCCGTTTAAATTGTGATTGATAGCATTTCAGGTGTGTCCTTCTGGGACCCTAGCTCTCTGTTTGGTGAGAAACATCTAGGGAATTTACTTGTGGTGGTGCCATCTTCCAGGAAGCCATATTTAAAGATTTACTCATACAGAAAAACTGAGAATCTAATAGAGTTCCTAAATATTCCAAACTAGTTTTCCTTAATTTTGTTATCTCAACAATGCTAATCAATATTACTTTATGATTATGATTATATTTTCTACTATTATATTTTTTGGGTCCGGTCGTGGGGCCTGAACTCTGGGCCTTGGCACTGTCCCTCAGCTCTTCAGCTCAATGCTAGCGCTCTACCACTTGAGCCACAGCGCCACTTCCGGCTTTTTTCTTTTTGCTTATGTGGGTGCTGAGGAATCAAACCCAGGACCTCAGGCATGCAAGGCAAGCACTCTACCACTGAGCCATCTTCCCAGCCCGCTACTATTATTATTATTATTATTGGCAGTTTGAGGTTTGAACTCAGGACCTCACATTTAACAGGAAGGTATTCTATCACTTGATGCATATACATGCTAAATATTACTTTTAGTAGTCAGGAGGAAACATAACAATTGGAAAAAGAGCTGAATGTTAACAGTATCCTGGAGACAATAAAAATAAAACACACCTGTTATTTACTTAGGGTACCCATATGGTGTACTAAAAGTTAGACATGCATTTGTGTTCAAGTACTTTGAACTGAATGATGATCCAATAGCAAAGTCAATATACTACCATTAATTCTTAACACTTTCAAGTCATTTGAATATATGCTATGTATAAGGATTTTATGAGTGGGTAAATGAGTAAATGAAATAAGCTACCCTATTAAAGGGTCTTAAAACCCCTTATAATTTAATATCAAGTCCTTTTCAATACTATGATTTCTTTTCTGGGTTTTAGGTAAAATAGATAATTTTTTAGTTCATTACCTTTAATTTGAGAATAAATATATAAAGGCCCAAGAACCATGATCAAGTTTTCAGGTCTCCTTTTCAGAGTTCATTATCTGTATAACTAAACAGCACCACCAACAAAAACTCTCTGAACCTCTCACAAAGACTGGACACAAAAATTCGCTCATATTGTTTATATTTTTTCTCTTGATTAATTTAGGCTAAAGATAATTATTTCAAAGAGCAACTCATGCTTGTAATTCCAGCTATTTAGGAGACCCAGACTGGGAAGATTATAGGTTCAGGGCATTCTGGGTTTTAAAAGATGCAATATCTAATCTCAACCAATAAAATAATGGCCATGGTGGTACATATCTGCAATCCAAGCTACATGGGAGACCATAAATAGATGAATTATAGCCAGCTCAGCCTTGACAGAATGTGAGAATATACTAAATACATAAAATGAAATATTTCCCCCCAAAAAAACGGGCTAGAGGTATGCTGTTCTAGCAAGCAGAAATCCCTGAGTTTCAAATCCCAGTTTCCCTACAAAACTTGATAGGTAGATAGATAGATAGATAGATAGACACACACACACACACACACACACACACACACACACACACACAGTCCTGGCATTGAACTCAGGGCCTGGGCACTATCCCTGAACTTCTTTTGCTTGAGGCTATCACTCTACCACTTGAGCTACAGTGCCACTTTTGGCTACACGTGTGTGTGTGTGTGTGTGTGTGTGTGTGTGCACAGTTAGAAGACTATGACATTCTTATGAATGCATAGTTACAATTCTTTCCTTCCATAAATATATTTCTTCTTCCATAAAATACTGCTTCACAACATCATAAAATCAACCCCAGTGCCATATCAAGAAACAATACTTAACAAGGCAAATTTCTTGCTAGAAGCAAGGATTTTTTTTTGAATAATGATGTCATATCTCTGATCAAAACTACAATTAACAAGTTTCATCTATTTTATATTTTATACAAAATACCGAAGAAGTCATTTCCATTTTTGTATTTTTCTCAGTAGAGAAAATCAAACTATCTCATTACAGAGAAAATTCCTTTCAAGATCCTAATTTTCACATTGGCTTCAAAATTATGATAAAACTGTGTTTTAACAAATAAGGCATTTGGACTTAAATTTCTTATATATGATAAAGACCTCACCAAGATGACATGCATTTAACTTCTCCTTAGATATATAGAACAACTGTGTCAATTATAACTCTAAAGGAATTGTCTGTGTCTCATTTCATATCACCTTAGAAACTCAACATTGTCCTTGAACTTGGATTTACACCTGAATTTTTGCTGTAATATTATCATCTATTTTTTTATTATGTTTTTTCTTTTAGTATTTAGTTCAGGACTTTTCTGCATGATCTTTGCAGGTATCTGTTCCCACAAAAACACTTTTAAGTTTTTGTGATGTTGTGGAGAATACTTTGTAATTTGCTATTATATGTATACATATTAATATATATATATATGTATGTGTGCTCATGTGTCACTTAAAATGTTTATAAACATTCAGATATTTCACATTTTTATTATAGCATGATATATATGAAGAAAATGTTCATATGAATACATTGTGACCAATTTTTATAAACTTAAAACCATCATGCCATGGTTATCCAGAAACGTTCTTCCTATTCTAATTCCAAGTCTGTGATGCCCAGATTACCTTAGGACCTTTGCAACACTAGTTTCTTAGAGAGATTTTAAATGTAACTTTTTATGTTTAACACTTTTATATTCAGTGATATTCAAGTTTTATTTGCTTCATATATAGATTCTCAGAATCTAGGAATATTTGGAATGTAACTGGTAAGTGAAATCATTAACTGGTTAAAGGAATCAATAATTGATAAGCTCCTGAACACTTGAAAACTCTTATTCCATGAGTTCAGATAGGAAGCCCAGAAAGTGCTGCTTGCCCAAGAACATCCATATGAATGGCTTCACCTATGTCTGTGACATTCTATTCCATTGGATATAGGTACAGATGACCAAGAGAAGAACAACAGTGTGTAGGAGTTGGAAAGCTAAGTATGAAAGCCCATATTAGTGGCTTACATCTATCATCCTAGCTGCTCAAGAGGCTAAGATCTGAAGATCATGACTCAAAACCAGCCGAAGCAGACCAATCTCTGAAACACTTACCTCTAATTAACCAGCAAAAATCCAGAAGTGAAGTGTGGTTAAAATATCAGAGAGTCAGCCCTGAGTAAAAAATGTAAGCATGACACAATAAAAAGCATTAAAAAAATGTAAGCATGGGCGTGAAACCCTGAGTTCAAGCACTCATGATGGGCCAAAAGATAATGTTAATTCCTAAGTCTCAGCTCAAGCTTTGAAATTCAGTGAGACTCGAAGCAAACCAGTTAAGTCCTTTGCCCACACTCAGGTCCTATAGTACAGCCAATAATTAGGAGAAAGTATTTCCTCACATTTTATGAGTTTCAGTGTAAATTTTAGATGAAATGAAAGTGCATTTCCGTATAAATGGTACTATAATGTTTTTATAAAAGAAAATATGGTCTTTCCACTGTTTCATGAGTGTTGCAACCTTTGTGTAGTATAGGACATATTCTATATATGGTCTAGAGTACAACTCTAGAGCATCTCCTTGTGTTGTGTAAATTTCTGAGTATATTACACTGAGTATATTTCACTGAGTATATTTCAGGACATCGACATAATTAGTAACTGGGTTGTTAGCTACATTTCCTCAATAACATTCCAATATTTCTTCAAAAACAATTCTGGTGATCCTTGAAAAGAAAGTAATGTTAGTTGCTACCTTCCCAAAATGAATTTTCAATAGTAAAATCACATGTATTTTTTCAAAATAAACGAGACTGAGAAATTGAAAAATACTCAAATTAACAACTGAGTCATTGTATCTTCACTGTAGAGTTATTTTAATGAAAAATAGTCATAATTATGACCATTTCTAAAACTTTTAAGTTTTGGCTTATTTTGGCACCAGTGACCGATTAATATGCAAACAACACTCACAAGATTGTCTGCTGCATTGAAAACTTAAGACTTCATGAATGAAAAATGTGCTGAAATTATTATGTATGCTCTTTGCTAAACATAAAATAAAAATATTTTTAATTTCAGAAAAGAAAGAAAATGCTTTTAAAAGTGTTTAAGATTTTAAAAAAAAACATATATCCTATCACAAGCAAACCATATTACCAATAAAACAGGCCAGTTTAATTTAAGATTTAAAAAGCACAAATGTATGTCATCAATCACCAAGTAGATGTTCAGAGAAGCTCTGATTATTATGCAGAAACTGTGTGGAGAGGACATTGAAACTTGTAATTACATTAGATGCTCCAGAGGCAAAGCAAGATGGAGACTCGTCCGGATCCCCTAGGGTCATCTGTGGACAGACACACTGAGCTGAACAGCTATTCCTTTTTAAAACTGGTTCTGTGGGAGCTAAAGGAAGCCAAGTAAGAAAAAGTAGTATTGAAATGACATTTTAAAGAAGACAGAAACAGTGACACAATTGATCTATAATTGAAGCTATGAGTTTTGCCAAAAAAAAAAAATGAGCTCTTTGGTAAGGTGGCTCCATGTGAGGCTAGAGTCCCAAATTTCACTCCTCTATCCCATGGACAGAGTTTACAGTAGCTATAGAATAAAGAAACAGTGTGGTGTTAGATATATGGAAAGTGAGATAAATCTGTGTTATCTGAATGCATAATAAAACTGCATGCTCTTCATGTGGTCTTATCACACTCTGAGTTGGATTTGGGCCCTCTAGCATCAATAAAAGGTCTACAGTTTCCACCATCTTGAGATATCCCAAAGTTCCTGAAATAAATAACCTGTAGCCATTACCACTATGACCCATACACCAGAAGTGTTATCTAGAGCAAAGCTACTTGGAATATACTGCTTAATAATGTGACCTTTAATAGTGATGATAAAAGCAATAACTAAAAACAAATGAGGCTTAAGAGTTTACACAAGTTTTCTTTCCCTCAGTCTCGGAAGGAAAACTTTTCTGTATCTTCCCTCATGTAATTCTTAGCAGCTGAACATGGAGAGAGATGCCTTCTACCTTCTGGAGGAAGTAAATTAACTTTAGGTCTTAGAATAGAAATATAGTACCAGAGTCATCCTGGAGAGTAAGAATAGAGAACAAAAGATCAACTACTGAAAAGAAAACAAGAGATGTCACCAGACTTTGTCTTAGAACTCAGGGCCAGCCTGGCCAGAATGAGATTCAGCACTGCTTAGAAATCAAAATGTCTATACTGAGACTAGAGCTTATAAATATAATTTTTGTGGAGACCCTGGTATTACATGGAAACCTACATGCAGTGGAAGAGATATGTGATTCAATTTCATTATTGACCTTGGAATACCAAAGCAAAGAAGCAAGTCAAATCCTATCTCTCCATCAGTGTGATTGTGAATGTATTTGTGACTCTGAGATCAGCTGAAGCTCAGATTAATGCTTGATGACAAAGGGACAGGCCCCACTGCCAATTACTCAAATCTATGCAGCGTACAATCTCTGAGTAATTATACAGACATCTCTATATCTTCCCAACATCAGATAGAGACCTTTGACCTGATGAAGGATTAATGTTTTGATCTGTAAGTTGCGGTGTGAGCCTCAGTGTGCCCTTGAAATTGTATAAATCTTTACTACTGTTAGATACAGGTTGATATCAGCGTGAGGGTGCCAAGGACTTGACTTCAACAACAATACTCGAAACCCAGGCAGTTCTGAGGAGAATAAGTCTTCATTTCTCAGCATAGAGTAGAGTAGAGAGCACAGAATGTGACCTGGGAATGAGTACTAAATTGATGAATGAAATACAAGGCAGATATTCACAATCAACAGCTCCAGGCAAGCCTAAAAGGTCTCTGTAACATACTAGAATAAGTCAAGAAAGCAAGTCTAAGTTGGGCACCGGCAGCTCATACCTGTAATCCTAGCTACTCAGGAGGCTGAGATCTGAGCATCATTGTTCCAAGCCAGCCTGGGCAGGAAAGCCCTTGAGACTCTTATCTCTAGTAAACCACTCAGAAACTGGAAGTGGTGCTTTGGCTCAAGTGGTAGAGCGCTAGCCTTGAGATGAAGACTGAGGGACAGCACCCAGGCCCAGAGTTGAAGCCCCACAACCAACAAAAAAAAAAAGAGAGGAAGAAAGAAAAAAGAAAGGAACGAAGGAAGAAAAGAAAGAAAGAAAGTCAGTCTATTTGGCTATTTCTGCCAACTTCACCTCAGTCTCTTTGCACCGGTATTAGGCAGTGTGCGTGCTCTAGTGGTAGGCAACCCCACAGCAGTGTAGTGGGCCTTGACAGTATTCCAATGTTGTGCTGATTTGATAGGTTGTAGCATCAGTATGCAACATGGCTTGCAAGTGTTGGTGGCCATAATCAAACTTGAGGAGGAGCAGCATCCCTCAGTATCCAGCCATAGGCTAATAATGGATAACACATTTGAGATTTAGCTCAGCCCAAGTGAGAGGCTTGTAGGAATGAACTACTCTGCCTAGGTACTCCTCTGCCTCATCTGACCCAACTGTAGATTTGAGGCAATATCAGTTTACAAGAGCAGCATCTGGACTTGGACATTAATCAGTGCTGAAATGGTTGACCAACCATGAAAGCTGAAGAAAATGAGCAACCATCTTACAATTCCTAGAAAGATAAACATAAAGCAAACAAATTAGGAGGACAGGAATATATACCTTGTCCTTCAGCATCCAGGTAAAGTCACATACCATCAAGAATAAAGAATTGTTGGGTAAACTTGACCTCATTTAATACCCAAAACAATGTTCCAGAAAATAACAAAATGGTATATAGTATACAGAATTCTCAGATAAAAAATTTAAAGCAGTGGAACTGTGGCAAGTGGTAGAGTACTAGCCTCGAGTAAAAAAAAAAAAAAAAAAACTCATGGACAATGTCTAAGCCCTGAGTTCAAGTCCTAAGACTGGCACACAAAAAGATAGTCTACAAAAGTTTAAAACATATAATTTAAGAAAACTCAATATGCATAACAACAACAGAGAAATGATTCAATATTTCAACAGAAAGATTTAATATGTTACTTTTTAAATTCAACAAAAATCATTCAAATATGGATACCAAGATTTGAGATTATAATATATTAATAAAAGGACAGCATGAATCAAATTCAAAATTAGTGAATTTAGAGATGGGTTACTTGAAAATACAGAGTTGGAAAAGGAAAAAAATAAAAATGAAAAATGATGACAGCTAATTAGGACTTTACAATAGTACTAGAAGGAAAAATCCTTGCGTTATTATAGCTCAAGAAGGACTTGAAGAGTGTCAAGTGAGTAAAGAGGTTAAGGAAATAATAAAAGAAAAGTTAACAAACATGGAGAAGTATAAGTATTCAGGCATATGAAGGGCAAAGTCACCAGGCAGATTTAGTTCAACCAAATCTACTAAAGGTATACTTTAATTAAGCTCCCAAAAGTGAAAGAGGGCTGGGAAGGTGGCTCAGTGGTAGAACGCTTGCCTTGCATGCCAGAGGCCCTGGGTTCGATTCCTGAGCACCACATAAGCAAAAAGAAAAAATCCGGAAGTGGCGCTGTGGCTCAAGTGGTAGAGTGCTAGCCTTGAGCTGAAGAGCTGAGGGACAGTGCCCAGGCCCAGAGTTCAGGCCCCAGGACCGGACCAAAAAAAAAAAAAAAAGTGAAAGATAAAGATTCTCAAGAAAGCAAGAGAAAGAAACAAACATAAGTGTGTCCCAGCTGACTGACAGTAAATTTCTTTCTCAACAGAAAATTTATATTCCAGGACAGAGTGGAATGAGATTTTATGGTTATTACAGAGAAATATTGCCAACAACAACAAAACAATAATTCGTCCAACCAAGATATCCTTGAGAAAAGATAGACATTCTCATACAAACAAAAGCTAGGATATATCCATTAGACTTATCCTATAAGACATTGTAACAAGTTTTTCAAACTGAAAGAAAGAGACAACAATAAGTAAGAAAAACACATTAGGAAACATAATAAAAGTAAGTACAAGAATAATTACACTGACAATTTCAGAGTGAAACATTCCAAATATTTCAAATGCAATGTGTAATCATTCATATGAACCCTAAAAGCAAGTAAGCACAAAAAATAATTTGATTAATATGTTAGAAGAGAGACACTATACAAAGATATAACAATGGAAATAAAAATCTCAAAATGAAGAGAGAAAATGAAGGGGAGATATGATTTCTTATAAAATATTTTCTTTCCTTGTACCTATTTTTCATTATATTAATGTGCTATCATTTCAACACAGCTTGATATTTTTTAAATATGATTTTTTCAAAGACTCATGATACCGAAGAGGAAAGAACCAATATAGAACAACCAAAAGGAATAAGCAATGGATCAGAGCACATTACCTCACTAAGTAATATAATGTAGAAATCCAGTAGGCATTAATAGGACTACAAAAGAATAGAAAACAAATGTCACAATGGCTATTGAAAGCCCTCAACAATAATTTCTCTGGACATAGAATAAATTCACCAAAACAAGGAGTCACTAAATAGTAAAATATATTCAAATATATGTTGCTTATAAAAAAATTCTCTTCATATATAAGGAATTGAAAAGATGGATCAATATATTCCATTCAAATGGAATCCAAAACAAGATACAGACACATCATGTAGCCTTTAAATAACAAGCAGTAAAAGATAGACAAGAAAAGGTTATTTTGTATTGATTAAAATAATTTTTTTCAGGGCTGGGAAGGTTGCTCAGTGGTAGAGCCTTTGCCTTGCATAAATGAGGCCCTGGGTTCAATTCCTCAGCACCACATAAGCAAAAAGAAAAAAGCCGGAAGTGACGCTGTGGCTTAAGTGGTAGCAAGCTAGCCTTGAGCTGAAGAGCTGAGGGACAGCGCCCAGGCCCAGAGTTCAGGACCCATAACTGGATCCAAAAAAAGAAAAAAAGAAAAGAAAAGATTTTTTTTCCATCAAGAAAGAAAACCCTCTCATTCATCACCTAAAATCTGACTCCCTTGGATATCAATAGTTTTTCCTCATACCCTCAGTGCACATTACTTAGATATTTTTTATTTAGAATTGAGCACCATGTGTTCACAGAGGGAAGGGACCTGGAGTTTTCCTATAGACTTAAGGACAGAGACTAGCCTAGAACCCAGACAGGCAAGTTATATGACATTGAAAAGAAAAGCCTATTAACAGTGGTGAATTAGAGATTTTTATAAGTCATAACATGGTATACATGACTTAGAAACATGGACAAATTTGGAAGGGCAGTTTTTCCCTAAAGTAGAAGTTTCACCAAACCTTGTAGAAGTTGTTAACATTAGAAATTCTAGTTTTCAAATCTAGATCATACCTCTGATTATTTATAGACAAATTTGTTAAAGGAATATAGAAAAATTGAGAAGTTTTCTCATGTAGACACACTTAGTGGTCAAGAGAAGTTCAGTTTAGTTTGGGAAATGAAAGACCTATAAAGAAAAATCAAGTAAGATAAATACAGGTATGAATAAATGATTAACCCACTAAGACTTTATAAGAAATTGGGTAGAATAAGTAGCCAAGAAAGTCCCTAATTGGATCCTTTCAAACAACTAAAGAAAAAAAATGAAAATGACACTCTATAAACAATAAGCTTGGGCAGAGAGGTAGTTCAGTGATAAAATGCTTGTCTAATAAGTGAGACATCCTGAGTTTGATCCCCAGTAACAAAGTACAAACAAACAATAACAAAAAATAATAACCTCATCTGATCAGGGTACTGTGGCAAAGATCAGTACCAGCATCATAAAACTGAGATATAATTAACCTAAATAGCTCAACACTGCTCTGAGGAATAGTAGAAAACTATTCAGGATAAATATAATTTAGATAACTCAAATTAAAGACCACCTTGAAGGTCAAGAGCAGAAATAAATTGAAATATTGATAGATATGTAACAAAGGCTCTACATGTATGTAGATTTCTTTCAAATACTGTACCTATTTTATTTTTTCCCCCAACACAGTTCCTAATGTTGTCTATGGTAGTTATAATCAAATTGAATAGCAATGAAATTCTTTGGGTGAAGTAAAGGAGGAAGTTTAGAAGTGGTGTCAAATAGAGAATAGACCCCTCCTTCACTGTAATGATCTGGTTTGTATATTATGAAACAGTATCATCTTGTATTTGAATTTAAATACTGATTACAAAATATTGCAATATTAAAAACCATATTTGTTCATAATTAAATCATAAGATATAGAGAGGTTTCTATTTCAAGTCTAAATAAAGATTATTTCAAGTTGATGAGAACCTACCATAGAAATGTTTTGAATAGAGTTGGAGTTCAATTAATCTTTGGCCTTATTAAGTTGTAGTTAATACTGGCTTCCAGGTCTCTGGCCTCTAGGGAGTCTTCTTATTTATTAACTCTGATCTTATTTGGCCATTACATGATCATTGCTTGGAATAAAAATTGCATTTTAATAAACCCACCAACAAATTTTAGAATAACGTAGATTATGAAGCCCTGCAATGTTTAACTATTAATCCTAATCTAAGACTTTCTCTATTTTAGTAACAAATGTAAGCTTACATTCTTCCAAAATTTTGTTCAAGCTTGATTTATTGACCAATTCTAATGTCTTTACTTAGTCACATTTCAGGAGGAACATTACCAATATTTGTATGCCTCATTAGTGGAACTGTCTTAATCCATCTCAGGGTGAATTAATTTTTCCAATTTCTTCTAAGCACATTGGCCTTTTTTGATTAACAAATTATTTATTATAGGCTTCTATATTGTCAAACTAATTATTTTCTATCAGTAAGGGTATTTAGTGTGTTTTGTAAAAATGCTTAGTATTTAAAATAACACTTAAATTATCAGACCACCATCATTGATTGGATTTGGCTATTGTTCAAGGTACCTAAAAATAAATTTTAAGTTGCCATTTTATAGCATTAGAAAGCGTTTCTTAGGACACATGGAAAAGATAGTCTAATGTGGAAATATTTTAAAGTAATAACAGTACCTCCTAAAAATGAGGGAAATCTAATTTAGTATCAGAATGATTGAAAGTGAAAAACATACTTGGTAGACAGTTCAAATAGCTTTTATTTTCATCTTCCTTACTGCCAGTGGTACCAGGCTCTATTACCGTAAGAGTTGTGTATGTTTTACTACATTCTTATCTAACTGCAAACTCTGTAGGCAAACTGGAAATATTGCTCTACATTCTGGCACTCTAGGATTTAGCCTGGAACTTTGATCTTCTGTATTGTTCTGAATTTGGTACTATTTCCTTTCATTATCCTTGCTTCCTTCAAGTTCCAAGTTGATGATGGATATCCCAAACAGGCTCAGCATTAACAGATTGTATCTTGTTATACTTTAGATGGGTATTAAATTGTTCTGAAGCTCTGACCATATAGATTGAAAGAGCAGCATGCATGACCTTTCATGCATTTTTTATGAAATTCACTGGTGTTTATATTCAATGTCAGATTAGATCTAAAAAGCAGAAATACTACCTCCAGAAAGCCATTGTTAAAATATTCCTACTTTTGCCAATTTGAGAAATACTTTTTGCACTAATGTACTATCAACTTAACTCTTCAGTATGTGTGCTATCTAATTATCTGTTTATTTTATTAATTAGAATGGGTGAAGTTTTAAAAACTGTGGACCAAGTATCTGTTCATTTAATGCTATTTAAAGGCAAGGGTCATTTCAAAGATGATACAGGAGAGTTCCTACAATAATCTGTGTGGAAGGAGTTTGTCTTACTGCATTCAAGCTACTATAACAAAATATCATAAATCACATATCTTACTAAGAATGTAAGTTTATCTTCCACAGTTTTAGAGGCTAAGAAGTTCAAGATCATGTTTAGTATTTATATGTAAGTTTGTTTCCTTATTCATAGATAGTAACTTTTCATTGGTTCTTGCATGGAGGAAGAGACTAGCTGGCACCATCTGATTTCTTTTATAAGGGAACTGATCCCACACCTGCTGACTCATTCTGAAAGAGCTAATATCATCACCTTGGGGGCTGGTAATCTAATTTATGAATCTTAGGGGTCATGGACATTCAGATCATAGCAGAGCTGTGTGTGAAGGGCAATTTAAGTATGTAGAGAAAGTATTTCAACTCAGCAAGAGCATAAACTAGCCACAGAAATCCAGTCATGGGTATCAGAACACCAAGAAAAAAAGGAAAAATGAAAAAAGAATTATCACCAAGGAATAGAAGTTTGCCATTCATAATGCAAACCTTTGAGATGATTGAAAACAATTTTGTTTGCAACTGAACAAGAAGATAAGACAGATTAGAGGGACAATGATAAAAGGGAAATGGGACAGAGAAAAAGAAGCAGAACAAAGATAAGAACTATATTTTTATCTTTCTGAGTAATAGTGATTGAGGACACTAGCCGGCTATTAATCTATTCACATACAACTTAGAACTTCACAATTCTTTCTGATCATTTCCTCTTAGATTGCTAACAGCTATCTATAATTTAATGTGGCTCTGATGTAAACTTGTCATCTAATTTTGATTCTGAACTTCTTTCTATGTGTTCCAACACTGGCCTTGTAATGGAATTTAACTAAAGGTTGACCTTGTTGTTTTCTTCCCATGAACAGTTTCCCTTCCTATTCCTTTCCCTAGGCTAATTCAGTGAACAATGTCTACAAGTCTCTTATTAGCAGACAACTCTAGTTAGCATACCACCTTTTAAGATATGAAAAGCTTCATTCCATTTCTAATTTGTAGCAAGTGGCACAGATTTTCTAGTTGGGTGACTAATTAGATTTTAAAACTGAGCTCTTATAATAAAAATAATAAGGCTGACAAAGTATCAAAAAGTATCAAAAATCCAGAGACTATAAATATAGTTAAAATTATAAAATTGATATACGAATGATTGAACTTTCAAAAGCTCTAATATAGATTTAGAATACCATCTACTTTCTGTCTTTCAGACTTCAGAGCTTTGTCTTTACCGCTGCTTGAATCTGATTCTGCATCCTTTGTTATAATTCTTTCAAATGGACTCTACCCAACTACCTTTCTCAATGCCAGTTACTGTGGAGTTAACCTCTCTAGTATTACCATCTTGATCTTCATTTCTCTACTGACAAGTATTTCCCCTTAATTTAAAATTCTTCCCAAAGAATCTTAACACAACATTTTTTAAATGTCTAGTTTTATCCTCTTAAGTTCTTAATACACAAAGGCATATTTTACTCTTTTTTTTTGTATCACCAGGGACTTGGTACAAAGTCTGCACAAGAGAAAGTACCTTAAAATGTCTCTTGAATGAATTATTATTTTTCTGCATTAGAAATTAATGTTTAATGCTATCAGTGCTAACATTGAACTTTGTCTATCTGTTCTACATGGCAACCCAAAGATTTCTGTTCCCAGATCTGCTTCTCAGCTCTACACAGATATGTACACAAACCCCAACCACTGACTGACTCCAGATGTCGCTTCCAGAAGCCAACAGCTCATCTTTACAGCCCATTCTCAACCTTAACTGCCTTCCATTCTGTGATCTCTCTCTTCAAAGAACCCTTTCCATTTAAAATTCATGCATATCAAACCTTCTGTCCTGCATCACAGGATATGGGGGACATTATTCCAAAGCCTGTGGCTTAATAGGTAGAGGAGCAAATGTCCCTTCACTCTCAACATGCTGTGTCAAAGATTTCTAAGGATAATTTAGTCTAACACTCCACAAGAGTTGGGAAAATTTGCCAATGGTTCTGTTTTCTGGAAGAGAATTCCAGGCTTTATAGCACAGCATTACATCAATTACTTGTAATTAGTTTTTGGCATTCTAAATCAGATCATTTTAGCCTGAATATGACGTTGAATAACATCCTGATACCTGCAATCTTGCCTCACAAAACCCTTTGTATCATGTGATTGTTGAGTTGCCAGGAAACCTGACCATCTTTCTGTCTACAAGGTCTTACACTGCACCATTACATTAAGGAAATTATACTGATCAGACCCAAAGAGAAAACAGTACCAACAGCATCTAGACTTACAGAGAAACATTGATACATAGGAAGATAGAAAATACATGTGACAAAGTAATGAGGGTTTTCCTGTATCACTGAGATAAGGGTACAATGAAATAATGCCTGTTGAGATATCTCTTCTAAATTCAACAATGTATTATTGAACCTGACTTTACCAATCAAACAATGAAAAATTTTAAAGAGGTACTCTGTTTTCACTGTATTTAATGTTGGTGCACTGCATCTTGAATATACACTTCTCTAATTTGGGGAGGGGAAGGGAAAAAATAAAATGCTTAAATAGGGATACAGGTTGACCCATTGTAACAATGAGATGCACAAGACACTATGTTGGAAAACGAACTTTACAATTTGGAGGAGGGGAGTGTAGTTTGGGAGCTGAGAGGGAAGAGATGGTATGGGGAAAAACAAAGGAGGAGGTAACAATGCTTGATAGGAAATGTACTCATTGCCTTGCTCATGTAACTGTAACCACTCTGTACAGTATTTTTAAAATAAAAAAGTATTAAAAAAGAGGTATGTCTGGATTTTGAAAATACCTATTATTCATTTGTTTATATGTGTGATTCAGAGCTATTTAGCAAGTAACCCAACAACCTACACTTTCTGAGTGAGACCCAGAACAACAGGAGGTCCTAGAATAGGTTCAGCTTTGTGCAAGCTACTCTGCCCCTTGTTCTGTAATCCCATAGATCCAACAGTGCCTGAAGTATTAGTGGTGAGTAGAGCTGCTCTTTGCAATCTATGACAAGCCCCTCTGGGTGTATCACTGTGCAAGGAACTCAGGCTTTGAAGCAGAGATAATTACTCCTTTGGAGAAAGAATCCATAGCCTGATCTGGGTCTTAGTAGAGACTGAACTTTTAACTATAAGCCACTGAATTATCATGGGCCCTGATCTGCCATTGTAATGGCAGACTCTCCATCATCAGATAGAAGGAGATTATACTTGATCACTTCTGAGCAAGTATGAAGATACAAATAAATTCATGCTGAAGCTTCTCACTTTTGTAACACTTTCTCTCTCCCAGACTGCACCTATAGCCTCAAAAAGGGACACCTAGAATCAACTAGTAGTGGATGAGATGACTGGACCCTTATATATAAATTTTTATTCATGATATGGAGTCACGGGCTGAAATTGGACTGCTCTAGGATAATCTAATGTTAAAGAAACATCCTTCAACATGTCCAACATTGTCTGGGTACTCAGTTTGATTGGAAGGCAAAATAGCCAGACATGCATTTGTACTGATTCACAGACTGTGTCTACTGGAATGTATTGATTCATGGGGTGATGCTCAGGGATTTATAAAGATGATTTAAAAAAACTGATAACAAAGAATTGGGAAGGAAATATGTTGACTGACCGCTATGAATATGCAAGAAAAAAGATGATATTTATTTCCTATATGGATTTCAGAAGAGGAGGATTTTCTATTCAAAGGATAAGATGGTCTTTTCTGTAGCTATCAGTCACTATCTTTTTCACCCAGCCCTGCCTTTGTCCAGTGCACTCATGAGCAATATAGGAAGGGTGATGTTATACAAGGATCCGGCAAAATAAATGTCTGTTCACCAAAGGTGACCTGGTTACAGCCCCTGACATGTGCCTGCTCTTCCAACACCAGAAGCCAGTACTAACTGAGTCCCTGATATGGCTCTATTTTCCTAGGACATCATCCATCTCTCTACCTGCAAGTTGATTTTATTGGACTGCTTTTCTTTGGAAAGTACTGTATTTTCTTCTTACTGAAATAGAAACTTCATGTAAAGAATTGCAAACTTTGCATGTAATTCTTCCCAAATCACTACCATTAATTAGGCTTACCCAATACCTTATGTAGTACCATAACATTCCACACAGCATCATTTCTGATTGAGGGTATCATGAAACAGCAAAATATTTGCAACACTGGGCACAGGCTCATGAGATGCTTGGGCACTACCATGCTCCAACTATATTGTTGTTTCTGATTTGATACAGGTAGCCTTCTTGATTCAGTGATGATGCTTCTCTGATGCACATTCCTTGGGAGCTTTGTAAAGTTTGGCAGGAAATGATGTTCTTAACCAATCTCCAACAAAAATATGTTCTCTTTCACTTACAGAGAAGACATTTGGTACCAGTCATTATATGCCTAGTCATGTGCTATCAAAATTTTGGGTTCCTAATCTGTAACTTTATTTTCTGATGCCCTGGATAGCTAAGTTGTAGAGGGAGAAAAGCTTTCACCAGGAGACCTCACTTTGATCCATGGAACTAGTAGTTAACACAGTTGCCTAATTGGTCATTTTAGATTCCTCTTGCTTCTGCATCACCAAGCAAAAAAGAATTACTGTGCTAACTGAGTTGATTGATCCCAATCACTAAAGGAAATGGATTTCTACTCACACAAGAAAACTATGCATATATGAATGCATGGTGGCCCAAAGAGAATCACTGTTGTTAGCATTCCCCTGTGATTAAGTCCTCCTAAAATTGTTCAAAGGTTAATACCAGAACCTAGGAATAGCTACATTACATAGAAAATGATAAATTAAATTTGTGGATCAAGGCAAGGCTGCTTACAGATTTCCTTGAAATAAAATGGTTAACCTGGATGACCAAGTCCCAAAATAATCACAAGGATCCTTAGAAGCAGACAAAAAATTTGGAAGAGTCAGAGGGATGAAAACAGGGGGGGCTGGTGTTTCTTTTTATGATGAAAGAGACAGGGAACCATAGACCAAGGGAAATAGATGATGCTTAGAAACTGGACAAGGCAAGGAAATGGGTTCTTCCCTACCATCTCAGCACTGAGAATTCTGATACACTTCCATTCTACAGACAGTGAGAAAACTAATTTGTGTGGTTTAAATCATTCAGTTTCCAGTGGTTTGTATCATAGCAATAGAAAAATACTACACTTACCCATGCCAGGAATTTTCTTTTGCCACCATGAATACTTCAATGAGGATTCTTTCCCAAGTTCCAGACAGGACAACTCCTAATATCCAAAGAGGTCCAAGGCATTTAGAAGTATGGCACCTAGCAAGTCCCACATCTGTGCCTGCATGTGCTGCTATGACAATATCACAGGATTGTGAGGAGAACATTTCTCTTTATTATAATAGAAATTTCCTCTTGTTTCAAGAAAAGCTAGCGTGCAAGCTGTCTGCATTTGCACTCATCCTAGCCATTTCTGCATCCTGTTTAGCAAACTATTATCTCTCTTCTTATGTACAAAAGATGGCTAGAAATGGCTTTAAGTTTGCAGCCAGTTGGCTACTTCTCTGCTTTATTTTATATTTAATTTGCAATCTGGAACACAGACTTCCTATTGTGGAATTTAACCATTACTGAGTCCTTTCTATCAGGAAAAATGGCCCTAGCAAAAACCAAACCCCGTCTCTCTGTTCCTTACACTAGCCAATATGTACTTTATACTCTGGGGGGAGGGCAATGCTTTCCAATATAAGCTAATATAAGCCCTGTTACTTCATGGGTTTGTCATGCCTTGTTCTTTCTTCATGTAATCCACACCTGGAGAGACAATTCGACCTAGGAAAACTATGGCCTCTGTGTCACTAAAATCTCAGGATATTTTTAGGATAACATGAACCTGCCCTCAAACAATCCTTTTATCCATCCATTTATCAAGAATCATTCTCTCTGTATTCAAGAATGTTACTTTACTCTTTTTTTTTTTAGCTTGAACTCTGGGCCTGGACGCTGTCCCTGTGCTCCTCAGCTCAAGGTTAGTGCTCTACGGTTTGAGCCAAAGCACCACTTCCGGTTTTCTGGTGGTTTGTTGGAGATAAGAGTCTCATGGACTTTCCTGCTTGGGCTGACTTTCAACCTCAATCCTCAGGATTATTGGCATGAGCCACCAATGCCTGGCTTATTTTACTTTGTTAAATTTATATAATCATTAATGCACATACCACACTGTGGCACTTATATAAAACAGTATATGACGGTATTGTCAGATTAAGTATAATTTCTATATTATTATCATCTTTCATAATCATGCTTTTAGATACATGTGTATGGTTACCTGATTGATATCTGTCTTTCTGGTTGGAATGTAAGATCCTGGAAGGTCAAATTATGCTTTGCTATGCTAACTATTAGATCCACAACTCTGAATTCCCTGTTGAAAGCAATCCTTGGGGCACTCCTAAATATTTACTGAGTGAATGATAAGTTTCAAAATGAAAAATGCATCTGTACTAAAAAGCATGAGAAATGTAATAACAATACTTTTGAGGTAGTGATAGATAATAAGAACATGTGAGATACATCATGACCTACTTTATAAAATCCTTTAAATTATACAGTGAAATTGGTAAATCCTTAATACAAATGATTAAACAGACATTTGGAGAGAAAGACTTGGAAAAAATTATATTAAGTGAAGTAAGCCAGGCCCAAGGAAACATAGGTCTCACGGTTTCCCTTATTTGCAATATCTAGTATATGTCTGAATCAAGCAGAAAAGGTCAGATAAGGTGATATTAGGGAAATGAACCCCAAGATAAGTATTCAAATGTTTTTTTTTCTTTCATGACATTGTTTCTAACACATTTATAAGATTATTTCTTTGTTGCTTTGTATGTCCCTCCCCCACAGTATAATCCCTGCTTTCACTGTATTTGATGTTGGTATAATTTGTGGAGGGGAAGGGGAAAAACAAATCGCTTAAATAGGGATACAGGTGGACCCATTGCAACAATGAAATGTACAAGTCGTTATGTCCAAAATGAACTTTACAACTTTGGTGAGGGGGGAGCGGGGAAGATTAGGTGGGAGGGTGGGGAGGAGGAGGGGAAGGGTTGGGAAGGGGAAACAAAGGAGGAGGCTACAATGCTTGATAAGAAATGTACTCATTATCTTGCCCATGTAATTGTAACCCCTCTGTACAGTATTTTCACAATAAAAAAAAGAAATTTTCCCAGACCTCAACAAGGACAGTGGCAAAATCAAGATAGGTGACATATTTAATTCAACCCATGCTATGCACTTCCAGATAGATCCTTCATTATTTAAACTTTGACATGTGATCCTCATGAATTATTGTAATATACTTTGATTTTAAAATACCACATTCAATATTTTTTTCTTGATTTATGTTTTCTTGCACACAAGTCAAGTCCCTCATTTACATGATTTGCCCTGTCTCAGACTTCTCAGCACAGATTATAAAATGGTGGATGGGATAAAATGTATGTTGTAATACTAACTTGTATATGACAATAAGCAAAAGAGAGCACTTTGACTGATTATTAGAGCCTATCAGGACTAGGAAAATGAGTGGATTTACATCTGTATTCTACTTCACGAAGGTAATGACTACTTTTTGGAAGCAATGTGGCAAATAATTCTTGACTATAGCCCTGTGCAGAAGTTAAGGGGGAATATCCTCTGCCTGAAGCAAGAGGCTCTTTAGCTACTCTTTTGGTCAAAGCAAATTGCAAAGCTAAGCTAGGTTCAAGAGTGAGAAAACGCCTTTAAAAACTCTCCTTTCAGGAGAGGGTTTGGAACATGGCACATCAAGAATGGTTGCCTCAGATAAAAGAATAACTCGTTTTTGGCCAGTGGCTAACCACCAGCAGCAGCAGCTATAATTGAGAATGTTATTATTGTAGACCAAGATTAAAAGCCAAGTGAATTATTCATTTGTAGATCTGTAGCAACATAGCTGATAAGTAACAGTATATTATTTTTGTTTTGCTTTCCTTGTGGATGCTTAATGGTGAGCATCTCCTGGATAATTGTGGAAAGTAAAAAAAAAAATCTTCATCGTCTTTGGAGAAGAAATAGTTCTCAAATAAGAGTCACTCCATATTTTTTCTGCTTGTTAATTTTGTGGGTTTTATCACATGTATATTTATATACACATGTATGTATATTTATACATACAAAGAAATAAATACGTATTTATATACTCATATGTATATTTATAAACATACATCTATATTTCATATGGAAGGGAAATTCATAACCACTCATTCCACTCATTTTAATAGGTATAGACAAAGTTACTCTTGGGCAGTAATCACTGGGTTCCGACACAGCTTCTGCACCAGTAAAAGCAAGAAACAGGCCAAATAGGCTAAATAGGAAGTAGACAGAAGCTGCTGAACCCTTCCTGATAAAAAATATTCTCTGACTAAACCTTATACATAATTCCCACAGTAAGTGAAGATATTTTAGAACCACATGGGTATAGACTAAACAGATGATCTTCTGGCCTAAGCCTGTAGAGGGATAGCTTTCTTGTCTACATCCAAACCGAAGCAATGAATTAAAGAAACAGGTTCCCTCAGTTGATTTTATTGCCTCCAACAAGGTTTCATTATTAATGGAAATTGTTATTGAAAAACTTTTTCCTCATGTATTGTTTATATTCCTGTTTAAATTCAAATTTGAGCCGGCAGCTAGGGAAATAAGATTATTTGAAGTGTAGGGCACAAAAATCTCATATGCAGTAGCCTGATTTATCGAGAAGCATAAACCCTGAATTATACACCTCCTCGTTACTCTAAATTGAACTGCCCACATCTTTCTGGGTTGCCCACAAGGTGTCTAATGAGTTATATGCCAGTGCTTATTTAACAAGAAAAGGAACCCAATAGAGCGTAACTGAAACCTGGGTACATTTTGTTTTTGTTTTGTTTCAGGGAGCTGTCAGATATTTCAGTCCAATCTTCAAGTTGTTGCTTCCCTTTATTGCAAGGCGACTTCAGAATTTTAGTTACCTCTTGCTACAAAAGGTTTCAGATTACAGAGTGGCAGGAGGAATGAAGATCGATGGCTGCTGGGTCTGGTTGGTCATATCAATTTGTACCGCAATCTTGGTGCGGCAGTCTCTGAGATTTGAGTTTAAATGTGTGCCTTGCAGCTTTAGAAGAAAGATGCAGTCTGCATACAGCTGTAGATCAGAGCTGCTGGTTTATTCACAACATCAGGCAATCCATCAGCCTGTGCACATGGGTATTTCATGAGTTAGAGAAAGGAAAGGAAAAGGCAAAAGATAGAATGAGAGAAGGGAGGAAATTAGAGAAACGGAAAGAGAAACAGGGAAGAAGGCAAGGATGCTGTTTTTGTAAAATCACAAAGTTACATTTGTGTGATTCTAACAATGAGTCATGGTTCATTGACACAAACTGTCATCAGTTTAACATAAAATAATACTCAGAAATATTTACTCAATAAAGCCTTGTAATAAACCCCAGTGCACCAGTGCCTACAGGATATTAACTATACAAAATACATTTAATGGAATCTATTGTGTGTGTGTGTGTGTATGTGTGCGTGTGTGTGCGCGCGCACATGCACTTGTCTGTCTCTGTGTGTGCCTATCTGTCTGTCTGTCTGTCTGTCTGTGTTACTATGGGTTGAACTTGGGGCCTGAGTTTGTGAAGCATGCTTTACATACTAATTTCTGTTGTCCCCTTGTGTATTGGCTTGTTTTGAGCTAGGGTCTCATTTTATGCCTAAGCTGACCTGGTTTGTGATCCTTCTAAAAAGGTTTTCCTGTGTCACTGGGGATGAAAAGTATGTACCACTATGCACAGCCATTCTGCTTCCATTGTAGCTAGTATAACAGGCCTGCATCACAACACCCAGCCATTAGTTGAAATGGGGTCTCATGAACCTTTATTTCTGGGCTGGCCTTACCGTCCCCCTATCTCTGACTCTCAAGTGACTACAATTATAGTTTTAAACCATCATGCCCAGTAATTTTAACTTCAATGTATTTCTAATTAATTCAAACTCATTAGTTTTGAAATTTTGCCTTAGAGACATGATCTTTCTGATATGTAACTCCCTGTTTTGCAATTTGAGGATATTTACATTGGAAAGACTCTATACAACTCATAATTAAAAATTTTATCTCCCAGTGCTCAAACTAAACTTGAGGGTAGAATCTAAGGTATCATTTTTAGTTCATAAATTTAACAAATATATAATACAAAAAGTTTGGGAGTTCTCTATTTTCTAATACAACTATGTTCCAACTTTTTATAATTTAGTTACTTTATTAGCTTTTGAGACAATTCATTCACTATTTATATATGTAAATTGTTTGTGAACAGAGTTATTCATCAAGAAGGAATGCTCTATGTTTATAATATATATTTATAAAAGTGTGGTCTTATCTAAAACAACAGAAGAAAATCTGTCTTTGGCTTTTTTCCCTCATGTTGTTCTTCAGTAGAAAAGAAAATAGGCCCAGGAGAGATTAAAATGGCAAATACTTAGTTACATTCCTTTCATCCACATTAAAATGTCCTTTGTCTTTACTTGATTAAGAAGAGGAACATGTATACTTACCTACACATATTTAATAACCTTTTCAGATACTATCATAATTATCTTTACCATGCTGAAGATAGTGTGGAACATAAACAAAGCGTATTTATTTCTGGAAAAAATAATAATTAGTGATTAAATATCAGTAATTTATGTTTAAGTAAAGATGATAGCTTATTAGTTTAGGAATATTTACGATACCTTACAGTCTGTCCTCATAATACCTTGTATTGTCTGATCCCAAAGATTTACTTTAATATAAAGATTCAATGATGAGTAGTAGCTCAAGACCCTAAATACTCTAGAATATGAAACACACTTTTTAAAAATATTTAATGACCAGTACTAAGTCGTTTAATGAATGTTAAAAATTGTAACAAGTTTTTTTTTACTTTCCCCACAGTGTGTTTTATTTAAAGCTAGTAAACACAAAGCATTATTCAAAAGAATGCAGTGCCTTAGTTTCCTGAACCTATTTATCTCCTGTGCATTACAGAATAGCAATATCTGTAACACTAACCCTTCTGTAGAGCCATGCTTTAATATTTAGTCTCCAATTCTTTTGTCCACCACCTTCTTGAGTATGTTTTATTTAGCTAATACTGTCTTTAAACAACAGTCCAAATAAAGATAAGAAAGTTCCCCTGAAATGGAGCCGAGTATTTGGAGTGGTAGAGGAAATGGTGCTCTTCTGAATTAGCTCTTTAGTTCTTATTTAAGAAGTAAGTGAATAAGTTTATTATTTCTTTTCATAATTTAAAATGGCAAAGACAAAATAAAAAGCAACACAATGATAAATATCAAGAACAATTATGGCAACATTAATTAAAAGGATTCTTTATCCTTGATTTAGCTTTGATTTTTATCCTTTAGACCAAAATAACAATCACATTGGAATCTTGACCTAAAAAAGTGATAAAATAAAGGAAATTGACTTGGGAGATAAACTGATCCATGTAGACTTCGTATTGAAATTTATATTTGCTTAGGAAAAACAAATGTCCCAAATCTGAACCAAGATGCTGTATTCTACCTTCAGTGATATCTTTTTACAATTAGTGCACAGTATCACATGAAGATATAATACCATGTATATTTAGAGTACTTTTGTCATTTTATTTTGCTATATGGTAGATGATTACTTATATATTAGGACGTTATCATTGTCCAAAACTTCATGTGATTGAATGAAAAGCATTTGTCCAAAATACTCTTATAAAACAGAATAATTACTATATGATATATAGTAATGTGCTTGCTATCTTTGAAATTATTGCTATAATCATATTTTGTGGTTTGAACAGATGGTATTAGACTATAATCATTTAAATGGGAAGCAAAAAGGAGATCGATTGTAGCTTGAGTTGTCAGATTCATCTAAAACAAACAAAAATTCCAACTGAAGGAGCCAGGGGCCTGGAGTTGGGGCATAGATAGGTGGATTACAAGGCCACAAGAGGGCAGCAGATGGTGTGAAACTAATGAACTGAGCGGGTATGTGCGGAATGACTGAAACAATGAAGGTTTTTCCATGGAGAAGAGTATTTCTATGAGAAAAAGAAAAGGGGCTGGGGAGGGGGAGAAATCAAAGAAGGCAAAAATGGAGAAGGAAAAAGATGGAAGAAGAGGAAGAAAGAAGGAAATGAGAGAGGGGGCAAGAGGAGGGAGGGAAGTATGAGTACCAAGAACAAAGGTCATAGAGGTTATTTTTTTTGTGAGTGAGGGAGTGTATGTTCTTGTACTGTGTGCGTGTCTAGGTGAGTAGATGTGTGATATTTTCCAACAGTTAAGCTGCTATAGTGCTCAAGGCTAAAATGCATAGAAATCTCTCATTCTGTCCAAACATGGAATGGTTGCTAACCTTCCTCTCTCACAGAGGAAGGGATTTGTGTGTACACTTGTGGGGGAAGGTGGAGAGGAGGATTCCAGGCCTGGGGTACTCTCAGCGTTCATGCTCAAGGTTAGCACTCTTATCACTGGAACCACAGCTCCACTTCTGGCATTTTGGTGATTAGAGGTAAGAGTCACAGGAACTTTTCCTGTCCCAGTTGGCTTCGAATTGTGATCCTAAGATCTCAGCCTTCTGAGTAGACAGTATTACAAGCATGATCCACCAGTACCCAGCACAAAAAGAGATTTTTATACTCATTTGTCTCATATTTTATTAATTCTTCTTTACAAAGTAGTTTTCCTTAAACCTGGTTTTCTGTAGGTCTAATCTAAAAGCCAAAAAGCTAATTTTTTAAAAAAAAATATTTATTTTTTTTGTTGGTCGTGGAGCCTGGGCACTCAGCTCTTCAGCTCAAGGCTAGCACTGTACCACTTGAGCCACAGCACCACTTCCAGCATTTTCTGCTTATGTGGTGCTGAGGAATTGAACCCAGGGCCTCATGCATGCGAGGCAATCACTCTACTGAGCCACCTTCCCAGCCCTTTATTTGGTTTAATTTATATATATATATATATATATATATATATATATATATATATATATATACATGGCTTCTTTCTTCAGTTGGAATTTTTGTTTGTTTTAGATGAATCTGACAACTCAAGCTACAACCGATCTCCTTTTTGGTTCCCATTTTAAATGATTATAATGTAATATGATCTGTTCAAAACACACAGACACACACACACACACACACACACACACACACACATACATATATTGGTCGAGCACTGGTGGCTCATGCCTGCAATCCTAGCTACTCAGAAGGCTGAAATCTGAGGATCACAGTTCAAAGCCAGCCCAGGCAGGAAAGATGAGATTCCTGTCTTCAATAAACAACCAGAAAACCAGAAGTGGGCCTGTGGCTCATGTGATAGAGCTCTAGCCTTGAGCTGAAAAGCTGAGGGACAATGTCCAGGCCCAGAGTTCAAGCCCCAGGACCAACCACAAAAAATATATTGTAAAAGTGATATACAGAAGGATTACAGTAACATGATTTAGGTAATGGGTACATTTCCTTTGGAACAATGTCACCCTCTCCATTCCCTCCCAGTTTTTCCCCTCCCAACTTCCTTCACCCGAAAATTACATAGTTCATTCCCAACATAATATCTGTTAAGTTTCACTGCTGAGTTGCTTCACCCTTTATCCCATCATTTCTGGGTTTCCCTTTCCCCTCTCCAAATCAGGTAAACTCATATATAAGACAAAGGATACAGAAATAAAAAAAACCAGTGACAGAAAGGCATTAACCAAAGAAAAAAAGAAAGAAGAAAAAAAGAAGGGAAAAGAGTTTTACTTCCATTTCACACAGTTCATTTTGATAAGCATCCTTTTATATGATCTTTTGCATATAGCTATTAGGTCTCTGTGATCCTCTCCTAAGAATATCCTCCTTCATTCTCATTGTGTGAATGTTAAAATTGCTGTTTAATTAATCATGTCCAGGTGTAATTATTTGTGTTTTACTGTGCATTGTGCTTACTTGTAGATTTATAGAAACATTCGATTTATTACAACTTCTAGTTATTACAAATGAAGGAAGCCATGTAGCCTATGTTTCTTTGAGGATTACTTTGCTTAGTATAATTTTTTCTAAATCTTTCCATTTCCTTACAAATGGAGTAATGTCATTCTTTCTGGTGAACTCATACAATTCCAGTGTGTGTGTGTGTGTGTGTGTGTGTGTGTGTATCACATTTTCTTGATCCACTTATCCACTGAGGGACATTTGGGTTGATTTCATATTGTAGCTGTAGACAATGCTATAATGAATATGGTCATGAGGGTGGTTTTAGTGTGCCCTGTGTTTCCAGAGTTTATTTTTAGTAATTGTCACTCATTTCTTACCAAAGGTTATGTTTCTCCACTATGGCCTCACTAGAGGACACAAGGAATGCATATTAATTAATTGCTCAAAGATCTTCCTAAACTACCTAAGAACATACACATACACATATAAATACACAAAAATATTTTCTAGTCAGCTTCTTTATATAATTAATAAACTATTAAATTACTATATTTATGTTCTCACTTGTTGAATTAGCTTTAAATAATTTTCAGGCTTAGATGGATATTTAATATTACATCTGGAGAATGCCAGCAGTCTTTTTTTATTTTTTTATTGTGAAAATACTGTACAGAGGGGTTAAACTTACATGGGGAAGGTAATGAATATATTTCTTATCAAGCATTGTTGCCTCCTCCTTTGTTTCCCCTTCCCATCCATGCCCTCCCTCCCCACCCCGCCCGGCCAAAGTTGTAAAGTTCGTTTTTCAACATTACAACTTGTACATCTTATTGTTGCAATGGGTCCACCTGTATCCCTATTTAAATGGTTTGTTTTTGCCCTTCCCCTCCACAAATGCCAGCAGTCTTGAAAGGAGGAACTTTTCATTCTTCTCTATATCCTTACATACTCTCATCAAATACATGTTCAATAAGCCATCTTTAGGAAGCCACCTAAGAAGCATTGGTATTCATCTAGTAGAGAATTAGCAGAGTGAATCATGGAGCATGTTGCTTTCTCCATCTCTCCTCACAATTTCATCACATAGGCAAGGAGCACTGTCTTTCAGAATAATGAATAACTGACAAGATCATGACAATCTGAGCTTAAACATATGAAGGAGAAAGAAAATTGAGAAAATATGTATGTTGTAATTTTACTGATCAATACATGCAAATGACCACATACATATATTATGGCATTTGTTTGGGTTATACCAGTTTATACAACTTCTTTCACTGGTCATTTACCAAGTTTTGTAAGTAAAAATAAATAGTTATGAAAAAATATGGTTCTAACCTCCATTGGTTATACTCTTAATTATAAGCAGGAAAATGGTCCAAGTTTGGACTTCAAAGTGGCAAAAAAAATTATAAAGAAACTATAATATGCAAAGCTATAAATAGTTCACAGATCACTATGCAAGAAGAGTAAAGTTCTGTTCAAGTCAGAACGCTTGCTAACTTTGAGGAAAATAATGAATATTTATTAGATACTAGGTATTCTCCTAAGTGCTTTGGTTTTAAAACAGCCCTATAATTTGGCCTTATTATTACCATATCAATGCTATACCTGAAGAAAGTGAGACAGTGCTCTTCCAGCCAAGTTACTTACTTGAGGTCATACAACTAGTGTGGAAAGAGTTACTGCAAAATGAGCCATTTCTAAATGGTGATCTTTCAGGTCGGAAGCAGGGAACCCACCCTCTAAGAGAAGTGTCTGTCTATTTCATCCCCATTGACCTCGTGGGGAACCACAAATTTGGCAAAAAAAAAAAAGAATGTACCAGAGTAAGTAAAAGTAGATGTTGGGAGTATAGAAAAACAGGGTTTTCACAAGTTTCACAGTGTAAATTAGGAAATTAGCTCAAGTTGCCAATTTCCAAATTGGCTACTTTCATGGATTTCTAAACTTTCCTGCAGTTTTCTTGTCTCTGAGTTTGCACATTTGTAGGCAAAGTTCTGAAAACAACAGAATGAATATTAGACTGAGAATCAGAGCACACAGATTCTATGGGAAGTTTCTACCTCTATTTCTCACCCTATTTTCTCACCTATATTTTACTAAAATTCACATGAATGCATATATCACTGATACAAACTATATGATGTTCAATAATAGGATTTCATTCAGCTCTATCTTATAGGTAATTATGGCTCAGTATATTTAAATAGGTACTGAGTTCTTTTTTAAAACTCATTCCTTTTATATATGTGTGTCCTATGAGAGAGAAACAGAGATTTTTATATATTGACCACACACCTGGTCCTGAGTTGATGGCTCTAAAGAATTGTCTCCATTTTTCCATTTCTAACCCATCTGGGTGATATAGCTTGTTAGCTTTAGCTCTCTCTGTCTCTGTCTCTTTCCCTCTCTCTCTCTTTCCCTTCTCTGCCTCTTTCTGTCTCTCTATCTGTCCCAGTCTTAACCTCTCTGCCTTACTGTGTGTCTCATTGTCTTTCTCTGTTGCTTTCTCTTTTGCTCACTCTCTTTTTGTGTATCTATTTCTGTTGATCTATCTATCTCTCTAATTAGAATGATAGAGATAGTCTTCATTCTCTTTATGGTGTTACCTTACTATAAACTATGATTCCAAATTTCAGACAATGTTCACTTGTCCTTCACTCTGGTATACTACATTCAGTTAGACAATAAATCTAGCAACTCTGTCTTAAACTTTGGATATGTGTGTATGTACATTATATATAGGGATACATATATCCTCATGTCCTCTTGCTTAATACTCCTATTACTGTTATAGTGTAGACTCTTATTACTCCTTTGAACTCTTAAATCAAGTTATACCTTATTTCCCAGTCTTCAGGCTTTCATCACTCTAATCCATCTTCCAGAGAGCTGTCAAGATATGGTCTTAAGCATGACTCTCTGATCATGTTACTTCTCTTTCCAAAAATCTTCAGCGATGACCATGTTTTGCTAAATCAAATATGAACACATGACAATGTGATTAGGACACTCTGGGGTATGACCACATAGAGAACACACTCCAGAGAGGAAATGAAGTTTAAGAAAATCTGAGTTGTTCACTGAACACCAAACAATTGTATTCCTCATTACTTCACAAAAAATAGGTTACAATTTGTAGCTACTTTCTGAAATACATATTTTCATCCTTAACCCCTATTTCTGTGCTTCAGCTATCAAATATCATAAACATTAAAAAGTATTGGTCATTCCTGCATATGGACTATATTTTTAATCAGCATGTGTTCTTTTCTAACATGTCCTGTTATGGTGTTAACCAAAAGCCTGATCATCATGAAGATACTGTATAAATTATCATGGACAACATCTCACTGGATCACAATGGATTTCACCTGCAATCCTAAATACTCAGTATGCTGAAATCTGAAGGATCATGCTTAGAAGCTAGCTTGAGCAGAAAAGATTCTATTCCAGGAACCACCAGCAAACATCTGGGCTATAGGCATAACTCAAAGGGCAGAGCACCAGCCAAGCAAGTGCAAACCCTATTTGGAAAAAAATCTCTCTCTGCAAAAATCTATGTAAATCATTGCATTATACTTACTTTATTTTTGTTTTTGTGCCCTATTCAGTCTAATAAATGGAGCTATGTTTCCTTCATGCTCTATCATCTACATAGAACCATGTTCCTTGTAAGTGTTCAAAAATTGAAAATTACACAAAGGGAGACTTTGTTTTTGACAAGTGTTTCCAATGAAGTTAAGTAAGATGCCTTGATGAAATTCAATCTTCTTGTCATGTAATGATACATATTTAAAGGGTGCTGGAAGATTACATTCACAGAAAGGGAAGAAAATTCTTATGTGACTTGATCTGTGTCATTAAAAAATACAAAAAAGTCTTCATCTGGCACGAATAAAATCTCCTAAATAAATTAATATTGAACACAGTTGTCAGTGAGACCTTGAAGCAGGGGGAAGGCATTTCCTAGAATCATGTTTGTTTCTTAGAATGTTTAAAATAATTTTTCTCATGAAACTTGTTTGAATACCAATGCAACAGCGATACTCATAAGACACTGTGTTAGAAATGAACTTTACAAGTTGGGGGGGGGTGGAGACCCATGGGGAGGAAAAGTGAGAGAAGATGGGGGAGGGTTAACATTGTTCAACAAGAAATGTACTCATTACCTTACTAGTGTAATTGTAACCCCTCTGTGAATTACCTTTACAATAAAATAAAATAAAATTTAAAGAAAACTTGAAAAAAATGAAATGGTAGTTGTTTAACAATATGATACACATTTGAAACCCTTTATCAAACAAGGTCAACCTATTTCAATTTTTTTTCAGCTTTATAAAGTTACTTGAATAAATTAATAGAAGTTCAAATGTGCATCCCGGTATTAGTTCAGCAAAACACTCATAAATGCTTAGTGTTAGAGAGATGCAAGGATTTGTCCAGCTTGTTCTACACATATAAAGTGTGTATCTCACCTTTAAAATAAATATTTTTAGAACTCCAGATGTTCCTTGCCTTATCCTGTGCTACTCTCTGGGATACAAATATACAAAAGACATATTCTTTCTGTAATATTTTATACCTATGAATTTTCTGTCATTATATTCTTGCTGTACTATCCAATTGCCTTGGTTATTTAGACATATAGCTTTAAGAAACCCATATGCTTCAGGTGAAAAATGGACCAGCAGAATTTAACTAAAATGTAAATTTCAATTCATATGTATTCTGGATCAGTCACAGAAACTGTTAAGCTTCTTTTATGTGATTTTTCAGTCTAAGTTAGAAAGCAACTCTCTTGTACATAATCTGGAATAAAATCATTTGAAATTATAGCATGGGAAGTCACAGATGTATATTGTGAAATGTAGACCAATAAAATTAATTAATTTACTGATCAGAAAATTAAAGTAGAACCATCAAAAAAACTCTCAACTAGTGCAAAGGAAGTCAGGGGAGAAAAATAAAAGAACAGGTACTTCAGGTGAAGCCGCACATACTTGATGCATTACATACAAATGAACCAGGCATTGTAACTGAAGGAGAAACAATGGAGAGACTGATTAAAGATAAGACCAGTGAGTTCTCTGTTAGAATTGTATTTAACATAATAAAGTAGTTTAAAAGAAAAATATAGAAAAAGTTAATTTACAACATCATTAATCACAAAAAAAGCCAAAGGAGTTTTACAACATCAGACAAAGTAGACTTTAAAGCACCAGGCCTCATGGGAGACAAAACAGGAAAACATCTAATGAGTATATGGTCAATGTAATAAAATAACCTAAGTGCCATAAGCATATGCACACTCAGCTTCAAAACTTTAAACTACTTGAATCAATCATGACAGACATGAAAAGACAAGTAAATGATAGACATAGAATGATTGTAGACCTTAACATCATGTCAGAAAATAAATAAGGGAATGGAAGTTCTGAACAGCATGACCAACTAACTTGATCTAATTGACATATCAGATATGCTAAAACTTACATATTCATTCCTAAAAATAAAGCACAAAATAAAAAATAGCAAGATAGATTAATGCTGAATAAAAATGTAAACAAAATGTGTGGGATAATGAAAAAGAAATGTAAAGAGAAAGTTTTGTGTGAATTTAATTGTGCTAGAATTGGAAACCCAGACCTCTTATATTTCAGGCTACATCCTCAGCCCATGATTCCATTTTAAATGCATAACTAGAAAAGACGTGTTTAAGGTCAGTGGTCTAAATTTTGAGGGAAACAAACTTAAAAGAAAAAAAAAACTTCAATGAGAAAAAGTTAGAAAATAATAGATATGCAGAGAAACAAATACAATTATAAACAATTATAGATGGAGAAATCAATGAAACTTTGTAAGAACACTAAAAATAGTTGTTATCATGAATACAAAAGAGGATCAGAGAAAGATCAGCAAAATTGAAAATAAAAACCAAGATATCACAGATCTCTCAGGCACTAGTAAGGATAAATATGAATGATACAAAAACTATATATCATCATTGTTAAAAAAAACTTAAAATGGAAATACTATCTTAAAAGATATACAGCCAAAATATTACATTACTAATTATTAATAAATGAACAATAACAAATTTTTAATCATACTTTGTATGATATACAAATGAAATGTAACCAAACAACTAAGTGATTTGAGAATAAACACTGAACACCAAATTAAGGAAGTAAAGAAATTCATACAAGACCTAAAACAGAGCTTCAACAAAGAACTCGAAGCCATCAAAGCTGTCCAATTAGAAGGAAAAGAGATAAAAAACAAAGTAAAGTGTCTTGACAGCAGGTTAGACCATGCAGAAGATCGAATCTCAGGGATTGAAGACAACCTAGATATTATAGAGAAAGAACATACAACCATCCAAGACAACTCCAAGAAATATGATCGATCTAGCCAACACATGGAAGACACCATCAGAAGGCCTAATCTAAGGATAATGGGTGTAGAGGAGCACCTAGAAACAGAAGTTAATGGTCTAGGAAATTTGCTTAACAGGATCCTAGCAGAGAACTTCCCAAACATACAAAAAGATAGGCCTATTCAGATACAAGAAGCTTTTAGAACCCAAAATAGACCAGAAAAGAATAGGACATCCCACTGTCACATTATAATCCACACAGGATCAACTCAGACCAAGGAAAAGATCCTTAAAGCTGTCAAGGAGAAAAGGTTAATCACCTATAAAGGGAAACCAATTAGAATCACCTCAGATTTCTCAGCAGAGACAATCAAAGCAAGAAAAGCCTGGAATGATGTATGCCATGCCTTAAAAACAAACAATTATCAACCAAGAATACTGTACCCAGCTAAACTCTCCTTC
>NW_012267300.1:2108189-2175141 GCF_000151885.1 Dipodomys ordii
AGGAGGCTGCAATGCTTGGTAAGAAATGTATGCATTATCCTGCCCATGTAATTGTAACCCCTCTGTACAGTATGTTCACAAATAAAATAAAATTAAATTAAAAAAAAGAGATGCTTAGATCTTTATTCACAATAGCCAAACCCTAGGTTCCCTTCCATTGCTGCATGAATAAGGAAAATATAGTATGTAT
The DNA here is from genome assembly GCF_000151885.1 of Dipodomys ordii. Lineage (NCBI taxonomy): Eukaryota > Metazoa > Chordata > Mammalia > Rodentia > Heteromyidae > Dipodomys > Dipodomys ordii. Next base: position 2,108,380 of record NW_012267300.1, read on the forward strand.
ACAGCATGAAGTATTGTTGCAAAATCAAAAGAATGAAATTATACCACTTGTGGGGACAGAGTTACAATTAAAGATTATTTTGTTAGACAAAATATGTAAGACTCAGAAAGACAAATACTCCAAGCTTTCTGTCATATACAGAATCTAGACTTTAAATAATGACTAGACTATAAAATGGGGACTGCTTGGGATAGAGAGGGGAGGATGAAAGAAGGGAGTGATTGGAAGAGTGAATATGATTTAAAAACATTTTATGCATGTGTGAAAACAGAATAATAGAAGCCATTAAAAGTATAAAAAATAGCAATATAAAGAGTAATGGAGTGAATATAATCAAAGCAGATTTTATGCATGAATGGAAATATCACAATAAAACCCTGCATGAAATTAAATTATTTTAAACATAAATATAAACATAAATTAAAAATAAAATGCATATATTTTATATTTTGTAAGTTAGATCTTTTTTCATGCTTGCTCCTTACTGCCTCTCTTAAAATATTTGACCAGAAATAACACAGAAACTATTTCTATCATAAAAAGTGAGACTTCCTATTACAGTCCACAAAGTTAGCACCTGTATACATCATGTGAAATAAATGAGCTAGAGCTAAGAGCAAACCAATTTAATTAATAAATAACTTGACTATTGTGGATACAATTTTCCCAGAAATGTCCCGTAAATGATGCTTTGGAAAGGCGTTAAGCAATATTGTGAATATATTACATTATTTTCTTTTACAAAAGAGACGATTCTCGTCGATACTGAGTTCTGACTCATTAAAAAAAAAATTAAAGCCAAAGAATTGTAGTGGACCTATTGAACCTACATTAACTGGGCAGACAAATTATTTGCACACTGTGTGGTGCCTTTGTTCCATGTAATAGCCATTTCCCTGTCAGTATATAATATATGCAAACCACAAATAAATGCTAACCTTGATCATTATAAGGGAAAATTGAGGAAGTTTAATTTTATTGGGGAATAGAAGATGATGTCTTTCTAACTTGAAGGTTGTAAGAAAAAGAGGACAAACATTTTTGTAGTTCAGTGCTTTCACCCCTTTGTGTTCTCAAACTATTTCTCTTTTCAATAGAGAAATAGACCACTATTTCCTGAACAAGAAAAAAAAGCAAGAAAGTGGCCCATGAAGCAGAGCCTCTTTGAGTGCCTTACACAGTTTCTCAGTGCACAGAGATCAGGCCTCTAATGAAGCCATTTACATGCAGATGCAGGCCTGAGTGTGTGGACACCAGTCCCAACTCTGGGAATTGTTGTTTCATCTAATCAAAAGAAATTTGCACATGAAAGCCACATCCGTGTTCATTAACCCCATAGCTCTCTCAATATTGGGTCTCTATTATTCCTAACAAAATTGCAAACCTTTATATGATTAGGTATCCTACTTCAGAGCTTTATTTTCCTCCCACCCTCAACCTAGACCTGCATCCAAATATAAAATTGCATGTGAATCATTCCATCTGAATAATCTGTAAATACATGTACTGAAAAAACAACCCAAGAACCCTGATCACATTGTTTAGCTTTGCTTCTGTCTGGCCAAGGCCTTGCCATTATACAGTCTTACCATTACTGGGACATATGAAAGTATAATTCAGTGCCTAAATCCCAACACATTAAGTTTAATTGCCAACTTTTTTTTCCCTGTACAAATCAAATAAAAACCTCAGAAGAAGCAAATATTACTCAATGATTATATTGGTACACAAAGGACATAACAAACGCCTTCTACAAAAAGTCCTAAAAGTACAATGTAAGGTTATGAGTTGATGTAGTTCTATCATGTACTTAATTGCTTCTCTTGTCAATCAGGTGCATGTTAACCACACAAAATTCATGACAGTGAGCCTGCTATTTTGCCTTCTTCATAGGGGATGGGTAGGGTACATGTTATTATATCATTTATTTATATTATCAAAGACGAGCCTGAGAGTCAGCCTTCCAGGGGATATAATCAATGTACAGTAATAAAGATGGTGGAGTTGTTCATTTTGGTATTACTAGATATTTGAATTTCTCTTTCTATAGAATTTAAAGGGCTTTGCTTTGTTAAGCAATTCAGCAGTGACATGATGAGAACTTGGGCTGAGAGACCAGCCACGTCCTCCTGACCATTCAATGTCTTGCCATTTTTTCTGAAGCTGCCAGCAATGGTCTTAATTAGTGCCAATTAGGATTTTTTTTTAATGTAGACACTTGAACAATGTGAAGAAGATTGAGAGTCCCACCACATTTTCTACAAAGTATCACAGCTGTCAAAGGCTGATACTTGTTGGAAGTATTGTTCAGCTAAGGATTCAGATTACTAGCCTACTAACTCTACTTTTATTTATGTCTCATTTATATTAATTCCCTAAAGCATCTAGATCCTTATAATTTCCATTGCTAAAACCATATAGTTCTTTTCAGGGGAAAAATATTTATAGATGCTTCACAAAATAAACAAGCTATAGCAGGATACCACAGTTTAATTGTGTCAAAAATACTAAAAGTCATGTAATTTGATGGTAATCATGGAAGACTACACCACAACTGAGAAAGCCAACAGGTCTTGCTAAAGCAAGGCAGACCATGGACTGGAATGTCTACACAATGCCACTGCTTCCACTAGAAAACAAAACCATCAGCCCACAGGTTTCCCAACTCTTCTCCAGGAATATATATAGAGACCACTGTAAAAACAGAAAATGAGAGTGAGAACGAACTCGTCTAGTATTGTCCTAATGGCTACCCAGAAGACATCTACTTTTTTCTGTAACTACAAATGTTTACATGATAACTTTGAAGCGACTTCCAGCAGCTAAAAGAATTGGAAATTATAATTAGACAGAGAAGAAGACAAGAAAGAGGAAAAGGAGAAGAAGAAATTATCTCATCACTGAAAAAAATAAAAGGAAATTGAAAATGATGGCACTACCACATTTCTAGTGGCAACAATGTTCCCATGGAATTATTTTGTTGCTCTAGTTGATAGGAGAGCAATAAAACAACTGTTAGATTTCATTTTCAATTGTTGCTTTGTCTGTAAGACTGCTCAGCAAGTAGATTTGCAAAAATTTTGGAACAGCCCATCTGTTCATTTTACAGGATAAAGGAAAGGGATGTAATTACGAAACAAAGTATAGGGATAAGAGAAACTGGGAGACATTTCTTGTTTCATATTTGTAAGTTATAGCTTAAGGCAAATATCTTTGAATACTGGAACAGTTTTTAGGGTAGGAAAAAATTCCAGAGAAATTGGTTATGAAGTAAAAGATTACATATCAAATTTCTAAGTCATTTCAGCTTTATATAAACTCTTGTAAGCAAATACTTTATGTGGAATGTCAGAATTCATAAATGCAGAAAAGATTCATTGAATTCTTCACTCATTCATTGAGCAATTATTAGGAAATTACCAGATGCTGGACACTATATATGAAGTGATTCAAAACATATTCAGTACAAGACTACAATGCAGAATGGTAAATTATTTGACAACAGTAGGTACAGACTGTGGGAGTTTTCAGTTTGGAAAACAAAGAAATCTTTTTGCATGGTAATGTTAGGAGATAAAAGGCAATAAGTGGAATTGGGGACAGTTCAGGAGAAGAGTTTACTACTACAATTCAATATGAGGAATAAGATCTTGTACTCTATAGTCGATCATATTGTATTGTTCAAACTAGCTACAAGAGAGTATTTTAAATATTCTTGCTAGAATAAATAATAAATATGTAAGGTGATATAATTACAAGTTTCCACGATTTGGTCACGACACCATATGAACACGTACCAAAACAACACATTATACTTCATACTTATGCACAATTCTTTTATATGAACCTAAAATTTGTCTTTAAAAAGAACAGGGAAATTCAACACAAGTGGATAGCTGAAAAGTACATCATAGGATAAATGGAAAGCAAATGCTGTTTATGAGATCTTTAAAACAACTTCCTTCAAATTATTGGTATTTACAATGGATGAGTAATAGCTCTCCTAAAAAGAAAGCATTGAAATGCTAAATACTGCCAAAGATCAAAAGTCACATTTGACTTTTATGGCAAGGAGAGCATCTAGTTGGTCTTTTGTTAGCTTTAGGCATCTCCTAGAGAATATTTTGTGAAGAGATTTCAAATAAAAAATTGTGAAAAGAGATGAAGAGAACATCTTGTCCCCTCCTCCTCCACATAAATTAGCATTTTTATTGTTTTACGCTATAGACTCCAAACTAAAGGTGTAGAACAGTCAGTCCTTGGCAAACACATGGAGGCCAAACTTTAAATAAATAATAATCTGTGCAGTCTACAGAAAACTAGTCTGAACGAGACTCCATGAAATAAATATAAATTCTATGCTCATTTTAGAAGTAGGGGGACTTTATTCCAAATCCTTCTCTTCAGGAATCCATAGCAGATATATAATGTACTGCTATGTCAGGTAACAGTGGCTCATGATGTAATCCTAGCTACTTGAGAGGCTATGTTGGGAGGACTGTAGTTTGATACCAGTTTGGACAGAAAAGTTCAGAGGATCCTTTCTCAATGGTGTGCTGAACTCCTTAACACATGCCTAGTAGTTTAGTTGTGTTGGGAAACCTAAGCTGGGCACATGGCCAAGCGGGAACAGAGAACTTATCACAAAAGTTTACCAGCACAACATTAGAGATGGAGACATAATTCAGCAGAAAAAGCTCCTGCCTACCATGCACAAGGCCCTGAGTTCCTATCCTAATAACCCTCCCCAACAAAATCATCAATGTTATATGAAGTCTTTTTTTTTAATTTTAATTTTAATTTTTTGTGAACATACTGTACAGAGGAGTTACAATTACATGGGCAAGATAATGAGTACATTTCTTATCAAGCATTGCAGCCTCCTCCTTTGTTTACCCTTCACATCCCTTCCCAGTCTCCCTTGCCACCCAATCCTCCCCTCACCCCCCTCCCCCGCACCAAAGTTGTAAAGTTCGTTTTCGACATGAAAGCTTGTACTTCTCATTGTTGCAACAGGCCCACCTGTATCCTTAAACGACTTGTTTTTTCCCATCTCCTCCACAAATTATACCTACATCAAATATAGTGAAAGCAGGGGTTATACTGTGGGGGAGGGACATACAAAGCAACAAAGAGATAATCTTATAAATGCGTTAGAAACAAATGCATGAAAGAAAAAACATTAAAATATATATTTAAGTGTTCATTTTCCCAACATCACATTATCTGACCTTTCTGCTCGACTCATACATATACTAGATATTGCAAATAAGGGAAACCATGAGACCTATGTTTCTTTGGGCCTGGATTACTTCATTTAATGTAATTTTTTCCAAGTCTTTCCATTTCCTAACAAATGGGGCAATGTCATTCTTTCTGATGGTGGCATAGAATTTCATTGTGTATATATACCACATTTAGAAACCTGCTCGATTTTGTATAACATGCTGTTAATCCAAAGCATTTTATGCTCACTTTGTGTAGGTCTCTCAGTAGTATTATCTCAAGAAACAGTTTTAGAAAAACACATCCTGAAACTTTGATTATATCAATGTTACTTGCCAGAAAAAAAAAACAATATAGTAGAAAAAAGCATTGTACAGTTTATCTCTGACTATTATGTTCATATGATAATGAAAGACAATTTTCAAACATTCACAGCTTTTCTGTGTTGTACTATGACTTAAACAGCAGGTTTTAACCAAGTCTGCACTGACTAAGGAAGTACACAAACATATCCAAAACCTATTCTCTTGCCAATACTTTATTTCCCTGACTATTCTTGTGTCTTTCTCCAGAACACTAAAATAGTTGACAATGCTAACAACTATCACCTTGAACCGTTTTCTATAAAGCTCTCCAATGACACTGGGAATTACTTATTTCACCAACCCCATGCTCATTAATCACTCTCCTCTGGGTTATTGGCTGTTGTGTCCTCTTCCATTTCTGGATTGTAATGACTGTCCAAAGATCAGGGTTGGGCTCTCTCTGCTCTCCATTCTTTTTCTGTTATGTAGCTGATCATCTCTAACAGAGTAAAATACTAGTTAATGATCTTTAAGTGTGAATTTCAGCTTCCTGTTTCGGATGCATCTCGTTGTCCTCCATTTTTAAAGATCAAATAAAAGTCATCATTGCTTCATCACTGAAAGTATTGATTTTTATTTCAATGAATTTTGTAGCCTTGAAATATTGACTACATTTCTGCTTCACTTATTATATGAAACCAACTATCAATTCCTGATTATGTATCACTCACCCATTCCTTCTGCCTGAATATTCTCTCAATTTTTACAATTGTATGTAACCTCACAAATCTACACTTTTACATATTTATCATCCTGAAATACAGAGTTCTCTTATTAGAATATCTTGTTACAAATTAGAGTACATATTTGGAAAAAATATGTATCACCAAAAATAAATATATCTTATGTTCAAAGTTTAAACATTTTAAATAATTTTCCATATTTCTGGTACCTACTTAAAGTCTATTGAAGTTACAAAATAGTATTAATATTTTTGTTTCTAAAGCATGAGGCTTAAAGAATATTCTTATTCCAATAGGTATTGTAAGACATTTTCCTTTACACCAGATATATTTAGCTAAAATTGAATCTACTCATGTTATGAATAGTGCTATAAAGCATGCATTTAAATTATATCAGTATCTGATCCCCTCCTCCTCAGTGAAAATTCCTAGAAATAGCACTTAAAGACAAAATAACTAAGAACTTTAAATTGAAAATGCTGAATCATGTGCATGACGGTTCATACCTATAATTATAAGTACCCAGGAGACTGAGATCTGAGGTTTACAATACAAAGCAAACCAGGTTAAATGTGGGGGATTTTTATCAACAATTTACCACACACACACACACACACACACACACCAAAATTGAAGGCATGGCTCAAGTAGTAGAGTGCCAACTGAGAGTGAAAGAGAATGAGGAGCTCTGACCTGAGGTGACACACACAAAAAATGGGGGTAAGTAAGAGAGATGGACAGATAGATACAGAGATAATGATAGATAGCTTAATATTGGATTATTTCACCAACACCAGAAGTACAGAGTTTCTATAAAAACTCCCCATTTATTGACACTTGTATAAATTATAAAAGCTTAGCTTGACTTTCACTACTCTAACTGCATTTCATACTATTGTATATATTTTACTGGAGTCAGTATTGTTTTCTTTTTTTAAATTTTTTATTGTGAAAATACCGTACAGAGGGGTTACAATTACATGGGCAAGGGAATGAGTGCATTTCCTATCAAGCATTGTTGCCTCCTCCTTTGTTTCCCTTCCCGTCCCTTCCCATCTCCCCCCACCACCCTCACCCCCAGCCAAAGTTGTAAAGTTTGTTTTTCAACATTACGACTTGTACAACTCATTGTTGCAATGGGTTCACCTGTATCCCTATTTAAACGGTTTGTTTCTGCCCTTCCCCTCCACAAATTATACCAATACCAAATACAATGAAAGCAGGGGTTATACTGTGGGGGAGGGACATACAAAGCAACAAAGAAATCATCTTATAAATATGTCAGAAACAATCACATGAAAAAAAACATTTGAATACTTATCTTGGGGATCATTTCACCTAACATCAACTTATCTGACCTTTTCTGCTTGTCTCAGACATATACTAGTTATTGCAAATAAAGGAAACCATGGGACCTATGTTTCTTTGGGCCTGGCCTACTTCACTTAATATAATTTATTCCAAGTCTTTCCATTTCTTAACAAATGGGGCAGTGTCATTCTTTCTGATGGAGGCAGAATCCCATTGTATATAACTATGTTTATTGCAGCATTATTTACCATACCTAAGATATGGAACCAACCCAGATGCCCCTCCGTAGATGAATGGATCAAGAAAATGTGGTATATATACACAATGGAGTCAGTATAATTTTCTATCTCTGACTTCAATATCAATCTATTCTTTCTTGATTTCAGTCTCCTTTTTATGTTATTCTTTTGCTTTGGTGTTCTATTGTTTTTCCTCTGCTTAAAAAAGCAAGTCTATTCTCCCCCAAACTCACTTACATGACACAATTGCCTTTTTCATTCCTTTATGTCTTTTCCATTCTCATGTTATTTTCAATAATTTTTATTTTTATTTAAATTTCACTTAACCTTAATTCATGTATATAAAATCTCCTAGGGTAACTAGGGTTTATTTCCTTTTCTAAATGGGCATGCTACTTCAAATATTTCAATAAATAGCATCATATAAAGCTCAACAAATATTTTTAAATTATTAAAGTTATTAAGAGAGTAGCCTATTTATATAATATATAAAATCTATTGATTACTTTTTCTTTATACTTGATAATTAACAAAATTTTATAAGATTTCACTGAGGAAAATAATTTTCCAAATTTACTATATCTGTTATGTTTTTTTTTGCTGCCTTTGTATGCTCAGAATGGTTGAAGAAGTAAATCACGAATTCTATCCTAAGCTCACCACCAAATAAGTCTTTCAATATTTCTAAGGAATATTTTGCACAAGAGCTGAAATATAAAAAAACATACCAATGTGTTCTTGGAAGTTATTAAGCGGATTATTTTCATTGCAACATTTAGTAAAATAGCAACACATTTTCCCCAAATTTATAATATCATGACTTTAGTCAAACTTGGCAGTAACTTAACTACTAATTGTAACAGATATTTTCAGTTAAAACAAAACAAGAAATTAAGAATAGAATTTGTCTTACATGTACATTTGGAGGTGAAGTTATTAATATACAAACATAGATTAATCTATAGTAGATATTAAAATATAAACATGAAGCTATGTTTTACAACATAAAATTATTTTAATTATGATTAATGTTGCTGTCTTTACTGATTTGGATAATATCAGCAAGGTACTGACTTAAATATGATTTTTTGTTTCTTTATTGCAATGAGATATTTATAGATTACTAAATTTTATTTGGTTGTATAAAAATCAAGTCAACATTGAGAGAAAGTTAATTGTCAATCTGGGTTCTCTGATAATTTTAAGAATTACTAAGTTTATATGATAACAACAGCTAAAGAATCATCCTTACCTCAGAATGAAACCAGTGGCTGTACTTTCTCAAAATAATTTCGGAAAAAAAGATTTCAGATCACATACTCTCCCTGATGCTATATAAGGTTAACTTTATTAGATTAATATGAAACTTCACAGAATGTGAAATGAATGAAAAGCAATTGTACATTGAGTACATTCCATCTTTTGCCACACATTTGTTTGATGATTTTTTTCTACTTGTTTCTGAAAGAGTTTATGAGTTTATATATAGCCTAACACTTGGTTCCATCTGTAAATGAATAGGCAGCAGCATAGAGTCATCTAGAAATGCTCTTTTTAAATGTTCAAAAATTTCTTCTGTTTAATAATGCATAGTGAATCAAGACAATCTAATTTAACCCCATGTGAACAAAAACAAGTTCCAACGGGTGAATTACCTGATAATCTGCTCCTGTGAAGATAAAATCAAGTTAGGAAATTCTGGAAGAGATCATAAAAATCATTTTTCTAAAACTCCTTAATGGATTTCTAGTTTTTCCTTTTTTTTATTGTGAAAATACAGTACAGAGGGCTTACAATTAAACGGGCAAGGTAATGAGTATATTTCTTATCAAGCATTGTTGCCTTCTCCTTTGTTTCCCCTTCCCATCCCTTCCCATCTCCCACCACCCTCTCACCCCGACCAAAGCTGTAAAGTTCATTTTTTGACATAATGACTTGTACATCTCATTGTTTCAATGGGTCCACCTGTATCGGTCTTTAAACGATTTGTGTTTGCCCTTCCCCTCCACAAATTATGCCAACATAAAATACAATGAAAACAGGGGTTATACCGTGGGGGAGGGACATACAAAACAACAAAGAAATCATCTTATAAATATGTTAGAAAAAAATCGCAAGAAAGAAAAAACATTTGAATACTTACCTTGGGGTTCATTTCACCTAACATCAACTTATCTGACCTTTTCTGCTTGTCTCATGAGGACCTATACTAGTTTTTCCTTCACACCAGTTAGTTAGGACTTTACAGTCTTATCTTTAATGGTTTATCTACCACTAAATTTTTTTTGGGGGGAGGCAGTAATGGGGCCTGAACTCTGGACCTGGGTGCTGTCCCTCAGCTCTTCAGTTCAAGGCTAGCACTCTACCACTTGAGCCACAGCACCACTTCCGACTTTTTCTGCTTATGTGGTGCTGAGGAATTGAACCCAGGGCTCATGTGTGCAAGGCAAGAACTATACCACTGAGACATCCCAGCTTCTACCACTAACTATTGAAGAACAAAAATAAAATCCTCATGAGAGCTGAAGCCCTGGTCCATGCTTTATGGAAAGGACTTTCTCTGTTCCAATGATTTTGCAATAGTTTAATGTTTGTAATGTGTTATCTCTCTAATCTTGGAAACAAACTGGGAGTTGGATTTTCTGATCCTTATTTTTGTAAATAATAATAGTAAAGCTTAGCAAAAAAAATAGCTTAAAGAAAATTTGAACAGTCTATCAGCAAGATATACGACAGTGATTTCCCTATGAATTTTAAGAAAATAGAAAATGTTCACTTAAAGCCATTATGGAAAACTAACTTTGTAAAGAAAAGAATACTTGCTTTGTGGGTTTTTTTTGGGGGGGAGAGGGATTTAGAATCTGAACAGGAATTCTTTAACGTCTTGCTATTGATCTAAATAGGCTCTGATTCCAGATCCAAAGACTGAATCCAGCCAGCACCTGTGCATGTGACCAAATCATCTGTGAGATACTTCTTGCTGCCTTGAAAGGACCCCATGCCTAGAACAGAAAGTACTTTCAGGGAGAGTGTGGCGGTGACTTGACCTATTCCCCAGCTGCCTGCAGAGTCGCTCACACACAGGTCTAAGACTGTTTGCCTATCCAAAGGAAGCTTTGGATGAATTGCTCATTCATCATCCCAGTGGCACTAATTCAGGGTTGCTCTCTGCAAGGGTGCTCTATCACTCTTCAGTAATATCAAAAAAGCTAAAGTAATACAAACAAGGCAACTCTGTCCTGAACCTATTGTGCAAGAAAGCTCACAGTGTCTGTTTGTCTATTTGTAGATTGCTATCATTCACTGCTAATGAAATGATGAATAAAGACATGTGTTAATGAGAAGTCAAGTGCACAATGAGTGTAAATAAAAGAGAACCTTCTGAGTCATGAAAAATATTTGAAAGGGATTTCTCTTCCTCTGCTTTCTCCCCAAATTCACTTTCCTCTCATCCTTCCTCCCCACCCCTGAAACGTGTTGTGGAGAATGTAAGACATTGATAATGAAGACATTTTATGTCTATAGAAACAAAAATGGTAACGATTAAATTGTGAATAAAAAGTTATTATCCTAGTCTAATGTTTTATGTGCTTGAGTAGCAACTTCCAGAATTTAAATAATGAAAGACTTGAAGCCATGGGAAAGTCATACGTTTTTAACGTAAACTGTTCCAGTAATAAACAATTTGACATTTTCTATTAATATAAGGCTAAAAGTAATATTGCTTTTCTTATTACGAGCTTCTTAATGAATGTGTAGTACTAATTCAAAATGAAAGTTCACTTTATACAATTTTTGGTTTTCATTTGGAAGAAGAAGTACCATCAAGCATTTTTTTCCAAAACTCTGTATAATTAGTATGCAACTCTCTAATTTTTAAATCCTTTGCCTGTAAAATTCCTAACAATACGCCTTTTATAAATATCAATTCTATATAGAGAATCTCTATGTTAATTTGTCAAACAAAATGAATCCATTTTGTTTGACAAAGAATATGCTACAAACTAGATTCCAGATGATTTAAATCACCAACAACTCATTTGTGAACAAATATATAAACAACCATGAACAGATAAATTTTTTATTACTTTCTACATGAAGCATTCTGCAATAGCATTGAAAAGGAAAAATAAATGATAATGTGTGGACATCTTACAAAATTACCTACTGTCACTTTAGTATGTTCCAGAAAGTCAAAATTATGATGGAGAAAACATTGTCAAGATCCAACCTCTTTACTCACAAAGCCAGAAACAGGTTTTGCAGACAGACAACCATCTCTAAATAATGGAAGGATAAAAATGAAGCAATGAGCTGTATAGAGTGCTGCCTACTACCCCCACATAATAAACAGCATGATAAACAGTACATAGTGACTTCTTACTTGGTCTGTCTCTTGTCTCTGCTACCAGACACCTGACAACTACAGTGAGACCACTACTTAAACAGAATCCTGCACACTATAGAATGTCCATTTTCTAGCTCGATATTGGAGTTATGGTTGCCATGGTGATGTATCTTTCTTTAGATTCTGTTGGATACACAAAGGCTTTGCATTTCTCTATAGCAAAAGACAGCAGCCACTCTCCTCTGTATAAAGAATCTAGGGAGAGGAATTTACACTGAAAACACCTATTTTCTGAGCCCAAATGTAAAGACCTTTAATAAATTATTGGGGTTTGGAAATTGAAGTCCTCAGAAGCAATCCCACAAGCAGTTTCTCTCTGACCACTGGTCTTCTTGTCCCCCACATTCTCCACTGAGACAAGCTGTGGAACTACTTTTCCACTTCGCCCAAGGCAGGTCCTGGAAACCAAAAACCTGAAAATGTGATTTTCCTCTGCTTTCTGCTAAGAGTTGGTCCTAAAGAAATTATCTAGCCTAACTTGATGATGATAGGACATAAAACTTGCATTCCAGAAATCATCGGGCTCTGCACCCAGAAAGAAGAAAGGCTAAGTGTGTACAGAAGCCATGAAGAACCAGAAGAGACAGGTTTAATGGGCTCCCTTCCTCAATCTATCATTATTAGCACACTCCCTTTTTGTCCAGTGATATTTCTGCTCAGCTGTTCACAGTTCATAGAACCAAAGTTCACGTAGAGCTTCTGAGTATTAAATCTGGAGGGCTTCAGGTAAAATAAAACTATGATCAAAGAAATTAGTTATGGTGTTTCTCCTGTGAATCTTCTAGTGCAAGTTTATTTCACCACATTTTAGTATTACTCCATCAGATTATTAGTGAAAGCTACCCAGATAATTCCCTTCCAGGTAGAAGAATCATAAAACCCTAGAGGATCACACTTGAACAAACAGTTAATGAAATGGACAAATTCTAGGCAAAGAATTAATGATTAAAATAATAGCAGTGTATCTTCCCTATACAGCCAGTGCCTGTGTCAAGATGAAACAAGGAAGGGAAAGAAAGATCACGTATACATACACAGGCCTCCCTATACCTGGGTAGACCGTGCAGTTGGTAAATCACTTGGGGAGGGCTGATTTGTCTTCCCATTAAGACCTCCCTACTGTATAAAACCTCAACCTGCACAGCTTCCATGCATTTGTGCTTTATTCAACTTGCCTTCTTCATGCTTTGAGGTGTAATTATGCTTTGTTAATGAATCATCCTTTTCTATCTTTCTATTCTCTGGATTTTCCACTCATAAGGCACTCATAAGGTGCTGTATTCTACCTAGAACTAAGGAACATCTAAAACATCCCAAAGCACTACCTGTAATACGACCTTCAGAATGTTCTGGAAAATACTCTGGGAAGAAACAAACATCAGTCAGGAGAGTTGGAGAACTCAAGTTTATTACACTGGTGGGTCCAGAGAACCTCCTACTCCATTGTTTGAGCCTTGACTGACAGAATCACAATAATTTCATGCTTGGGGTCCAGGTTTTAGTTTCAGATAGAGCACAGATGTTTTGAATTTTGGTTTACCCCAATGGTTACAGCATCTCCAAAGTTACTTGCAAGCGGGTTCTGGTAAAATCAAGTTGAGCTAGTTCTGATACTGGCAGGGTTGATGGAGTTCTGATACTGCTAGGTTTTCCTCATCCAGAAGAAATGGGCTTCCTAACACCACTGAGCCAGTTTTTGACTCTCAGCTCCTCTCTTATTACACTTCCTCTTCTCTTACCAATCCCTCCTTCCTTTCTTCCTATCCTTCCCCCTTTTTTTATTCACCCTTTCTTCCTCTCTTTCCTCCCCTCCTTTTCTTGCTCTGTCTCCCTGTTGTCCTCCTTCAGACTGTTCCTTCCTACCTTCATCTCATCCTCATCTTTTTCTTAAAGCAACTCACAGAAATAATTTTGTCTGTAAACTACACACTACCTACAATTATATTTAGTGATTGTTCAGTAAAGGATTTACCTCCTTAACATCTGCCATCCTAGTTTTCTTCTTTCTTACAGGATCCAGGCCTACTCAGCCACTGTACCAATCTTTCATAACAATGTGGAAAGAAAATGATTAACAATCTATATAAGTAAAGGGTTGAATAAATACAATTTTGGATTTTAGTTAGGCTTTGTTTTCAATTGCCTAAGTTATCTTCAGATTACCTTACCATAATTATAAATGTTCATTATAAAAAAAGAACTTAAAATTGGTGAATCCCACTGAATTTTTTTCATCATTAGCTATTTCTGAATATACATCTCCTGTCTCTTTGTGGTCATATTCCACCCTGGTGGAGAAAGAAAATTGGCCCATTTAATAATAATAATAATAATAATAATAATAATACACATTGGTGTGTCATTCCCTATTTCTTACATGCTCACATTTCCTCTTTTCTCTCTTCATTCCCTTAGCTGGTCACCTCTCTTTCTACTCCTTCAGTTTGGACTTTGGTGAAATGTTTTTCAAGGATGTCTTCATTGATTTATCTACACTCTTAACCCTGCCGTCCTTGACAAGAGTAGAGTTCCATTATGCTTCCGCCAGTAGCAATTGGCAAATTTTACAGTCACATTTTATCATTATTATGTAATTATCTCTATAATGTCTCTTTTCATCTCTCTGAACTACATGAAAAATAGCACTGTGCATATGCACTAGGTATGCTATAAATAATAAATTATCACTGAGATAATGAGAAAATAAATGAATAAAGATATGAATAAGTAAATGCCTTGAAGAAAATAAAAAGGCAAGCTTTGTCTTTGCTTTTGTTAGCACAACTCTTTGTTTTCCTTCATTGTAGCTTATTTGCAGTAAAAACATTTTTAATAATCTTCAATTATTTTCTAACATCAGTGAATTTGCTCATAAAGAGCACCTTTTTGCATTTTAGCTTTTATAATTGACAAGACTATGCTATTTTCAGTTGACATCATCACCTACTTTAAAGAGAAATGACTAGTTTCCACATTTCACTAACTGCTCACTGCAAAAGCACTTAGCTACATTTAGGGCTCTGAGCAGATAACAGTCAGGCACGTTCCCTGTATACACACATACAATTCATTGCAGACTCCCTTAGAAAACATATTTATCTCCCAAGCAAAGCAAAACCAATGCAAACAAAAATACAATTAAATGAAAGACCTTAAAAAATAATGAGAAGAAAAGAAGCTAGCAATTATGCTTTGATGATACACATTTATGTAGAAACTTCTCTAGGCCTTTGCCTAAGTCTTCCTAGGTCACTTTTTAATCCTATAAGAGATGTGATTTGAGGTTCTCATGAAGCTTATATACTGGCCAGGAACAGAGAGAGGGAGAGAGATAATTCATGTGAAATAGAGGTCCCCAGGTCAAAGAGCTTTGGGAGCCCATTGTAAAAGAAGATGACCTGCATCAGGAGATAACGAGTTTATAAACTAGCTCCCCAAACCTGAATATTCTCAAAGGATGAGTAAGCTTTGTAAAGCATATCAACAAAGAGAATATCATTAGAAAAGGAAATACATTGGCAATGGCAGAAGCTCCTTGTACAATATATTTTAAATCAGTATTTCACTGTGTATCATTTTTATAAGCAGAACAGTTTTCACAGAACTATCAAATGACAAAATAGAAATGGTGGTTTCCAAATTTTCTCCCACATTTTCTATAACTGGCAATAAGCACATCTAACACAGTGCTAAATATTTGATCATGGAAGACTGTTAATAGAGTTGTCATTATACAAGACTCATAGCAATAGTTGTAACCTTGGTATTTGAGATTATTCTATTTTTCTCTGTTTTTAGTTGCTTTGGAGCTCTTCTGCTGAAATGACATACACAAAACCATGCAGAAAGGATCTCTACGATTACTTTTCTAAAAAAACAATGGAATAGTATAAGAAGAAAACAAAAACCATTTCCATAATTCTCCCATCCTTTGAACATGGAAAGCTTGCCTAAAGTTTCAGACATAAAATTATGACATAAAGTTCTCTTACATGGAAGGATGACAGCTGGTCTGTATTAATCTACTATCATGTTTAGTATCTACCTACAGAGAAACAATATTCTTTTCATCCAAACCCTAAGTAATTAGAGTTATCAAAGAGTGCCCAAACAAAAACATTGGTGAATGTTTATATGTATATGTATATGTGTGTGTGTGTATATATATATATATATATAATTTATCTAAAAATAACTTCACAGAATCTAGATTGATTTGTTTGTATGGATTCTGTTTATTATGTGATATATAAAATTATTGATTTCTTTACTTATTTTGTGCTGGAAATGGGAGGATTCTGTTTAAGTTTTATACTGGATTGGGGCCTGAACTCAGGACCTGAGAGCTGGCCCTAAGAGTTTTATTAAAAGTTGGTGCCCTACCACTTCTGGCCTTTTGCTGTTTAATTGGAGATAAGAGTCTTACAGTTTTTCTTCTTGGCTTCAGATTCTGATCCGCAAATCTCAGCCTCCTGAATAGATAACATTACAGTTCTGAGCCACTGGCACTAGTCAAAGCTAGGACTTTCTAAAAATATTGAAATAAACCTCTTAGTTTCATTTAAAACTGTATGTATTTTAATATTTAATTATAAACATTTTTAACTAATTGGGATCATTGTTAAAAGAAACAGAAAACATTGTAGGATTAGAAATTCTAGACTCTAAAAATGTTTAATACATATGACATCACAAATTTTTGGGAAAGAGGCAATTTGGAGGCATACAGCATCTGTTTTGGCTTAAAACTAATAAAATTTAGTAGAAAAAATTATTACCATGGGAAGCATGACAGTTAACTTTAGATTTTGCTTAACTTTCCCAGACTTCCAAATATTTGATTTTGTAATACTCATATTTGAATGCTTCATAGGTTGCCAGAAATGATTTAGTAGGTTCATAATGTGTTTGCATTCCCCCCATAATATCAATGTGACTCTATTTTTTCTGAAAAAGTTTAGAAATTCTGTATTTTTGTGGAGTTGTACAGTTCAGAATACAAACTTCTCATGGGTACCTTGAATATTCTGTAATATTAATTAGATAATTATCTTTGTGTTTCCATCTATTGCAGCTGTTATTTCATGTCCTTACTTTAAAGATAATATATTTAGAGATTTTTTGTTCTGAGTGCACTGTGGGAGTTAGCTGCTCTTATCACCGAAACATTTCACATGCTGACTTTCTTAGGTGAATCACGAGAAAATATGCATAGAAGAAAACAGATCTGTCAGCTTAGTACTTGCATGCCCAATATTTCAATGTTACTATCCCTGCAGTTACTTACCCTAAAAACAATATATAGATTCTGCATGTGACTAAACCAACTTCACATATGGTTACATAGAGAAAAGTTTGTAAGTGAATGTCTAGTTAGAGTATATATTGACAAGGACTCAATCCATTCTCATTGCAAGGAGCTCCACAGAACATTGCAACTGTCATCTTTTTTTCTATCCACAACAGCAGCAAAATTTCATAGTACACTGGCAAAGACCCTATTACCAGTTGTAATAGTAAACAAACACAAAGTATAATCTGCAGGTCTCTTTACTGTTACTGCCCTGAGAGGAGACAGTGAGTCTAGAAGTGGAGAAAGGTATCATGGAGAGGCAGGATTCCAAGTAAGGTAAAAGGAAAAGAAGAAAGTTAAGTCACATTTTTCCCCCACAGCTATCTGATAAAGTAACTTCCCCTTTCTTCCTTCAGGCTACAAAATGCCTTCATAGGGGTGGTGAGAGTGTGGAAAGGAGAAAAGAATTGTTATTAAGGATGCCAAGGTGTTATCTAAACTAGATGTTGTCAATTATTTAAGATGACTTCTTTCAAGAGCACTAGGAGTGCCTAGTTACAAATAACTTTGTGTTTGAAATGACAGATTTTGCTTTGTTTTAAAACTACTTGTTTAAATTGAGTAGTAGAAAGAGGCAAACAACTGATACTTAAACACTTTCAGCACATAAATCTTCATGGGCACTTCTTTGGACTGCCAATAATAGAGAATAAAAGCAATAGGAATTTCTATGCCAATCCCTACTTGTAGTGATTCTTCATAAAGGAAATACATTTGTAAGAACACAAGTGAAAAACAGTAGTCTAACAGCTATTATTGGACATGTGAAACTTCAGATAGTTAATGCTTATTAACAGCATTTTTCATCTATACCTAATCTGCATTTGGTTCCACAGTGTGACTATATACATATTAAACTATCCCTTTCTGGCCAAAGGGAATATGGTCTCATCTAAAGGATGAGAATCAAGAATACTGTTTCTTTGCTTTGCTGTACTTTGTTTTTGATGCCACTACTAGGCCTGCAACTCAGGGTCTGGGTCAGATTTTTCATTTAAAGCTAGTGCTCTTTGAACACTTGAGCTACACCTCTGCTTCCAGCTTTTTGATGTTTAATTGGAGATAAGAATCTCACAGAATTTCCCTGCCTGAGCCAGCTTCAAACTGTGATCCTTTGATCTCAGCCTACCGAGTAGCTAAGATTACAGGTATAAACCACACTGGTGGATGGATAGAAATAGTTTCTCGATGATAGAGTCCAAAAGGCTGAACAGATTTTTTTTTCCCAGCTGCTCTACCTACATGATCAGGATGTGGGGGTCTATCTACACCATATTCATTTGGGAGACCTGAGCTCCTGCCCTAGAGCATTGCTCCCACCCCAAGTGACTAACCTTTCCTTTTGTTTACCTCACCACAATTAGTTCCTCACACAGTGGAAGCAAATCAGGACATTTCAACTGTTGGTAAATAAAGGGGCCGTGCATGAGTGCCTCTTAATGGCTTATCATCATGTGTAATCAAACTGAATAATTGCTGGAGTGGAGAGTTCCTATGCATTGGCAGATGCCCGTGGGCTGAGCTCTGCTCTGGAATGTCCCCACACCACGCAGGCCTGTCTATATAATGCATCAGCAACACTGGGGCTTTAGACGTGTCACGCAGGTGGGGAGAAATCAGCGAGGTGAGGTAATGGAAGTGTGCCAATGACACGGGAATGGTATTAGATGGATAGAGGGCAAGGGAAAAGACAAAGAAGCCAAGAAATTGAAGAAAACAGCTTTCACCACTAAATGGAAATTACCTTGAATGCTGCATTGCACCAGTGACTTTGACAGCTGAAGCAGCAGCACAGAGAACTTGACTAAGATATTGGCCATGCTGTTTGCTTTGCAAGGGGCTAAGTGTGGTTGACTTTCTCCTGACAAGATCAATCACTGTTCATACAACACAATGAGCCAAATTCAGGAATGTTTTCTTGGGGGAATTCATAGAAAGATTGAAAATCAGTAGACTGTTCTCATGCCTGGCTCTGCAGGGATACAGAAACGCATTTGTGAAATGACCACCTCTTTGAGAAAAAATTGTATTCATTGTACAAAATTCCATTTACTAATGTTGTCTGTTTTTGACATGTAATTCACAATTATGCCATTTGTCAACCAGAAAACAGATGAACAGATTCTAGATCATCTGAAACCAATACTTACTGTTCCCCGTTTTTAAAATTCAGTTTAAAATGGGCTTGAGCCTCATTTTCGTGCTCTGCTTCTTCCTCTAGTCTCCTGCAGAAAATGGTATGTGCATGGCAGGCTGAATAGCACTTGCTGATGATTTTGTAGTAAGTTAGTTTTGTCATATGCACATTCATGCACACACACACACACACACACACACATGTGTCAAGTGAGCCTCATTATAAGCTGGCATTCCTTGTGACAGACAAGTAACATCTGTGCTGGTTTGTCTGGAAACAACATGTCTGCTGGGGATCTTATTCAGAAATCCTTTTAAACACACTGCCTCTCCCTTTCTTCTCTCCACTCTTTGCAGGAGGATGTGAATATGAATTGAAGTTCCAAATTAACTGTTCCAGATAAAGCTTAAGATTTTCATTAATATTTAAATTGAACTATCAGACATGATGTTGTGATATTTCATAGCAACAGCTTGTACAGGGAGGTTTTTAAATATTAAGGTTTCATCATTTTTAAAAAGAAAAGAAGATTATTCTTTTTCCTTAAGTAATACGGTTGAAACTTACCTGGTCTATGTAAGAAACAAAAGCATAAAAGAGCCCACTAACCTTAGATATCTTCTCTGTCACTCATATTTCCACCTCAAATTCCAGAGCTCAATGCTTTATGAAAGACTCATTCCACCATCTCACTGTAAAGCAGCAGCATCTCTGGGTCTTTTTATTGGCTGATCCAAAATAGGCACTTGATAAGTATCTGTTTAATAGTGAACAAATACAAATTTGAGGTAGATGTGGTGGCAAACACACAAACTTTATAAAGAGCCTCAAGTCTTGATGATATTATGGTATTGACAATGTAGTCTAATAGTTCCCAGAGTGAAACTTGTGACTTCATAGAAGAGGAATGACAAGAATTGGTCTGAGTGACTAGATGTAGTAGATGATGAAGACATTGTAGAAAAAAAAAAAAAACATGATAAAGCTAGTATCTCAGGCTATTGGATACTGTTTGCAGGGCATTGAAAGGCTCTCATGGTCCATAGAAGAAGGCTCATGCTAAGGAAACAGGTGAAAAGAAACCTTGCATTCCACTTCTAATCCATTTCACAAGAGAGGTCACAGAAGGTTGCATTAGCAAGACAGTACTATTGAAATGATTATATTTAGGAGATCAGATTACCTATCCTAGTGTCCGCTTGTCTATCATTCTAACAGGAAAATAAACCTATCTAACCTAGGTAATTTAATTGGAAAAGCAGCACACTATTAACAAGATAGAGTTATGGCCACTTTTCTTTGAGCTACTGATCCTTCATGAACTTGAGCTGAATTATCTGCATCCTCTCTTGTCTCCCTGTAATTCTGCCACCTTTACCTGGATATTAATCATAGGAACACCTCTGACATCTTCTTTTTACTATATGCTTCTTTCCCAAGCTCTTTCTAAGATCCGTTTTGCTTGCACTCATAGTCATCTATTAATGAATGACAGAGGAAATTATATCTTCAGTCAGGATGTTTCCTCTGAGCTCTGGATCTTTCTAGCCAATGGCTTAATTATCATTTCCTCTTGAGCATCTCAAGAAAAGTTATGATCAGCTGAGATATTAAGCATGTATTTAAAATTGCCTGTCTCCCATTTGTAAAAACATATTCACCTTGTAGGCAGAATATTTTGTCTGCTTTCTTGCCAAGGCAAAGCGATTTATACAATAGTACCTGAAATATAGATGACACTTAAAAATATTTTGGAATGAATAAATGACTGATCATTGGTATAACACATCATTATCATTTCCAGTGGTATGCCAAATGAGTAGACTAATTTGGTTATTAAACTTGGGGGTATTACTGACACCTATTGCACTGACATTTTCCTGTTTCAAACTTTGCATTGTGGTCATATGCAGACTTTCAAAAGATCAGTGATCATAGCACTACCCTGACTGAAACACTGTCAAGGTTTCCTAATGTTTAAACAGCACATAATTACCCACCAAAGCTTGACATGATCTATCTGCTGCTGACCTTTTCCATCTCTTTGTGAGTGCTACTCTTCTCTTCACACTCCTTCTTGATCTCTCTGCAACCACCCTAACCTTGCTACTGCAGACTCCTACCCTTGGCATGTTCCTGTAACTTCTCAGGATTCCTTCTTCTCTTTACTTATTTATGTTGTTCTGTCCAATTATGTTCAGAGACACTCTTCATCAGAAAAGCCTTCTCTGTTCTTCTTGACTATGTAAAGATGTTTATAGGACTCAGACTTAACAATGTGCTGTTTTGGGTATGCTTTGTTTTACTCACATTTTTGAATATTTTTTACCATTTATATAGGTGTCATGTGTGATCCATGCACTGAACTGGACACTCAAAGACACTGAGAAACCATTGTAGTAATAAAGGTAGTATACAACTTGGAGAGATGGAAAATTACTGATTTAATACAAAATTAAGCCACATTAAGGAAAGGAAAGAAAAGCAACAGAGTAAATGGTTAAGAAAAGCAGACTGTATTATTTTAGGCAAGGGGAATGAAGACATTATTTTTGAATGAAAGATATTTGAATAAATAACACAAAAAGTAAAGAAGAAACCTTATAAACGTAGGGAAAGATTGGCCCAGAGAATATCAAATGGCAAGCACTAGAAGTAGTGATGTGATTAGTAGGTATGTTCCAACTCCAGGAAAAGCACCAACATGATTAGAAGTGATGGAGACAGTGGGAAATAAGCTAAGGATAGATACAAAGGAGTTGAAATTGTGTGAGATATGATAGGCCAAAGGAATAAGTTGATTTTTATTTTATTCTGAGTACTCTGGGAAATCTCTTTGTTGTTCGTTTTGTGCTACTGGGGTTTGAACTCAGAGCCTCACATTAGCTAAGCAGATACTTTACTACTTAAGTCACATCACCATGTCAGTCCTGGAAAAGTATTTAAAAGGTTCATAGTGGTTGATATCTGAAGACCAGGTAATGCAGTGAAAGAGGATTGAACCAAAACAGAATGTTACCATAATCAAATGAATTTGGCTGTGGCTTAATTTAGAGGAATAATGGCAAAGATAAGATGGAACTCAAATTCACTATCTATTCTGAAGTTAGAGCTAAAAAGAACTTATGGACAATTTGGATGTGTAATATGGGATTCAAAGAGTACTCTAAGGATGGGACTTGAGAAACTGTGAAACATTTTGACAATATGCTGAATTATTTCACATTGGAAGAGAGATAAATTGATGAAGATGTAGGCTTGTCATATGTGAATTCTCAGATGTCAATTGAACCTATTAATACAAACATCAAATGTCCAGTTGGATATAGGAGCCAAAATTTAAGATTTAGTAAATTTACCTATACTGCTGATTTTTAAAAAATATTGTAATTACAAAAGTGATGTGCAGAGGAGTTACAGTTACATAAGTCAGGTAAAGAGTACTTTCCCCTTTGGACAATGTCCCCTTCCCTCATTCTCTTTGTGGTGCTAATTTTAAAATTTTCAAAAATAATATAACTGAAAGTAAGATAGAACTGAAACAGAACATTAACAGAAATGAAAATGATTGTTTTCATGATAACTTAAAAAATGTTACTTGGGTTCTAACAACAGTCAAGATGGTACCAAACAAATAGGCTTCCATACAAAGCCTATGATATAAGTAAACTCTAAATAGTTAAATCAGTCTTAAGTAAAGAGAGCACCTAAACAGGTGCTAGCCGAACACTGACTCCCTTGTTTTTATTTTCTTTTGTTAACCAAGATTAACAAAAAAATAAAATGACAGCAACTTAGCCTTTGCTGTAGTGCAACACCTAGGAGATAAACTGTGTAAAAGCAAGGAATTAGGAAAGGTGAGAGAAAGTATATAATGGAAAGAGCAGCAGACAAGAAATTAGCCATTGTGTTCAGATCCCTCAAAAATACATTGGGTAACCTTGGGACAAATCCCTCATTTTCTATCTTCAACAAAATCTATGTAAAAAAGATAGGTAATATTCGTATTTTTTTCTGAATTCAAAGGAAATCATTGTCATCTTCTTGTCTATTTAGCTTCAAATGTGCTGGGTTTTGTTTGTAGTTTTACTCTATTTTAGGAATAATATCAATTCCCTTTTCATTAATTCCTCAATCTTGTCATATGTTATGAGTGCATTATTCTTTTCCTGTCAACCAAAATTAATATGTCAGCCTCTTTAGTTACATTTTGTTAAAAGAGTACTTGCATGTAAGTTTTTTTTTGCCTTGGCTAGCCATTTCATAAGAAAGAAAATTACAAGGATCAAAGACAATGTGTAAACAATTTCTGGAGAAAGGACTGCACTGCAATTTTTAAAGTAAAATTCCACAATAACTGCTGTCTACACAGACTTACTAAAGCAAATACAAAATCTTTGAAAATACAGAATAGAGGTTACATTTCATTAGTATGGAAAGGATTATATAGCTACAAAGTTTGAAGTATGTCCAATAGGTCTCCCTAGAATTCAATAATCTGCACAAAGAATTGAGATCATTTATTTAAGGAGAAGACATGCAGAATACAGATTAGGAACTCTGGATTACAGAATATACAGGATTTCTTGGCATACTTCTTTTTTGCTCCTATTTGAAAATCAGGAACTAGATGACTACAAGAGTCAAGAGAGTTTTTCTCCTCCTCCTCAGATACAGCCCTAGTATAAATGTTGATAGTCTTCATCATGTTCCATTTCTATATAACCAATAAGACTATATGACACCAATAATAGTCATGAATAAACTAAAGTTATACAATATCATTTAAAAGCTTATTTACCTAATTTAGTTCCCTTTAGTTTTCCCTCAGTTCTGTGAATTAACTTTCCCTTTCCTGGGAAATACATTGAATGTCTTGTACACATTTTCCAGTGAGTGAAAAACTTCTCACAATCTGATGATTAGAACATTAGTACTAAAGATGTTAATCGGTGTTCAATAATAATAATATACAAGTGTGAATTTGTTTAAATCAGAACATTTTGCATTTATTGACCAAAGAAAATAGTTTTTTTTCCTTCAAAAAATCAAATTAAGTGAAATAAGCCAGACCCAAAGAAACATAGGCTCCATGGTTTCCTTCATTTGTAATAAATACTATATGTCTAGGACAGTCCTAGCAGAGGATCACAATGGCTCAAAAGCTATGTATATATGACCACATAAAATGATTCTAATTGAAATGAACTCCAAGATATGGAAACAAAACAGCTTTTTAGTTGTTGTGTTTTCAATGTACTATGTGAAGTTATTTCTTTTTCTTTTCATATCCATCCCCCACTTTGGTTTATCCCCTGATGTCACTGTTGTTTTATTTTTGTACTGTGCCTTGTACATATGTCTATCAGATTTGGGGAAGGGAAGAGGAGTAACAAAATGGCAAGACAAAGGGTAAACCAATGCAACAGCGATATTCACAAGATACTATGTTGGAAATGAACTATACAATGATCAGGGGAGAGGAAGTCAGGGTGGAGGAAGGGAAAGTGGGAGAAAATGAAAAAGGGTTAATAATGTTCAACAAGAAGTGTACTCATTGCCTTACTTACATAACTGTAACTCCTCTACACAACAACTTTACAATAAGATTAAAAAGAAAATATTTTTTTCCTTAAGAACACATGAATTATTTGTTATCTAGTTTTAGACCCCTATGCTGTATAGAAAACTGTTTTTTGTAAATTTATAGCTACAAGTATGCTGTGTATGACTTATTTTTCTTTTTTGATATATAATACATATGTACTATATATACAGTATACAGACATATATAGAATATATTTAGTAATATGTTGTTTAAAAATATTCCTGTTAATTGACAAATACATGGGAGTTCTATATTTAATTGTATGAGACAATGGCCTTTGTCTATGTAACACTTGTCTTACTTATTCTTCATTTCTCAATTCTTTAATAGTTCTGATTTAATAGTTAGTAATAATTTACTAATGGTAATGATAATATTGAGGTGCTATATTTATATTTTACATGTGTCATCTATTATGTGTGTGTGTGTTCTAGTTAGACACAATTTTCTGTCTAAATCTAAACATATTCCTCATGGGAGATTATGCAGTTCTTTCTTCCTTATGTGATTTACCATTATTGATTAGATTGCTGAAGTTACATCCATTCTTCAAGTCCTAGGTAAATTGTTTTATTCTGTAAATCTTCTCTTGTCCTCCCATGAAATGTTAAGTGTCCTTTCTCCTATTGTCCCAGAGCACTTCTTCCATACACCTTGGTTCCCTGGAGAACACCTGTAGTTACATTTTTGCTCCCAAGTATCTGGTCTATATCCATGTAATAAGTTTTATTACTCATTAAATTTGAACCAAGTAGGATATTGGTAAATATTTAAAGTATGAAATTTAAAAAACTTTTAAAATCACAGATCTGCCATCATAATTGGGTTTTCAATTTTGGACAACTGTATGATGAGAATACATCATGAAGAATTAAATGATCAAGATTATGTAAAATATGTCACACCAAATCTAACAGTCAATACTTAATAAGTAATATCTAATTAGAAGTAAAGTCAGTGGTGATGATGGATCTATTAGCAGAAATCTACCACGCTGTGTGTATACTATGGCCTTCAATGTGCCTTATGACACTTGTAGTTACCCTGTTCTCTATTTACTGGGCACTCTTATGGAAATGCTAGATTCTATATTGTATGTGTGATGTAATAGCTCCTATAGCATAACTATTTTGGATTCCTTATTCTCTGGGAAATTGCAAATTGCTATTTTTCAGTGAGGAAACTGAGTTTTGGAGAGATCATGAAACTTGACCATAAATTTGTATGCATTGGTAGCTGTGAAGTATACTGTAGAAACCTGACATGTCACTTGCCAGGAGAATAGCAAGTTATTAAATCTCTATATGCCTATTTCCTCTTTTGTAAAATAAAGATAAAACAGTTCCTGTTTTCCTATTATGTATGTCATGTCAAACCTTAAAATAAAATCTAGACTATAATCAGCATTCAAAAAAAGGAAAAATCCCAATCTATTATTAAAATATTTATGCTTCAAAATAAGCTTTTGAAAATTTTGATTTGCAAAAATTTTGACATGCAAATATTTTACAAGATCACTTCATTTATCAGAATTGGTCTCCACTGTTCATCGAGTTTTGCAAGCAAGAGAAATGGAAATTTAGAGGTGGTAAATAACTCCAAGACTTCATAGTAGGCATGTATGTGAATGTATTGAGACTTTAAATTCTTAATTCTAATGTTAGACTAAAGCAGCCCTTTGAAACATTTTCAAGAAGTTACAGAAATGCTTACTAAACATATTTCACCCATTAATATCTGGTTACTACATACATATATATATATAATTATCTTAGTTATATTGCTTCTGGGAATTAATATATATATATATATATACACACATATGTATGTATACACGTTTATATGTATATATGTGTAGTGAAATAACTGGTTAATACCTGGTTACTACATACATATATTATATATAATTAGCTTAGTTATATTACTTCTGGGAATTTATATATATATGTATATATTATACATATATATTATATATATGTATATGTACATATATGTACATATATGTGCATATGCACATATGTATGATGTATACATGTTTATATGTATGTATATGTAGTGATATAACTGGATAATGGACAGTGATATAGTTCATCAATTTAAATATCATAAGGATTATGCAGATTTACCGTTCCAATAGTATGCCTTCATATCTTCTTCACTGATATACTATTAAATAGTGGAAATTTTCCAACACATTGATTTCAGTTACTAGATATTACTCTGAGCACCTCCTATATATTTGAATCATGTTATTTCCTCGATAGTACTCTCTGCTTTTACATTCTTTGTTATCTTTAATTCTGTGGGATTATTTCACTTAGTATGTAGAGGTAAAGATTTTCTTAGAAAGTTAAGCACTGTTGGAGATGTGCACATGTATCTTCTGGAGGTTTTCCTTTTCAGCATTCATGCCTCTGACTCTCTTTGGATCTCCTCTGTCCCTCTGTCTCTGGGTTAGCAATTATTTTCTTTGTGTCATTTGTTTTTAATACAATTTTAAAATTCTTTCTACTTCAAATTTGTAAGTAATTATCTCATGTTTATTTCTTACAGTTAAATATTTTATGTACTTAAAATGCATCCTAATGAATACTGTGACAGTGGTCCAATTTTAATCTTTCAGACAACTTCACATATGTTCTAGTACCACTTCCTAGGAGTGCATCTTATCTTGAATTTATTTTAGGCACTCTCCCTAACATACCTTCAATTTTCCACTGTAGTTGTTTGTATTTATAGAACTTTCTTTCTTTGATAAATCTTTCTATTCTTTTTTTTTGGGGGGGGGTCCGGTCGTGGGGCCTGAACTCTGGGCCTGGGCGCTGTCCCTCAGCTCTTCAGCTCAAGGCTAGCGCTCTACCACTTGGGCCACAGCACCATTTCCAGCTTTTTTCTTTTTGCTTATGTGGTGCTAAGAAATCGAACCCAGGGCCTCATGCATGCAAGGCAAATACTCTACCACTGAGCCACCTTCCCAGCCCCAAATCTCTCTATTCTTATAGCTTCATCAGATCATTTTAATTTTATGTGTGTTAGGTTTAATATCTGTTAGATTGGTGAAAATGTTCTCGCTATTCTTTTTTTTTATTGTGAAAATACTGTACAGAGGGGTTACAATTACATGGGCAAGATAATGAGTACATTTCTTATCAAGCATTGTAGCCTCCTCATTTGTTTCCCCTTCCCATCCTTTCCCATCCCCCCCAATCCTCCCCCCCCACCAAAGTTGTAAAGTTCGTTTTCAACATAATGATTTGTACATCTCATTGTTGCAATGGGTCCACCTGTATCCCTATTAACTAAATAATTTTTACACTATTGCAATTTTAGGAAAAAGTGAATATATAATTTATAACTAATTAACATATATGCTTCAAATGTAAAAATAAAACAATAAAATGTAATGATTCTCAATCTATTCCCACTTATTATATTGTTTTAAAGTAACTATCACTGAAAGGTTACTTTTGAATTGGTCAAGAATTCATCCAGGAACATATAGGAAAATTAGTATAACTTATTCCATTTATGCACAATAGTATACACTGTTCAGTATCGCTCATGACAATATTCTTTAGCTAGAGAAAATCTGACAGAAGTAAAAAAATATATTCTGTGCAAAGCAGTAAAGTAAATCAGTTTTCCTTCTTACTTATAACTACAACCTATGCTTCCTCATGTTTCCATGTTTGTTTCTCATTAAGAGGATAATAAGCACACAGGATGCTTCCAGTAACCACAATCTAAACAGCCCTGAGGTATGATTTTGTCCAGGGCAATTAGGTAAACTGAACACATTTGTTACTGTTCAAGAACTTCAAAACAAAATGACCCCAGTATTGCATGTAGTCAAGTAACACTACATGATGCCAATTAGATGATCTTTAGAAAGTCATCTTTGCAATTTCTTCAACATTCAAATTGCTCAGATTTCTTCTTTAAAGAACCATTTGACACTTATACCTGTACAAAGGAGTTTGTGACTGGTGAATCTCCACTTCATAATTAAATTTGAGAGGAGGGAATATAGTAGAACATAGGAGACTAATTATAGATTTTCTGGGCTTTTGTCCCTCTGCTTCTTAATGCATGATCTTCACCAAGTCACATGTAATCATGAAGCTCAGTCTTTTAACTTCAAGTTTTCTTACATGCTTAGCATTTTTAATAAGAGCAGTTTTCTACTTGAAAGCACTTTGTAATTTTTTTAAGTTTAATGCAAATTTACTGAAAAGAAGTAGGAGCTTTGACTGAAGTCAAAATGGACAAAGAATGAGGCATACTGACCATTAAAGAAAGAGGAAGCAGTCACCAAGTAGGAAAAGCCAAAAGCAAACAACAGTATTGCTCAAGATCTCACCAAACAGAAGCTAATGTTTAGTATTCTGGAATCTTTTCAATGAGTACTAGTGTTGAAGTTCCTGCAAGGTGGTCTTTAACTGGGGGGTGGCTATAAATACAAAACTCATATGAACTGGTCAAGCACCTGGATACTCCACAGAGAATCACACCAAGACAAGTGTATATTTACACACTAATGATATTACTGCTAGTAGAAAATGAAGACAACACATGTAAGTGTTCTCTATGTGGCAAGTATTTTACTTTCATTAAATTACTTAATATTACAACACTCACACTATTGCTATGTAATAGGCAATAACAGAGAAATCAAGGCATACAGGTAAAGTGACCCAAAGTCATATACTTCTTTTTATTATCTTTAAGTAGTTGTCCAAAGGAGTTGCCATTTAACAGAGTAGGTTGTGAATACAAGATATCTTGATCAATGCCACCCTTTCAACATTTTCATCCATCCTGCCCATACCCATCCCTTCCCTCACTCTTCCTAATTTTTTAGGATATACATTGGATTCTGACTCTCTTGTCTGTACCTTTTTGACTTCTTGTCCACACCTTACCCTTGACTCCATCCCACCACTATCAGATAACTAGTTCCTGGTGTTTTATTTTGCTGAACTTTGATTTCGTAAAGCATTACCCTGTTGGAGTTCTACATTAATCCACTTCTTTCAGTTAACATATTTGGATATCCTTTGCACAGCATCCAGCATATTTACTTCTAAGTTCATAAGCTAAATCTAGTTTCCACATATAAAGGAAAAATATACATCCTTTGGCTTTGTGGTCCTGACTTTCTTCAGTTAATATAATGATTTCCGGTTCTTCCATTTCTTTGTTTTTTGTTTGCTTTCTTTATTTTTCATTTATTTATTTATTTATTGTTCTTAAGATATATTTTCATTGTAATGACAGTGTACAGAGGGGTAACAAGGGGAACAAGGTAATGAGTCCATTTCTTATCAAACATTGTTACACCCTCCTTTAATTTTCCCCTACCATATCTTTCCTCCCCACCTGACCAACTCCTGCCCACTTTCCACCTGTGCCAAGAAGCCCTAGAGTTTCTCCTATACATCCCTGTAATGTTTTCAGTGTGTCTGCTTTGACTTCAATGTCTTTGATCCATTTGGAGTTGATACTGGAGCAGGGTGATATATAAGGATCTAGCTTTAGTTTTTCTACAAGTGTTTAACCACGTTTGCCAGCACCATTTACTAAAGAGGCTGTCTTTCTTCCATTCTATTTTTTTGCTCCCTTATCAAAGATTAGGTAGCTATAGGTCTATGAATTCATTTCTGGGCCTTCAGTTCTATTCCATTGGTTCTAAGGTCTGTTTTTGTGCCAGTACCAAGCTGTTTTGATTACTATGGCTTTGTAATAGAGTTTGACATTTGGTATTGACATTCCTCCAGCACTGTTCTTTTTGCTGAGGTTTTTTTTTTTTTTTTTTATTTGGGGTCTTTTATTTTTCCATATGAATTTTTGGATTGCTTCTTCTATTTCCTTGAACAATGAGGTTGGCTATTGATAAGTATCACATTGAATTCCTACATAGCCTTTGGAAGTATTGCTATTTTCACAATGTTAATCCTCCCAATCCAGGAGCATGGGAGATTTTCCACTTCTTTAGTTCTGCTTTAATTTCCTTTTCCAGGTTTTTAAAGTTTTCATCATAGAGGTCCTTCCCTTCTTTAGTTAACTCCTAGGTATTTTATTTTTTGTGGGACTATTACAAAGGAGTTGCTTTCCTGATTTCAGCCATGCTCTTCTCATTATTGGCATACAGGAAAGCCATTGATTTTTTAGGGTTAATTTTATATCCTGATACTTTGCCAAAGTTTCGAATCAGCTCAAGTAACTTGGGGGTTGAGTCCATGGGGTTCTTTAAATGAAATATCATGTCATGTGCAAAGAGGGTGAGTTTTACTTCATCTTTCCCTATTTGAATCCCCTTTATGTTTGCACTTAGTATTATTGCTCTTGCTAGTCTTTTTGATAATAAATTGAAGAGAAGAGGAGAGAGTGGACATCCTTGTCTCATTCCTGAATTTAGAAGAAATGGCTTTGGCTTGTCTCCATTAAGGATAATGCTAGCTGTAGGTTTGTAATACACAGCCTTTATTATATTGAGGAATATTCCATGGATACCTAGTTTTACCAGAGATTTCATCATAAAGGGGTGCTGGATCTTGTCAAATGCTTTTTCTGCATCTACTTAGATAATCATGTAATCCTTATCTTTGCTGTTATTGATATGATTAATTATATTCATTGATTTGCATATATTGAACCAGCTTTGCATCCCTGAAATGTACACTGTTTTATCATGGCTGATGACTTTTTTGATGAGTTGTTGAAGTTGATTGGCCAAAATTTTGTTGAGAAAGTTTGCATCAATGTTCATCTAAGAAATGGGTCAATAGCTCTTTTTTTTATGAGTCCTTGCCTGGTTTTAGCATGAGGGTTATGATGGCTTCATAGAAAGAGTTCAGTAGTGAATTTTCACTTTCAATTTCATTGAAGAGTTGGAGGAGTATTGGTGTGGAGTTCTGTTTTGAGGGCCTTGTAAAATTCAGTCATAAAATCTGCTCCTGGTCTTTTCTGGATGGGAGGTCTTTTATTGCTGTTTCTATTTTGATGCTTGATACAAATCTGTTTATCTTGGTTTAGTTTGGGAATGACAATATTTATTAGAAATTTGTCCATTTTTTCCCCAGATTCTCAAGGTTGTGAGCATAAAGGTTTGAGAAGTATTCCCGTATACTGTTCTGAATATTGGTTGTTTCTGTAGTAATGTGACTATTCTCACCTCTAAATTTGTTTATTTGGGTGTATTCTCTTCTTTTCTGATATTTGTTAAGGATCTGTCAATTGTTAATTTTTTTAAGGATCAACTCTTTGTTTTCTTGATTCTTTCTATGTTTATTGGACTCTAATTCATTTAATTCTAATTATTTCTTTCTGTCTAATGGATTGGGGTTTACCTTCCTGCTTATTTTCAAGGAGCTTCAAGTCCCTTGTTAAATTGTTGGTTTCAGATCTCTCCAATTTGTTGATTAAGAACTCAGAGTTATAAACATTCCTCTGAGTACTGCCTTTGCTGTGTCCCAGAGGAGCTGTTAATTTGTGTTCATTTTTGTTAAATATAATGATCATTTGAATTTCCTTTCTAATCTCTTCTATGACCCATACGTGGTTCAACAGTGTGTTGTTAAGCCTCTATGTGTTACAGAATTTTCTTTGGTGACTTTGGTGTTGAACTAATTTTATTGCCTTGTGGTCTGAGAGAATGCAGGGCATAATTTCAATGTTTCTGAATTTGGACAAATTTGCTTTGTGATTTAAAATATGGTATATTTTCGAGAATGTTCCATGTGCTCGTGAGAAGAACGTGTATTCTCATGCTGTTGTGTGAAATATTCAGTAGATGTATGTTAAGTCTAGTTGATCTATGCTATTGTTTAGGTCTAAGGTTTCTCTATTTTTTGCCAGGTTGACATATCCATCAGGGATTGTGGTGTGTTAATGTCCCCAACAATTATTGTCTTTGGATTTATGTGTGATTTTAGGCAAAGTAGGGTTTGTTGGATAAATTTGGGTCCTCCATTATTTGGTGAATGGATATTTAGAATTGTAATATTCTCCCGAAGGAGAGATCCCTTAATTAGTATCTCTTCTTGCTAATTTTATTTTGAAGTATATTTTATCTGATATTAGGATTGCAACTCCCGCCTGTTTTGGCCTTTGCTTGGTTTATTTTATTCCGGCCTTTCACTTTCAGAATATGTTTGTTTTTGTGGGCAAAGTGTGTTTCTTTTTTTTTTTTATTGTGAGAATATTGTACAGAGGAGTTACAATTACATGGGCAAGAAAACAAGTTCATTTCTTATCAAGCATTGTTGCCTCATCTTTGTTTCCCCTTCCTATCACTTCCCATACTTCCCCCTTCCCCCCAGTTGATCCTCCCCCCACCCCTCACAAAAGTTGTAAAGTTTGTTTTTCAATATAGAGACTTGTACATCTAGTTGTTGCAATGTTGCTTTGTATGTCCCTCCCCATGTTATAACCTCTGCTTTCACTGTATTGGATGTTGGTATAATTTATGGAGGGGAAGGGAAAAAACAAATCGTTTAACTAGGGATACAAGCAACAAGGTGTGTTTCTTGAAGGCAGCACATAGATGGATCTTGCTTTTTGATCCAGCTAGACAGTCTGCTGCTTAATTGGAGAGTTAAGTCCATTAATATTGAGAGTTCAGATGGAGAGGTGTTTAGTAGTTTTTTCCATGTTATCCATCTTTTGGGGGGCTGAGCCAAATGGGTTCTTCCTATGCCTCTTGGACTATCTCAGGGCTGTTGCTTGGGCTTTATTGTGCTCTTGTTGGTTTTCTATGTGTATGATATCTTTAAGTATCTTTTGTAAGGATGGTTTGGTGGAAATATATTGTTTCAATTTTTCTTTGCTGTGAAAGATTTTTATTTGACCTTCCATTATGAAGGAGAGTTTTGCTGGGTACAGTATTCTTGG
Source organism: Dipodomys ordii (assembly GCF_000151885.1). NCBI lineage: Eukaryota > Metazoa > Chordata > Mammalia > Rodentia > Heteromyidae > Dipodomys > Dipodomys ordii. The sequence goes on from NW_012267300.1 coordinate 2,142,602, forward strand.
TTGATAGTTGTTTGTTGTTAAGGCGTGGCATACATCATTGCAGGCTCATATTGCTTTAATTGTTTCTGTTGAGAAATCTTAAGTTATTCTGATTGGTTACCCTTTATAGGTGATTGATCTTTTCTCCTTGACAGCTTTAAGGATCCTTTCCTTAGTCTGAATTAATCCTGTGCAGATTACAATGTGACAGTGGGATGTCCAGTTCTGGTCTGGTCTATTTGGGGTTCTAAAGGCTTCTTGTATTTGAATAGGCCTAACTTTTTGCATGTTTGGGAAGTACTCTGCTAGTATACTGCTAATTAAATTTCATAGACCATTAATTTCTGTCTCTAGGTGCTCCTCTACACCCATTATCCTCAAATTAGAACTTCTGATGGTGTCTTCCAAATGTTGATTAGATCTATCATATTTCTTGGATTTGTCTTGAATAGTTTGTTATTCTTCATCTTTAATATCTAGGCAGTCTTTGATTCCAGAGATTCTATCTTCTACATGGTATAACCTATTGTCAAGACTTTCTATTTTGTTTTTATTTTATTTTATTTCTTTTCCTTCTAACTGTCCAGCTTTCATGGCTTCAAATTCTTTGTTGGAGCTTTGTTTTATATCTTGTATGGACTTCTTTACTTCCTTAATTTGGTTTTCAGTGTTAATTCTCAAATCTCTTAGTTCATTGGTTATGGTTTCATTGGACTCCCTTTCCTTCTGTTGGGTTTCATTCAGCATTCCCTTTGTGGCCTCCTTGGATTCCTTCAGCTGTTTGTGTCTGGATTTCATGAATGCCTCCATTAATCTTTGTCTATTCTCATCCTGCTCACATAACTCCTCTATTAATCTTAGATTAGCCTCATCACTCTTATGGTATTCATGTATTAATCTTTCATTAACCTCATCACACTTGTGATATTCTTATATTAATATTTAGTTAGCCTCATGTTCATGATATTCCTGTATTCAATTTTGGTTAGCCACATCACACTCACAATATTCCTTTATTAATCTTTTCTTAGCCTTATCGAACTCATGCATTTCCCTATCACACTCATTTCCCTATCACACTCACATGAGACCTTTGCATGCTTTTAAACATTTCATTCAGCGTGTTTACCAGTAGTGTTTGTTGAGCATTTTGGGAACTCTCCTCTGGGTTATTCATTGACTACTCTGTTGGCTGATTGTATAAGCAGGAGTTGAAATATCTGGACTTGCCATTTTTTTTTTTGTTTCTGCTTGTTATGACCATTTGGGTATGATAGCCAAGCCAATTCTAAGCTAGAACACTATTTTAAGGAAAGTATCAACCAGAGCTTTGTAGTTTCACATATTGTTTGATCCAGTCAAAATGGATACAGATACAATCTAGTTCAACAGACACAATCTAGTTCAACAACAAACAGCTATGGATCAATGGACAAAGAAAAATCAAAGAAGGGGTGAGCAGACCAGAAATAAATAGGTTTAAGGAGAATTGTGAGGAGCAAATAAGATTGATGAAACATAGGGCAGGAAAGTGAGAGAGCAATTCAGAGAAAGGGCAGGGATAGAAGGAAAGGAGAAGAGAGATAAAGAAAAAGGAAAAATAAAATTTAAAATGAAAACTTAAAAATTGTATATGTATAAAGAAATAATTCTACAATTAATGGAGTTAAGGCTGAGAGTTTGTAAATTGAGTAATAAATATTTGAATGAAGTATGCACACCATGAAGGAGAAGATCTAATAATCGAAGACAGGTATATATCTGGGGATGAATAGAATAGAATTAAGTAGTGCAAAAAAAAAGGACCAAAAGGAAAAGAGTATAAAGAAAATATTTTTTAAAAAAGAAACAACAGCAATAACAGCAAAAATAAAAACAAAAAACAAACCTAAAATAAAAATGAAAAAATAGACAACAGTTTTAAAAAAATTACATAGGAAAAAATTGTTTGAAAATTTTTTTGGGGGTATGTGGGCAGATCTTGTGTCTCCCCTGTGTCTGTAAACAGTGTATTGGTGGAGTCTCTGGTTTGCTTCTTCTATTTAGTTATTCTGTGGCATGGTTGGTTTCTTACATAAGTTTGTCTGATCAGGATGAAGGAAGCTCTGCCTTCCTGTAGGATTTATGTCCCTCCTCCCAGGCTAGTTCAGTGGGAGGGCAATCTGCTTTGAGTATCACAAAAGAGCAAGGTAGCTGTTTCCTCTAGCTTGAAGTTGCTCTGTGGGATGCTAGGTTGTAGGTAAGGCTGTAACCTGTCAGCAATCAGTAGCTTTACCCTGATGGGCTAACTTCTGAGAGTCTCAATCAACGCCTCTGGAGCCAATCTCAGGATTTACATGTAATAAGTTTCCAATTGCTCTGGAGTTGCTTCCTGTGCAGAAGCTGGGTAGGGTAGCCTCTGGCTCTGTTTACCCACTAAACAGAGTCTTCCCAGTCCATGCAGAGCTGCTGCTTGGGAGAGGCAACTCTCCCCAAGGTTGGAGCTGAGCTCTGCCACAGGTCAGATCCTTTTGAACTGTTGAATGACTCCTATTGTCTTCTTCCCAGGCCTGAGTTACATTATCTGCTCTAGCTGGATCTCTGTCAGTATCAAAGGTGGAGTTTTTTCTGGTGGTGGGGGAGGGGTTACCTTCTGTGAGAAGGTAGTGAGGATGTCCTGGGTGTACTCACAGCTTTCTTTTGCTTTCCTGGCCTTCCATGTCCACAGTTTGGCACTGTCTGTTGTCAGCCCAATGAAGATTTTGGTTCCTGTCAGTTCATGCTGGTGGTGAGTAGAAGCCACTTGTACTCTGCCTGTGGTGCCTTTATCCCTGGCTCTCTCTGTCAATATTTGACTAGTGGCAACATCCACCTCAGCTGCTGCCACCATGAACCAGGGGATTTCAATCTGTGTCCTTAACTAGGGTGCCTGAGTTTTTCCTCTCTGGACAACTCTCTTTATTATGATAACACACTTGGTGTGACTCTCTAGCCTTAGACTTTCCCACTGGAATCCTAATATTGGCTTCTACAGCAGAGCTTGCTTAGTCCCCAGCCTCTCCTCCTCCATCTTCCTCTCCCTCTCTCTCTTCCATTTCTTTATAAATGATAAAATGTCATTCTTTCTAATAGATGAGTAAAATTCCATTATATATATATATATATATATATATATATATATTCTTGATCCATTTGTCCATTGAGGGTATCTGGGCTGATTCCATACCTGGGTTATATTGAATATTGCTGCAATAAAAGTGGTTGTGCTGGTGGGTTCACTGGATCCTAGTTTGTAATCTTTGAGGAAAATACCCAGGATTAAAATTGCTGGATCACAGAACAGTTCTACATTTAATTTTTTGAGGCTCCTTCACACTGTTTATATCTATATTTTTATTGTAAATATACTGTACAGAGGGGTTACAGTTACATGAGTAAGGTAATGAGTACATTGCCTATTCAGCATTGTTACACCCTACTTTGTTTTTCCCTACCATCCCTTCCCTCCCCACTTCCCCAACTCCTCCTTCTCCCTTCAAGTTGTAAAATTTGTTTTCAACATAGTGCCTTGTACATCTCATTGTTACAATGGGGCAAGCTGTATCCTTGTTTCAACATTTTGTTATTTCCCTTCCCCTCCCCAAATTAGAAAAATGTATATACAAGATGCAGGATATCAGAATCAAATACAGTGAAAACAGGTGTTATACCATGGGGGAATAATGGGGTATATATGTGCATTGGAATTTTATGCCTCCATGAGAAAGAATGGCACTGCATCATTTGTTAGGAAATGGAAAGATTTGGAAAAAATCTTATTAAGTGAAGTAAGCCAGACCCAAAGAAACATAGGTCCCATGGTTTCCCTTATTTGCAATAACTAGTGTACGTCCTGAATAATCTTACAAGACAAGCAGAAAAGGTCAAAAGCTATGTACATATGACCATATAAGATGATGCTAAGTGAAATGAACACCAAGATAGGGACATAAGAGGTTTTATCTTTGTCGCTGTTGTTTTTAATGGACTGTGTGAATTTTTGTTGTTGTTGTTTGTTTCCTTTACACTGTTTTCCAGAGTGGTTGAATAAGTCTACATTATCAACATTGTATACATTAGCAGCACATTAGTTTTTTTTCTTTTGGCAGAATCTTCACTGGCATCTGTTATCATTTATTTTATTGATAATGACCATTCGAACTGGTGTGAAGTGGAATCCCAATGTTGTTTTTATTTGAATTTTCTTTATGGCCATTGTTGAGCATTTTTTCATGTGTGTATCAGCCTCTTTTATTTCTTCTTCTGAGAAGACCCTTTTTAGTTTATTATACCCTTTATTAATTGAGTTGTTGGTTTAGTGAGGATTTAATTTTTTAAGTTCTCTATATATCCTGGATATATAGTGTCTGATGTATAGCTGGCAAAAATATTCTTCCATTTCTTAGGCTGTCTTTTTAGCTTGTTGGCTACATTCTTTGCAGTGCATAAACAGTTTAGTTTGATGCAGTCCCATTTATCAAGTCTTTCTTTGATTTGTTATCTTCTGGATCTTTACACAGAAGTTTTCTACATAGAGTTCCCCTACCCCTTCCTGTAATAGTTTTAGGTTTTCACATTTTAAAGAGATGTATTGTAAAGGTGATATACAGAGTTGTTACAGTTACCTATACGTAAGGTAATGAGTACATTTCTTGTCAAATTTGTTACCCCTCCCTCATTTTTCTCCCACTTTCGTTCCTCTGCACCCCCCCATTTGTACAGCTCATTTCCAACATATTGTCTTGTGAGTATCTCGTTGCATTAGTTCACCCTTTGTCCTTTGTCTCAACATTTTTTTCTTTCCCTTTCCTTTCAGATAAACATATATACAATATCCAGGGTACCAAAATAAAATACAGTGAAAACAGGGGAAAAACATAGAAAAAAAACACAAAATAAAAAAGAAACCACATAGTTCATTAAAAACAACAACAACAAAGAGAAACCTCTTGTTTCTATGTCTTGGAGTTCTGATCACAAATAAGGCTATATACTAAGGCTAGCAGCACAACTATGATTAATCACAGCATTATTTACCATAGCTAAGATATGGAACCAACCCAGATGCCCCCAGTAGATAAATGGATCAAAAAATGTGATGTATTCATATATATGTGTGTATATGTATATACATATATATGTGTATATACATATACACATATATATATATATGAATTATATATATGAAATATACACACACACACACATATATATATATATGAATTATACTGCACTGAGTTGTGAACAGATTCTAATGTTAATAATATACTGTGTTCATGTTGAGATTTTGAGTAACCAAGGTTTTAATATGCTTATGGCCCTAAAACCAATACTTTACTGATATTGAGTGACAAATACAACTTCATATAAGTACAGAAATTTTCCTTGTACTTCTTAATATATATTTTTATTGTAATGATACTGTACAAAGGGCTTACAGTTACCTAAGTAAGGTAATGAGTACATTTTTTATTGAGCATTGTTACCCCCTGCTTTGTTTTTCCCTTACCATCCCTTCCCTTCACACCTCCCCAATTCCTCCCTTCAAACACCCCCCCTCTGATAGAGTGTATTGTACATCTCATTGTTACAATGGGTCAACCTGTATCCTTTCATTGTATCTTAAATGAAGAAATGCTGGGTTTATTTATGCTGATTCTACTTGTGTAGACACACCTAAAATCACTTGCCAAGTCAAGAACACATAAATGAAATGCACATCATTTTTTTGTCAATTGGGATAATGTGTTCTACACATTTATTGACAGGTTACAAATTATTCTCAAACTTTAATACATTAAAAATACTTTCTTTTTTTCTTATTTTATTGGTCAGGAAGTCAGCAAGACCTCAGTCAGCATTTCTCACATATACATACACACACACATATGTATATATATGTGTGTGTGTGTATATACATGAATTCTATGCTTCCATCAGAAAGAATGACACTATCCATTTGTTAGGAAATGGAAAGACTTGGAAAAATCATATTAAGTGAAATAAGCCAAACCAAAGGAAACATAGATCCCATGGTTTCCCTCATTTGTAATAATTACTATATGTCTAGGAAAATCCTAGCAGATAAACAGAATAGACAAATAGCTATGCACATATGGCCATATAAGATGATGTCAAGAAAAATGAACTCCAAGACATGGTTTCAGATCTTACATTGAAATCTCTTCCATTTTTTTCTTGATACTGGTGCAAGGTAATATATAAAGATTTAGTTTCCATTTTCTGCATATGGCTATCAAGTTTTGTGAGCATAATTTGTTGAAAAGTTTTTTATTTTGCTTTTGTTTTTTTTATTCTAGCTAATATGTTTGATTCCTTTTCTGGATAATAAATAGCTATCGGACTGTGGATTCTTTTTTCTGCCTTTTCTATTCTCTTTCATTGGTCTTCAAGTATATTTGTGAGCCTCTACCAAGCTGTTTTCATTAGTATGGCTCTCTAATAGACTTTGAAACTTAGTATTGTTATTGCCCCAATACTATTCTGCCTGCTAAGGATTGCTTTTGTTACTGAGGTCTTTTATTGTCTAATCTGAATTTATGGACGTTTTCTTTATCTCAATGAAGAATGAATGATGATGAGATTTTAATGGATATTGCATTGAATTTGTAGCTTACTTTGGAATGTATTGCCATTTTCACAATGTTAACCTTTCCAATCTAGAAATATAGAAAGTCTTCTCATTTCCTTAAGTCTTCTTCAATTTCCTTCTTTAATATTTTGAAGTTCTCACTATAGAGTGTTGAAACGGGGACTAGAATCCAGCCATCTGAACATTTACCATGTAAAATGTCTTTAGCCATTATGGGTTTCTTTTGTGTCTTATTTTCCTTGTAAAGCTGTTCTCCCACTTAAATCACATACTTAATGCTGTACAATTCTCTTTTGTGCTAAAAATATAGCTAATACTTCTGGTTTATGAACCTTTTATTTAGCACTTGATAAAAGAATTACAAGTACCATATGTGTTGACTCAAGTGTTTGCAACCTGAAAAACATTTGGATCAGGTTGGGGATCATAGTTGAAGTGGGTCAAAAGATGAAGTAGGGATTAACATTTAGCTTTTAATTATGGCTATATGGAGGAGTAAAAAGAAAAAAGCCACTTTCCTTTATGTTATCTGCAGAAGCACAAATTGTATACATACATCTTCCAAATTTACCTCAGAGGAGACATGAGGTCTTCCTTTCTCTTTCTCTTTGGCTGTTTATATTCTAAATTTTTCTATGCTTAGGAAATATCCTATTTTAAGACTCTTGGAAAGAAATAGAGCCAAAATATCACCCCTAAATCTGAAAGCAGCAGATGATTATTTTCACAGCCTCTCATGCCCAAGGAGTGTGTCCTAGGCTCTCCCAATCATCTGAAGCTTTTTCAGACTTCAGATGTGATCTGAGAAATCCACTCTCCTTCCATGTTCTTTATCATGGTCATCTCTGGACATCTAATCCCTTATATCAAACTTGCTAAGGGCTGAATTCCAGAAAACAATGTTCAACAAAGATGGCATTACATGTTCCAAGAGGTTCAATTTTCCTTTGTTAGTTCTGGCTTTGTTCTGTGCCATTTCAAAACTGGTTTTTTAGCTTTCTAATAACTTTCAGTGTAACTCAAGCAGAATAGGATACATTGATTCTGCCTAACTCTAATTTTGTTCTGTTACTTACAATAAGTGTCTAACACCACTCTAACTCTGAAAGAGACCAGATTTATAAGCATCCACATATATTCATTTACCAAACACAAGTACCTACCTTAGAGTCAGTTACCAAACTACTTTTAAAAATGTTATCAAATTGGCATGTTTTCTTTATGCCTAAAAAACTTTTCATATCTGGTTTATAAGACAATTTTCCATAATTTCCTCCTCTTGTGACTCTGATATTGATTTCAAATTAAAAAGATTACATATCCAATCAAATATAATCACTACCTTACAATTTAAGTTATTCTAATTGCACATTACATGTAATGCCTATAAACCTCAATTAGACAAAGGACAAAGGGCAAACCAAGGCAATAGCAATACTCACAAGCCAATATGTTGGAAATGGACTGTACAACTTTAAGTGTAGGAAAGGGAGAAAAATGAGGGAGAGGATAACAAGCTCAATAAGAAATGTACTCACTACCTTATGTATGTAACTGTAACCCGCTATACATCAACCTTGACAATAAAATTCATTTGTTAAAAATACCTCAATTAGTTCATTGGACCTGTCATTGTTACCTTTGCTGTTTAAATTGAGGAAACCTAGACATTTTGATTGGGAAAAGTATCTACAGCATTCACCTATCCACACTAAGCCAAGGTAGTCAGCTAATATATTTCCCCTTCGTGTTTGTCTTATGTACAAACATTCTCAGCACAGGAATATATTTTCCCATTTCTCCAAAATACAAGTCATGGGCAAGAACATATTTTCTCTGGTTCCTTCCCTCCCCATAGTTATATCTCACAGTACTAAATTTCTTTTGTTTGAGTAGGAATACCTTTGCTTAACAAGTTGGATTCACCATGATTTTATTGAAATCTTATTCCTTTCTCTTCTAAAAATGTTGTTTCCTTTCTTGGGCACAAACACTCCATGTTTTCTTGGAAAACTTTTTTTTAATTTTATTTTATTTGTGAACATACTGTACAGAGGGGTTACAATTACATGGGCAAGATAATGCATACATTTCTTACCAAGCATTGCAGCCTCCTCCTTTGTTTACCCTTCCCATCCCTTCCCATCCCCCCCCCCCCCCCCCCTTTTTCCCCCCCCCCCCCGCTATTTAAAGTATTTTTTGATCTTATAAGTGCATTAGAAACACATGCATGAAAGAAAAAAAATTAAGATACATATCTAAGGGTTCAATTTCCTGACATCACATTATCTGACCTTTTCCACTTGACTCATACACATACTAGATATTGCAAATAAAGGAAACCATGGGACCTATGTTTCTTTGGGCCTGGCTTACTTCACTTAATATAATTTTTTCCAAGTTCTTGGAAAACTTTTTATCTTGAAAGACTACTACACTGATAAATGTATCTTCAAATTACAAAAATATAGGAATCAGCCTGAAGGATTTATCACATTATCATCAATACATTTTTCTCATTTCTAGCAACCTAAAAAACTGAGCCTTCCTGTGTTATATATGATGCTTTTGTTTTACAATCATAGAAAATATCTATCTCTAAAGTATCTAGGTTTAAAGTTATATGTCTTAAGAAAGTCAGAAAGAAAGAATCAGCCTTGCCTTAAAGATGGACTAAAATCAAAGATGACAGTGCTGTGCAATTCCGGGAAAGACCCTCTCAGCATTTCTAATCTGTTGTACTTCATAGGCATTCTATATCCTTCTATTGCTCTGTGAAGGCTTTGTTGTTTTTGTTTGTTTGTTTGTTTGGTGCCAGTACTGGAGCTTGAACTCACGGCCTGGGTATTGTCCCTCCATATGTTTGATTGGGGCTAATGCTCTACCTCTTGAGCCACAGCTCCTTTAACAGCTTTTGGAAATCTATTGAAGATAAAAGTCTCACAGACTTTGCTGCCCTGATTGATGTCAATGTTCTTCAGATCTCAGCCTCCTAGTAGCTAGGATTACAACACCCAGCTTGTGAAGGTATTTTCTAATTCTCAAACTACCCAGAATAAGATTTTCATGGAAAATAACTTCCAAGTTTCAACTCCTTTGCTAAAAGAATATTCAGAAACAGATAAAATACATTATTCTATATTATCAATTCTTAAAAAATTGTAAAGCTCAACATGAATAGATAGTTGACTCTTGAACAATACAGATTTGAAATTCACAAACCTACTTATATGCTAAGGTTTGTATTGAGATTTGAATTAAGTTGAAAAAAATTGCAGGAAAACTGCACATATAAATAGAAAAAAATAGAAAATGATATTTGATTCATGTGTAAGTTATACATAGAACTCAGTCTATATTATTACTTGCTACCATAAAACATACACAATTCTATTATTAAAAGGTTAAAATTTATCAAAATTTATAGACACTCTTAAACAATCCATGATGCCATTCTCTGTGGAGATAAATATAAATAAACATAAAGGTTCAGTATTCAATCACAGCTGCATAAATAATGATAGTGTGTTCTGTACTACTGCAATGATTTTATAGCCACCTTTGTGGCATTATTTGGATGAGTCCAAGTGTGGAGTATCCACTTAAGTGTCATCTTTTCTTGCATGATCTCTTGCTGTTTGGGGTAAATTTTTCACATAGTATATGACATATAAAGTAAGAGTTTTAACTATAGGCCATTAGTAATTAAGTTTGTCAAAAGGAACGTGTGGAGTCAATTGGTGGTATGAAGAATATAGCATATTGTGGACCCCAGAGAGCCCACCAGCAGTCCCACTGTTACTACGTTCTTGTCACTATCACAGCAGAGAGCAATTTCTGTCATTATAACTATGAAAAGCTAAGCTGGATAAGCAAACATCTGCTGTCCTAACCCTGGAAACAAAGACTAGCATCACAGACAATGGCACATAGAATATGCAGACTTTCCTGGGCTGTATAGTGGGGGGAAGGAGTTAATCAAAAGGAAGATTTGAGTAACAATTAAATTTTTCAATGTAAACACACACACACACACATACAGGTTCATTACTCAAAATACTATCTTCAAAAATGTATTTATGCATCAGTGTTACAAAGGAAAACTACTCTCAAAAGCACCTTTGTAATTTAAGAGATAGATTATAAAATCTGATATTGAAAGAGAATATATGAAAAATAATATAAATTAATTAATTAAAAAAGAAAAAGAATATATGTAAAAGGACAACTGTTGAAAGCCTTGGTGAAATTTCAGTTCAAGGCAGTAAATGTCCAGAGTATTCTTGGTGTTGTTGGAATCTTCTACATAACTTGAATAGTGAGAATAGGTGAAAGAATAAGAAGATTAGAGAATGCTCTAGTGTCCACACCTTCCACAATGGAAGATTTCTTTCTTAATTTTATTGATGATGAGTATATTGATTCCAATATTCCAACATTCCTAAGCAAAGTGTTCAGTACAGGGTTCAGGAGGATGAGATCCACTGAGAAGAATATCAAGATTATGCAACACAATTGTGGAGAGGCTTCTCCTCAAAGACCACCTAGAAAGGACACCAATGAAGATGGTAAGAAATTTAGGAGATGAGTTCCTTGTCTGTACTGCTACCTCCTTGTCTGTACTGCTATAAATTTAATTATCAAGGAAAAAACAAAGGAAAGCTTTATTCCTTCACAAAATGGCCAGAAGACAAGAGAGTCCACCAAGGCTGAAAAGGTTGGGTCTGAGTTAACCTTAGAGACAATACACACACAGACACACTACACACACACACTCACTACACACACACACACACACACACACACACATCAACATACACACATCAACATATACACACAGACACACACACATCAACATACGCACACACATCAACATATACACACAGACATATTGGCTTTTATTTTTGCTTTTTAAATTTATCATAAAGGTGATGAAGCAAAGGTTACAGTTACAAAAGTAAGATAATGAATATATTTCTTTTTAAACATTGTTGTCCCCTCCCTCATTTTCTCCCCCTTACCATTCCCTATTCCCTTTCCCCCAAATTATAGTTCATTTCCAACATAATGTCTAGTGAGTATCATTGTTGTATTAGTTCTTCCTTTATTCTGCTGTTTCTGTGAGTCTCTTTCCCTTCCACAGATCAGATAAGGAATAGGTACAGAAAGCTAAAACAGAAAAAAAAATAACTGCATGCAGGACATAAAAAGAACCTCTTTTTTCCAATTCTTGGAGTTTGTTTTGATATGCTTCATTATATATGGTCATATGCACTTAGTGATTGGGCTATTACGATCCCCTACCAAGAATATCATAGACATATCTAGTTGTTACAAATAAGGGAAACCATGCAACCTGTATTTCTTTGGTCTTGGCTTGCTTCACTTAATACAATTTAATGCAAATGTTTCAAAGTAAAGACTGCTAATGCAACAAACACACCTCTCTGATTTAATACTCACACTTACTACTAGCTGTTGAAAGACTTTCAACTGTCACGATATAATTTTCCAACACAACCTGTAAATTGCCTTATATTCTTCTTCCTGACCCACCTCATCCATTCCTATTGACTAAAATAGATCCAGAGTGAATATTCAATTAGTAACTGGCACTATATTTTATCAGTAAAACTTCTTAGTTCTTTATATGATAGAATTAAGATGTTGATGAAGGTTGACAATGAACATTATTAGATCTAGACAAAATTAGAGTGGGTAAATAATGAATGAGAGAGGGCCCACGCCTGGCTGTTTGAGAAAAATACAATACAAAGCTTTCTCTAGACCCACAGGATATTCATTTGCACACCTCACACATACACATACTTGGGAGCAAAATTATATTTGAAATGCTTCTTCAGCAATGACAGGAGCTGGCACCAACTCTCACCTGAGTTCTTCAAGGATAATGAACATTTTATCCAAGTTGGTGACTTAAATCTCCCCCATCTTGCCTTTTGAATCTTCCTATTTGGGGAGTGGTAATGCATACCAGAACATGGAGGAAGGAGCAGGAGGATCCCCTAAATTCCTGGTCCATCTGGGTTACACAGTATCACCATCTCAAAACAATTCAAATACAAAAACACTTACATAAAACAGCAACTTCTTGGTTTACTAGGACATGAATTCCTTTTGCAAGATTCTGCTGTTCCCATATCAATATATTTTTTCTTTTAAAATTAATTTAGGAATATTTTTATCTGATATTGGTAGTTTTTTACTTATGAGAACTCAGAGAGTAACATAAAATGAACAAAAAGTTGTGTCCACTAGATTATGTTGTGTTAGAGCTAATCACAAAGCACCAATGAATCAGATCTGACTTTCCTATTACTTTTTCTACCTGCCTTAACTCTATACTCAACAAATTACCTTGTTTATTTAAATTCTACTCTACTCTATAGATTGATTGGACTGTCTCAATATTTACTGAAAATATTCCTTCCTTCACCTTTATTTGCTCTCATTTTCATAAATTCTTAAGTACTCTCCTGTTTTTACTACTTTTCCTCCCAAAGCTTCGAAGAGTTTGATCACACCATTTCTTCCATTTTGTCTAGTTATGTATCCAAACTACATTTATAACATATGATTAACTCTTCAACCTACTGTATAACATCTTAATGATCTGATTCCAAACTGCCTCCTTAATTTCACACAATATGTTATGTGTTGAAATGTTTTCTTTTCAAATAATATGTGTTCTTACATACCTATAACCTTCAAGGTTACTTTGGTCTCAAAATTATGTATATGTCCATTTACCATCATTCATTTCCACCCCTGAATGTTTTCATTATCTAGTGATTGTCAATACTGAAAATTCAGTATAATAGTGCCTCTTATGAAAACTGATCCCAAGATGCTCATCATCCTATACTGATTAAATTCCTCTCCACTGAGTTTCAAAGTACCTTGCCTTTCTTTGTTCTATTTGTTTATTATATGTAGTATATTCAATCATCCTTTGCTCTTAAAAAGCCTACCTTTCTTACTATGCTCTGGAATAATGTTTGTTTTAGCATCGTAGATATTACCAGAATTTACAACATATATACATATGTACATATGTATATACATACATATACACATATATACATGCATACATATATATATATATATATGTGTGTGTGTGTGTGTGTGTGTGTGTGTGTGTGTGTGTATGAGCTTGCCCATATTCTTACTTTGGATGGTAAAATAAAGACACATTTAAGATATATTTGGAGAGAGTTTTGTTCTTCCTTTTAATAACTAAAATGCCCAGCTGCATCAGTGAGCTCTCCTCTCCTTTATCACCTCAAGTGAAGGCTCATGATGTAAGCTGAAAAGTCTAGCAGGAAACCTCTCAGTATGAATGCTACAGTCCTTCATGAAACCTAACTACCTGGAAATAATGTGCCAGCAGCTTCTCCTACCTCCACCCTCCTCCACACATACCCTTTAGGCCTACTTTAGCAAACTCTGTGACTTGTAGAGACATCAGAGTTGTTATATAATAACAGGAGTGTGAACTCAAAGCTAAATCAAGTTTAGCTTTGAATATAAGTCATATGCCCATTTCACTGGCAATATTAATCATCTCTGTTCATTAATAGAGCTCATTTCTCAATTGAATTAAAATCAGAAAGAAATGGAGGTGGAAATTAGTTCATTCAGCACAAATTAGAACAACGGATAACACTTAAACATGCACTTTTAAGGGAGGAAAATGTAACTAGATAAAAATAACACCGATAATAATAAACCTATTTTAAAATTTTTCTTCCATGGCCAGATATAGATTTGTAATTTCTGTTTCAAAATAACCAAGCTCCCCAACCGACAGAGCAGAGATTTGGAAATTTACAACTCTTTAGATGAAGCTGGAAAGAATTAAAGAATCCTTATTACTCACTGCAGTCAATACTCAACTTCTACTTGCTTTGATTTAAAGAGTTAATTTATCTTTGTGAGGGAAAATCTTCAATACAAAATCTGAAATTAATTAGAAGTTGAGTTAGAGGAGACTGGATTAAAGTATTTTAAAATAACCATTTGGTTGGAAAGTGAACTCTCTGTGGCCTTTACCAGAGTTATATGATGTTTTAAAAAAATTGAGTAGAAAATTAAAAGGAAAATGTTCTACCATTTTTCTTCAGGCACATAGACACCATTATCCTCTATTTCTCTATAACCAAGAGCCATTTAGTTTTTCCAATAGATATGAAGTGAAATCACTTTGGAGATAACTTTAGAGTAGCAAAATCAAAGGGAACCTAGCAGGTAGATAAATGGAGCATTTGTCTGTAGCAAGAGAAGGGCATTGAACTTAGTCAGGGGAGACTTGAACTAAAGGTGACCTATGCAGAGTTAGTTATGTCTGCAAGATTAAATTTCTCCACCATAAAGTGAAGATGATAATACAATAGATTCTTACACTGTACTGTAAAGACATAAATGAGAACATTATAAGAATCCTATCTTAAAATACTCACAACAGTATCTTGCATATGATTAAGAACTAGTACCATAAGGGCTAAAGAGAGAGTGACCTCTTTCCTTTCTGTCCTGAATATCATTGTTGTTAGCTCTATAACAAAGGACAGGTTAGTACGAGAATTGCAATAAATTTATTTCATTGAAAGTTGACATGTATAGGAACTTTCAGAGCTAAGGCCCAAAATAATGGAGAAAATTCCCTACTTTTAGGCTTAGATTCAATGAAGCATAGATAACCATGTAAAATTATGATTGGATAAAAATAATATGAGTGAATGATATAAATGAAGGATGGGACTGAGAAAGCAAATCCAGAAAAGTTCATTGTTCAGGGGGTCTTCTCAGCCTCTGTGCAGTACTCTTACCTCTTCTGATGAGGCAGGATCTTTTCTGAAATGGGGGGTTTTATGATCTATTATTACTAAAGTTAGGTCAGAGAATTTCTTTATAGTTAACTTCAAGAGAGAAAACAGGAGATTAGAATAATATTTTTTAGTCTTTATGGCTTTCTTTAGAGGTAGTATTCAGGTTTCTATGATGTGGCTTTGGGAAAAGAAATGCTCATTTCTATGTCTTACCTTGTAAAGAGAAAAGAGAGCAGGAGACAGTAAGACAAGAGAAGGTAAGAGAGAGGATTACTTCTGAGAACTTCAATATGGGATATAAGTTTCTGAACCCCGGAGTGATAATCACAAATACTTAGAAAGTAGTTATAGCTTCAGATATTAATAACTGAATACTTTACATATACTAACCCACAATTGTCTGGGGTACATACTAAAAACTAGCTATGTTTGTTTTCTTTGCCATATTCCTTCAAATTTTATACATTCATATGCTCCATAAACACATTTTTCCTTTTATATTCCTACTTCCATTTATTCTGCAGATATCTGAAGACCAGAAATCATGCCTTTAAAAAGTAATTATACTCCATAGCCTCCAGAGTCTCATCTTTTCATAAAACAATCACACATATACACACACACAATGATAGAATGTCAGTATCAAAGGTGACATTGCCCCATTTGTTAGGAAATGGAAAGATTTGGAAAAAAATTATATTAAGTGAAGTAAGCCAGACCCAAAGAAACATAGGTCCCATGGTTTCCCTTATTTGCAATTACTAGCATATGTCTAGGACAAGCAGAAGAGTTCAAAAGCTATGTATATATGACCATATAACCTGATGCTAAGCGAAATGAACCCCAAGACAGGGAAACAAGTGTTTTTTCCTTGCTTCTTATTGTTTTTAACATACTTATAATGTACTTTGTGATTTTTTTGTTTCTTTTGTCTGTTCTTCTCCCACAATATAACCCTTGTTTTCACTGTATTTGATGTCGGTGCCCTGCATCTTGAATATACAATTTTCTAATTTGGGGAGGGGAAGGGAAATAACAAAATGCTTAAACAAGGATACAGGTTGACCCATTGTAACAATGAGATGTACCAGAGACTATGTTAAAAATGAGCTTTACAACTTCGGAGGGGAGGGAGGAGTTGGGGATGTGTGGAGGGAAGGGATGGTAGGGGAAATACAAAGGAAGAGGTAACAATACTCAATAGGAAATATACTCATTACCTTACTTATGTAACTGTAACCTGTCTGTACAGTTTTTTTGTAGTAAACACACACACATATATAAAGAAATGTTTTACTGAAAAAAGGATAGAATGCTATAGAAAAAAGAGCTCACTATAAATCTGAAGACAAATGGGAGGAATGGTTAGGTTTACATAAACTGTGACAGTTCATCAGCATCCTATCCTCACAGATGTTTACCATGTGTCTAGTAAGGTAAAGAAGGCAAATATTTATATAAAAGAATTAGAGACACTAATGAGTAGCATATATGTATACTTTCAGTTCCAGAGTTGAAGCACAAGTAAAAAATAACAGAAAATATAGTGGGGAGCTTCTTATTTCATATATATCATACTTTTTGCCCAGGCTATATTATGAGCAGCAGAAACAAAGCCACTGATCTCCAGCATTCATATGCTCTAAACTATGCAGAGTTATCAGATTATTACATGCACAATTTATTCTTGGAAAGAAAGAGAGAGCATCCTAAGGGCCATCTGCCTAGCTAACTATGTTAACAAATATCTGAAGACCACTTAAAAAGTCACAAGCAAACAAATTCCCTTTACTTGTTCTAAACCTCAAGGAGATAACAGATAAACAATATCAAAATATATCACTAAGGCTTTTTAATAGTACAAAGAAAGGAATACTAAATCAAAATACAGAGGCCAAGGCTGGATTCATAGAGAGAACTAGCCTTGGCTTAGAAAAGAGTAACCACCTGAAAACAGGTGAAACATTCCCAGTTTTGATTTGCATTTGTTTTATGGCCAGAGAAGTTGAGGATTTCTTCATGTGTCTATTTGCCAATCTTATTTCCTCTTCAGAGAAGTCTCTCAATAAGTCTTTAGCCCACTTATTAATTGGGCACTTGTTTGAGGATTTGTTGTTAGGGGATTTAATATTTTTTTCTAAGCATATTTTAGATATGAGTCCCTTGTCTGTTGTATTCCTAGGTGAAGATCACAACTATGTTTAGAGCAGCATTATTTACCAGAGCTAAGATATGGAACTAACCCAGATGCCCCTCAGTTGATGAATGGATCAAGAAAATGTGGTATATATACACAATGGAATTCTATGCTTCCATCAGAAAAAATGGCACTGCCCCATTTTTTAGGCAATAGAAAGACTTAAGTGAAGTCAGACCCCAAAAATATAGGTCTCATGATTTCCCTTACTTGCAATACTTAGTATACATGTAGGATAATCTTATCAGATTAGCAGAAAATATCAAAAGTTATGTATGTATGCCCATATAAGATGGTGCTAAGTGAAATGAACCCCTAGATATGGACAGAAGAGGTTTTCCTTTGTTGTTATTTTTAATGTACTATGATTTTCTTCTGTGCGTTCTTCCTCCTATAGTATATCCCTGTTGTCACTGTATTTGATTTTGGTACCTTGCATCTTGTGTATATATTTATCTAATTTGAGGAGGGGAAGGGGAATAACAAACTTCTGAAACAAGGACACAGGATGACCTATTGCAACAATGAGACTGATAAGATACTATGTTGGAAAAGAACTTTACAACTTCTGGGGGGAGGGAAGGGATAGTAGGAGAAAAACAAAGAAAGAGATAATAATGCTCGAAAAGAAATGTACTCACTACCTTACTCATGTAACTGCAACCCTTCTGTAAAGCACCTTAACAATAAAACAAAATTTAAAAAAATAAATAAGTAAAGAAATCTATTGTAGAGTTTATGATGTAGTACATACTATGAAATTCTAAATTCATGTTATCACCATAAATACATTTTAAAATCCTATTAGTTGTATAAATAATATACATATTAAAATGTAATTCTATATTAATGAACATGAGGAAATATCTTCAACTGGAACTAAGACATCCTTCTCATCATAGGAACTATTCCAAATAATTCTAAGGATGGGGAGAAAAAGAGGGATGAATGAGGGACAGCCATGATAGAAGGTTACAAGACATGCAGAAGACTGAAAGCCTGGTGAACAGAAGATGAAAGGATGAGATTTACTTTTTTTTTTCAGTCCTGAGGCTTAAACTCAGAGTCTGATGATTTCCTTGAGATTATTATGTTTTTTTTGCTCAGATCTAGCACTTTACCACTTGAGCCACACTCCACATACAACTTTTGGGGGGTTAATTGTATGTCAGAGTCTCATGGACTTTCCTGTCTGGACTTCAGGCACAATACCTTAAATATCAGCTTCCTCAGTAGGTAGTATTATAAGCATGAGCCACTGATGGCCAGCTTTGAAATCACTTTTAAAGTTACATACTAGTAGAAATATTTAAAAAAATAATGGCCTTTTCATTTTGGAGATCATTTGTAAATAAAAGGAATACACAAAAGGAATACAGAGTTTTAATGTGTAAATATTTAAAAATATGCAACTAGTAACAAAAGAACATTGAAGTAACATGAAAAATCTGTAATATGTACTATTTAAATCTATGTATTATTAAAATACAATATGATAAACTTTGTATAAACTAAGATGATGGCTCCCTTTGGTTGTTTTTCTTATAAATGTCCCTCATATTTATGGGATTTACCCATGGATTTAACCAATTATAAATCAAAACATATTCAGGAGTCAGGAACTCATGATTCATGCCTGTAATTTTAGGTACTCGGGAGGTTGAGACCTGAGGATTGCAGTTCAAAGCCAATCCTGTCAGGAAAGTCCTCCAAGTAACTACTGAAAACTGGACGTAGAGATGTGGCTTGGCTGGTATAGTGCTAGCTGTAGGCCAAGAACTCAGGGACAGTGCCCAGGCTGAGTTCCGGTCCCATAACCAGCACAAACACATAAAAAAATACTGAAAAAGAATGTTGTATAAGATTTTTCCTGTCTTTTGTCCTTTAAACAATGCAGAATAGTAACCATGAAAAATTAGTATTTTCATAGCATTTCAATATATGAAGTATAAGAATTGTAGAGATTATTTAAATTACACATCATGATATCATAGGTCATATTTTGCCAAATGTACATAGCTTTTGACCTTTTCTGCTGGTCTGAGACATGTACTAGTTATTGCAAATAAGGGAAACCATGGGACCTATGTTTCTTTGGGCCTGGCTTACTTCACTTCATATAATTATTTCCAAGTCTTTTCATTTCCTAACAAATGGGTCGATGTCATTATTACTGATGGAAGTATAGAATTCCATTATATATATATATATATGTATATATATATACATATATATATGTATGTATGTATGTATATATCACATTTTCTTGATTCATTCATTTACTGGGGCATCTGGGTGGGTTCCATATCTTAGCTATGGTAAATAATGCTGCTATCAACATAGTTGTGATGGTAGCTTTAATGTGGTCTTGTTTGTGATCATTTGGGTAAATGCCCAAAAGTGGAATTGCTGGGTCATAGGGAGCTATATGTGGAGTTCATTGAGGAAACTCCATGCTGCTTTTCAAAGTGATTAAACAAGTTTACACTCCCACCAACAATGGGACAAGCAGAAAAGGTCAAAAGCTATGTACATGTGACCAGATGAGATGATGTTATGTGAAATGAACCCCAAGATAAGGACAGAAGTGTTTTTTTTTCTTGCTTGCTATTGATTCTAATGTACTTATAACGTACCATGTGATTTTTTGTTTCTTTGTATGTTCCTCCTCCACAGTATAACCCCTGTTTCACTGTATTTGATGTCCGTGCCCTGCATCTTGTATATACAATTTTATAATTTGGGGAGGAGGAGGGAAAAAACAAAGTGTTTAAATAGGGATACAGGTCGAACCATTGTAACAATGAGATGTACAAGACACTATGTTGAAAAACGAACTTTACAATTTAGGTGGGGGAGGTAAGGAAGTGTAGTTGTGGAAATGGGAGGGAAGGGGGAAAACAAAGGAGGAGGCAGCAATGCTTGATAGGAAATGTACTCATTACTTTGCTCATGTAACTGTAACCCCTCTGTACAGTATTTTTACAATAAAAACATATTTAAATTAAAAAATAATTTAAAATAAATTAAATTAAAAAATGTTGGAATCCTGGGGTTTCTAAACTGGACAGGGACAAAAATAATTGTACTTTTATAATATCCTATGAGAAACACAAATATTTTGGCTAAGCCAAATATTATTTATTCAAATGAAAGGTTTTACAACAAAGGTATAACCTAAAAAATAAAATTTTACAAAATGAAAATGTATCTTTCTCAAAAAGGTAACTTGTTTGAACATTTAAAGCATTATTTATTGAAATGAACTTCAGGAAATGTAAGGAAAAAAAGAAAGAAAACATGCCTTTCTAAGACACAAAAATAATTCAGTAAATTCGGAAAGTTAAAAAAAAACTATTTCCTTTCTAAAAAATGTGTGAGTGCCCTATATTCACAGATATTTAAAGCCCATGTTTACTTTATTATTTTTCTGCTTACTATTTTATTGTTTTGTAGTAATTGTGATTATACAATAATCACTGTATGAAAGACCCCTAACTCAAATTTTTTATGTGCCTAACTCATATTTTGAGTAACTAAAAAAATGAATGTAGTCTCCATCAGAAAGAATGACATTGCCCCATTTGTTAGGAAATATAAAGACTTGGAAAAAATTATATTAAGTGAAGTAAGCCAGGTCCAAAGAAACATAGGTCCCATTGTTTCCCTTATTTGCAATAACTAGTACATGTCTCAGACCAGCAGAAAAGGTCAAAATATGATGTTAAGCAAAATGAACCCCAAGATAGGGATACAAATGTTTGGTTTATTTCCTTGGTATTGTTTTTTAGCATATTCATGAAGTTCTATGTGATTTTTTTTGTTTCTTTGGTATGTTCCTCCCCTACAGTAGAACCCTTGTTTTCACTGTTTTTGATTCTGGTGCCTTGAATCTTGTATATAGATTTTTCTAATTTGGGGAGGGGAAGGTAAATAACAAAGTGCTTAAATAGGGATACAGGTTGACTCATTGTAACAATGAGATGTAAAAGACACTATGTTGAAAATGAACTTTACAACTTCATAGGGTGGGGTAGCTGGGGAAGTGGGGAAGAAAGGGGTGTTAGGGGAAAACAAAGGAGGAGGCAACAATGCTCTATAGGAAGTGTACTCATTACCTTACTCATGTAACTATAACCCCTCTGTACAGTATTTTTATAATAAAAACATATTTAAAAAAAGCAAGGGGAGAACCAATGCTACAGCGATACTCATAAGACAATATGTTGGGGGAGGGGATGGTGGAGGGAAAGAGGGAGAAAAATAAGGGAGGTAGTAACAAGTTAGAGAAGAAATGTACTTACTATCTTACGTAACTGTAACCCCTCTGTACATCACTTTGACAATAAAATTAAAATTTAAAAAATCATCTTTCAAAAAAAAATGAATGTAGAAACTCCAAGAAAAACAAAAAAAACAGCTAAAGAAATACTAATTGGCTCAAAGAATGTACAATAAGCAAATCTAGAAGCATTTTTTATTTAATTTTTTAAAAAGCTCATTTCTTGGTATGGTTGATTTGGTTTAATTTGAGATCTTGTAGAGGAATAAAGCTACAAATGCTAGCTCAGATCTAACTATATCTTTTGATATGAGAACTATGCAAGCATAAGCTAAGTGTACTTTGCATATATTCAGGTAATGTTTCTGAGCATATTACACCTACATATGCTATGCAAAATGTTGCAGAAGATTAAATTACCCCAGCCACATTTGGGAAGCAGCAGTATGTCTGTCATTGCATGTAAACATATGCAGATTTATGCAAAATATTCTCAACTATGTGTACCTAAAGTCCCAAACTCCCCACAGACATGAAAAGCCAGAAGGTTTTGTTTGTGTTCAAATTATTGGAAAACCTATAAATGGGACTAAAGAAATAGATATGCTTATGTTGTATTTTCAAATTTGGGGCATGTATGTGGGTGTTTTTTTCTTTCTTTCTTTGTGAAGTTATTTGGCCAAGATTTTAAATTCATCTGCAGCAATCTATACAGTAGACTGAATGCAAGCACAAAATTTCCATTTGCTTCAGAAAGTCCTCCAGGAGTTAAGGAGAGAGAGAGTTCATGCACCATTTTACATAATGAATTAGATTCATTCAGCACCTAAGTCTCTCCTTGATGGTATTGAAGTTTTGTTAGCCATTGGAGAGTGATTGAAACAGTGTACAGAATACTGCTAATGTAGATTGCCAAGGTGAAATCATTTTCCTGCTTTGGTAATGTGTCAGAGCCTAAAGAATTAATCATTAAGTTGGTTAAAGCAGGTAAGAATAACAACAGTGGTTCTGGTGGTAGCAAGACTCAAGTAGTATAAGTAATTATAAACAATGTTGTGTAATTTTTTTGTCTTTTGTATTTTTGGTACTGGGAATTGAACCCAGGACCTTGCAGTTGCTAGGCAAGTGCTTTGCCCCTGAGCTACAGCTTAGCCTTGTTGTGTAGTTTTTAACTGTCAGGTTTTTCACAATGGACAGTTTGTGAAAAATGTTGTGGCATTCTATGAGTAGCCTTGGGAGTTCATTGGTGGAAGTCATGAAATCCATTCCTCATACAGAAACAAATGAATATCAATAATAAAAATGGATGACTATCCACTGAATCTTTAAAATCAAATACTGTAATTTATCAAGAGATCATTTAAAAAATGTATCTCCCTAGTTCTTTTTGTTGGTTGGTTGGTTTTACAGGATACAGTTGCAACATGCAGCTCAGGCTACATTCTTGATATTCTTCCCATTGAGAGATAGGTTGAACATTTCTTTTGGAACTTGGACATTCACTTGTAAACCAACAAAATATGGAAACAGTAACAGGTTGACCTTTGCTGAGCTCAACCTTCAGTAAACTGATGGCAGTCACTCCCCAAGTTTCTTAGAATGCTCATATTTGGAAACCATTAAGTCTGGTAGTTCATAAATAGAAGCAAGAAAAAAAATAAATTGTCATCTTTAACTATTAACCCCAGCTGGACTGCCAGGCAACAAATAATGCAAACTTACCAGTGATGTGTGTGAGCTCTTTTTTTAAAAAAATATTTTGTATTGAGATTGATTACATAAATTTCACAATTTTCACAGTATTGTGAGATAGTAATAATTAAAATCACAGACACATTTTAACCTTCACAAAGCAAATTGGGAGTATCATGGTCTATAATGTTTGTGAATTCTATAAGCTTTGACAATACAACTATTTCTTCCACATCGGATGACATTCCCATTTCTTTCCTTTTGCTTAGTGTAAGTTGTTCCCTCTTTCCCTCTCATTCCGTCACTCCCATCGCTGCCATTGAGTTGGTTAGTTCACTTTCATCAATGTCCAATGCAGCTGGTGGGCCCCTCTGTTGTATATTTTCCCCTGTTTCATTCTAATTTTGTGTCCTCCTCTAGCTCTTCTTCCCCTACCCCTCCCCCCGTTGGTCATGGGGCCTGACCTCTGGGCCTGGAAGCTGTCCCTCAGCTCTTCAGCTCAAGGCTAGCACTCTACCACTTGGGCTACAACACCACTTCCGGTTTTCTGGTGGTTTATTGGAGGTAACAGTTTCATGGACTTTCCTGCCCAAACTGGCTTTGAACCACAATCATCAGATCTCAGCCTTCTGAGTAGCTAGGATTACAGACCTGAGCCACTGGTGCCCAGCTATGTGAGCTCTTTTGAAAGTGAATAGATAGTCCAGTTAACCAGCGATATGGGACAGAGAATATTTCTCACCAAGCCTTGCCAAAATTACAGACTCATAGTCACTTTTCAGTTGAGGAGCTTTTAAGGTTCTTTCACATTACAGGGGTAGTTAAGTGGTGAAGAACATTTTTCTACAATAATCTTCCCATGCAAGCTTTAAATGTACTTATATTTGCTCACTTTAGTGCTGTTTTGATGTACCGTACTTGATTCCTACTTTACGGATAGTTTACCCATTGTCCTTGTCTTGTAATGATTATTAACAATACAATTGTTTATAAAAAGTTTGTCACACAGAAGAAAGGAATATTAAGGTATATGTTCAAGAATATAAGCTCTATAATTACTGTGTTATTTACCAAGGTTGAAGGCAGATCTTTTGATTACTCAAGTTGTATCAACTTTGTCAAGATTTGTATCTATTTCCTCCTTGTCCAATTATTGATGAAAAGAGGAGCTATGGCTATGGTCATAGTACAAAACCAACTGCTGTTTGATTGTATGCATTCAGCAAATACATTACCAATGCACTGGGGAGAAAGGATATTATAAGTTTGTTTGTTACTTCGTATTCAAATTTCCTTTCCTTTAAGGTCATGTGGTGAAATGCAAATTAAAACTCACTTCCATAGAATGCTGCTGTTGCAAGTTATTCATAATTTTATATACCTGACAGGGTCAAAAGTAAGGTATTTGAGAAGAGTGACTCAGTGACACCTTCAGGTGTATTCCTTAAGAGACTAGCCTAGATAGCTAGTTTCTTTCTTTTCTCTTTTTGTTTTGAAAGAAATTTAACAGTTATACAATTAAAACCTGAATGTAAATTGTTTTGCTTTTTCCTCTGCCTTTTTATGTGATGACTATCTAGCAATTGATTTGGATAATAAGAGAAATAATGTGGAGTTCCTGTCCTCAGGAGACCAGGTGCCAAGCTGAGGGATACACTGAGACACCAGGATCATGAGAACAACATCAAACTATACTCTTTTGCCTGTTTAACCTTGTCATTGTAAATGACCTGAATAAAATAAAATATATAGGTGCATTCAATAGGAATGTTATACCTTCCTGTGCTGAAAACTCAGGAAGACATGAAGCTTGAAAAGGAGAACTTAGCACCTTACTGTGCATTGTTCTTTTATCCACCAAAGATGAATAAACTTTTGTGGCATTAACCTGCTAATAGAGACTGATTTAGACAAAGAATGAATTAGGATCCAATTCTTTAAAGTTCCTTAAAGTACTCATTAGTACTTCCAGGTAATGTTTGAATATTCACATTATCAAAATTTCAAGATGAGTTTGCCTTCTGTTCCAATGATTGTTTATTTGTTACTTGTCTGTGCTGCCTTGAAAATACATGCTGTTGGTGACCATTGTCCTGCTCCAATTTGAATTGGTGTCAGGGTAATTCTGCAATCCCTTATGATCAATGTTCTATAGCTTTTATAGGCATCCTTCCTCTGCATAAATATTTCCTGATCTGCCTCCCTGCTCTGCCCTGGAGGTCTATAACCATTTCCTAAAATGGCTTTAAAAGAGAAAAGTATATCTTCCACCTCTATTAAAATGTGTCTGCAGCAGGAGATAGGAGGCTGGAGTTGTTTCTGTCATCATTATTTTCTGCAATCTGTTATGTACATATACATGCCCTTAGCCCATAGATTCTGCCCTATATATTAACAGCTTCTTGACAAGCCAGTGTAAAATAGACTTAATATTTTGTCTGAGTAAGGAAGCATAAAAACAATCCTTTCTAATTATGTGACTACACGTTGAGCACTTACTGTTTTCCCCTTAGTAGGGATTTGTTCTTTCCTTTTTCTTTTAGTGAATATGTATACACAGTGTTTTCACTTATGGATACCTTGACATAATAATAATCTTATACCACTGATTTTCCTAGTAACTGCTGTCTGCTCCTGGCTGATACTATTGTCAAATAAATAGGGTAAAATAATAATGACTTAAATGAGTAACCAACTAAAGTTATTGTACAGAACTTAGAATGATTTAGAATATTTATAGCAATGACAAAACTAAAATTCAGGCTTTGTTACCCATATTTTACTACATATTACATTGTAGTAGCTACTGGCCATGTTAAGCAGTTTTAATTGAGGACAGGAAGCCAATAAGAGAGGAGAACAAATATTTTAGCCTTCCAATGTTTGGTACGTCTTTTAGACATTACATGCATTGCTTCACTTTCTTCTTACATTAGCATTATGAGACAAATATTATTTTTTATCTTAAAAATGAAGAAACTGAAGTTAAGCAAGATTACCAAATTTGTCCAAGTTCAAATAGCCAGTAAGTTTAAAATCTACAAATTATTCTGTCCAAAAAGGAATATGTTCATTTATTATGTGCCATTTTAAAATCCTGATCTATTTTCATGTTATTTTTATTTATTTGTCTTTTAATTTAGTTTTATTATCATTAAGCACTTGTCCAGAAGAGTTTAATTTAAACATACTGGCTTATAGTTTGTGTGTATAATGCATCTTGATTGATGTCACACATGGATCAATGGATTGATCCATGGATCAATGGATATGTCATCCATTAATTGCGATATCTCATCACGTTCTCACTTTATTTTAAACAAAACCATATAAACAATCAATAAGAAACAATAAAGAATGAGCAAATGTTTCAGAGTTTCCAAGAATTGAAATTTCAAAAAGTACAAACAAATACAATTCTAAGACTTAGTGGATTGGAAAGAGATGAGATAGATTCTAGGTTTGGGAAAAGATTGTAACTTTTTCTGGAAGTAGGAGAGTCACAAGGAGCAAAGGTCAGGTAATAGATGGCTCAATGATGGGGGAAGCATGTCTCAGCATAGACTGAGTTCTTATCTCATCTTCGGCAACCAAATATTTTCATATTTGTGCATCTTAGCATCATTTTCTATAGTGAGTGCCTGTCCCTTAAAATATTTTAATTCAATGCAAATAGAGGTTGTCTTTGAAATTAGAAACCAATAGTTTATTATCTAGAGAACTGAAGGTGAAAGAGATTAAAATTTTATGGTATATTATTAATTGTGGTTTTAACCTTACACATTTTATGCTTGGAATGGAAAATAGAGGTAATTTCAAAAGTGATAAACATTCTGGGCTGATCATTTATTTTCTTAGATTTTTGGAAACATCAGGAAAAGGACAAGAATATTATATTACTTATCCTTTCTTTCCACTGTTTTTGATTTTGGTATTCTGGATATTGTATGTAAGTTTATCTGAATTAGGGAAGGGAAGGGGAACAACAAAATGGTCAGACAAAGGACAAGGGAGGAAACCAAAGCAACACCAATACTCACAGGACAATATGTTGGAAATGATCCCTACAACTTGGGAAAAGGATGAAGGAAGGAATGTAGGAGAAAAATGTGGGAGGGCCTAACAAGTTCAACATGAAATGTACTTATCACCTTACTATAACCCCTCTGTACATCAACTTGACAATAAAAATAAATTCAAAACGAATGCTATATTAAACAGAAAATAGTACCAAATAACAACCTGCATTCTAAGAAATGAAAAGTTAATTATTTCTACATAATAATATTCACCAGGTTTTCTAAAGAGTATTATGTCTAATATTGGACCTCAGTTTGAAACAGTATTTGAAAAGCTCCAATAATATTTTTAAGTTAAAAAAATCTCAGTATTTTTATATACCTTTAAAGAAAGGGTAAAAGAAACAAGTTTACCTAGTCATTTTTCTGCAACAGTGAGTTGATAATAGTTGTCAAGAAGAAAATAAAGAACTTAGAACTTATACTCTGCAGCTGTTTGCTTGTTCCCATGAAGAGAAATAAAATAAAGGATGAGTTGGCAAAGTAAGAAGAATTCCTGAATGTGAACATAAACTTTCAAACCATCAGAGTGTTGGCAGAAACAGCAACTTTTGGTCTGCTGAATAATAAAGATGAAGAAGTATTAAATAATTAAAAATTCTTCCCCATTAGACAAATAGTTAATAAAACAAATGAGTCAGAAGAAAGAAATCCTCTGTCAAAATAAATGCTTCTTCCCTATCTATATACCAGTGACACTCAGAAAAGATGGAACTTGTATTATTTTCTAAATAAATAGTCTCATTTGAAATAACATTCACTTCAAAAGGTCATGAAAAGTGATAATTCTTCTTTTTCAAAGTGTCTAAATAATCATTTAAGCCTTGCTTTAATTCTGATGAATGGTTTAGACCTACCCTTTGATTGATCATTTCACTGATTTCCTTAAATTTCTTGGACTGCTAGAAGTTTCTGTTTGGAAGTTTGATTCAATCCTTCACATAACTTCTCAAACCTACACACCAACTAATTCTCCTTGTAATAACATTTCCCAGAATAGAAGATCCTTGATCCTAGACTTCTCTCATATCAAAATAGTATCAGCATTCCTAACGATATAGCACTCAAGCTTTATTACATCAAAAATGATCATTGAGTCTCTTATTGTGTTTCCAGTCATGGTTATAACCAAAATGTAATAATGACAGCACCTCCTTCTGCCACCCACTCAGTTCAATTTCAGGACCACTTTTTATAATCTGGCTAGGCAATGATCCATTCTATTTTATTGTCCCTCATGACATTTCTTTTTGTAAAAGCCCTATAGATCACATTCCAAATGTTGCAAATTTCAGCGAACTAATTCACTCAGTGCTGAAGTGACCTTCACAAGGTCATACACTTTCCTGCTAGACAAATGCATAATGCAATACCATTGCAAGTCACTTTAGCTTCTCTTTTCAACCTGTTTGAACTTTTCATGTAGGATTTGCTCTCTATGGATACAGGAAGCTACAAATTAGGGCTTTTAATCCAAGCTAATTAACAAAACCATCAGAAAAATTATTCTAAGGTGTCATAATTTCTTACATTCTAAGGGTTTCTTTCTGGGAAAGAAATAAAAGGATCCAAGAAGAAGAAGCAAATCATATAGTTGGTTTGCACTGATGATAATATCATCTATTTGAATTCAAGAACCATACAGAATCAGAATATCTTCTGGCTTCTCTCCAGAGTGAAATAATTTTTATTTCTATTTTTAAATATATTTTATTTTCTGTAAGTAGTTATATGAAGGGGTTTCAATTTTAACATGTCAATTATCTTGATAAATGTCACAATTTCCACTGGTCATCCCCATCTCTCCCAACTTCACCCAGTCCCTCAAGTTACTTTGTTCCATTGTCATATTGGTATATTGAATATTATGACTGCATTTGCCCAACCTTCTGCTCCATTTGTGTGCTCTCTCTCCCCTTACCTATGTGTCAGTTTACTGTTGAAATGTTTATTTTTGAACAAAAGCCATTTCTTCATGAGCTGCACATGATAATACAAAATTTGCCAAAGTTCAAATAGCTAGTAAGTTTAAGATCCACAAATTGATGTGTTTGTACATACTTTCTGCTATTTGTTCCATTTAAATGAATGAAGATGGAGTCTGAGAGACAAGATATTTTTGAATTGAATTTTTACAGATTATTCACAGACTTCAGTTGTGTTTTTTATTCCCCTTATTTGGCATTTTGAGAGAAACTTCTCTGAAGAGGAAAGAAAGATGGTCAATAGACACATGAAGAAATGCTCAACA
Source organism: Dipodomys ordii (assembly GCF_000151885.1). NCBI lineage: Eukaryota > Metazoa > Chordata > Mammalia > Rodentia > Heteromyidae > Dipodomys > Dipodomys ordii. The sequence continues at coordinate 2,172,562 of NW_012267300.1, forward strand.
TCTCTAGCCATAAAATAAATGCAAATCAAAACAACATTGAGATACCACCTCACCCCCGTTAGAATGGCTATAATCAAGAACTCTAATTAATAACAGATGCTGGAGGGGATGCCGACAGAAGGAAACCTTACTTCATTGTTGGTGGGAGTTTAAACTTGTTCAACCACTTTGGAAAGCACTCCACATGGAGTTCCCCTATGACCCAGCTATCCCACTTTTGGGCATTTACCCAAATGATTACAAACAAGGCCACACTAAAGCTACCAACATGACTATATTTATTGCAGCATTATTCCTCAGTAGAGGAATGGATCAAGAAAATGTGGTATATATACACAATGGAATTCTATGCCTCCATCAGAAAGAATGACATTGCCCCATTTGTTAGGAAATGGAAAGACCTGAAAAAAATTATATTAAGTGAAGTAAGCCAGGCCCAAAGAAACATAGGTCCCATGGTTTCCCTTATTTGCAATAACTAGTATATGTCTGAGTCAAGCAGAAAAGGTCAGATAAGTTGATGTTAGGGGAATGAACCCCAACATAAGTATCCAAATGTTACTTTTGTTTTTTTTTCCTTTCATGCATTTGTTTCTAACATATTTATAAGATGATTTTTATGTTGCTTTGTATGTCTCTCCCCCACAGCATAACTCATACTTTCACTGTTTTTGATGTTGGTATAATTTGTGGAAGGGAAGCGAAAAAAAAACAAATTGTATAACTAGGGATACAGGTGGACCCATTGCAACAATGAGATGTACAAGTTGTTATGTTGAAAAACAAACTTTACAACTTTGGCCGGGCCGGGGAGCAGGATGGGAAAGGGAGGAGTATGGGAAGGGATGGGAAGGGGAAACAACGAGGAGGTAACAATGCTTGATAAGAAATGTTCTCGTTATCTTGCCCATGTAATTGTAACTCCTCTGTATGATAGTCTCACAATAAAAATAAATAGATAAATAAATACCTCCAACTAGGTTTTGTATAGCTCCTTTTTTTTTTTTTTTTGGTCCAGTCGTGGGGCCTGAACTCTGGGACTGGGTGCTGTCCCTCAGCTCTTCAGCTCAAGGCTAGCACTCTACCACTTGAGCCATAGCACCACTTCCGGCTTTTTTTCTTCTTGCTTATGTGTTGCTGAGGAATCGAACCCAGGGCCTCATACATGCAAGGCAAGTGCTCTACCACTGAGCCACCTTCTCAGCCCCATCTCCTCTATTTTTTACATTATCTGACTTGTGGCCATGCCTCTTATGTCTGTTATGTATTATATTCGCATAGGTTTTTTTCCTATGGCATATATAGTCTACTGTTTCCTTACATTGGTCAATTTACTGCATTCAGCTACTATAAACATTCATTTTATGTAGTTACGTTGTCACTGAATATATTCCTTCTCATACTACATAATTTTATTCTCCTCATGAACCTTAATCAGTATTTCTATGTACCAGGTATTACCAAGTGGAACACAATTAAAAGCAAATGATAGTCAGCATATTATAACCTATGCAGAGAGATAATAAACTGATTTAAAAAGCTGGGTGACTCGGTCAAATTTTCATTGCTGTTAAAGAAACTGATGCAATACCTTGTAAGGTAAAACTGGAAATACTGTAAGGCCTGAGCTGTACAAATAGCTCATTTACAAGTCCATGGTAAGAAAAGAAAAAAAAAGGTTAAAAATCATATATACAAAAAAATATTAATAAGAAAAGTGGACAAGCATGCTCATCCATATGGAATATTATGGAATATGCGATGGAAATTGAGAATGGAACACCTAAATAACAAAAAGAGTTGCAAGATTAGGTTAAGTAAAGTTCCCAGAAATTAGAATTATTATAATAATGAAAACTGAAAAACAAAGCAATTGCAATCCTTTACATTTAAAAAAGACTGTCAATATTTCAGTAGAAAAAATAAAGGAAATGAGAGGAAAGTTAGTAGGATAAAAATCATCAAAGATATACGGTGATATTTCCTTAAATGGTGACTATGTATGTATCTCCATATGTAAAGGGTGGATAGGATATTTCTAGGATAAAATAGTGAATTCTAGCATGAAGTTGTATCATGTTGGATTGTTAGTCTTTCAAGGATGATGAAAGCATTCTAAAATTATTAGAGTAGGAACGTTTCTATACAAAGGAAGAGAAAACTCTTCCTATGATGTGTAAAGAACTCTTCAGAGATTTGCTCTTAAGAGTTCATTTAGGAAATAATTAGAAGAATAAAATAATTTTATGTTTAAATAAGTAAATTTTTTTAGAAATATGTGGACTATTTTTCCTTTTCAGAGAGCTGTTAGAAGATATGATCCAAACTAAACAAGAAAATAAACTAAAAAAATACTAAATGTGACAGCAACATGGAAGAAAGAGGGCTCCAAAACTCCAGAAGCCCTCAAATACCAAAGACCTAGTAACACAGGTAAAAGTCACCTTAAAAATTCAATGTCTCATAGCTTTAGTGTGGTCTTGTTTGTAAACATTTGGGTAAATGCCCAAAAGTGGGATTGAAGGGTCATAGGGGAGCTCTATGTGGAGTCTTTTGAGGAAACTCCATTCTACTTTCCAA